>NC_141600.1:25486127-25829252 GCF_047967505.1 Dipteris shenzhenensis
CCTTACCCTCATTCCATAAACTTGCCAACGTAAGGCCAAAATTTTAATTCTTAAGAATATGTGGAAAGGTCTTACATTTGGCCCACTTTCGGCAAAAAAATTTCATTCTAAAGAATAGGTGGAGTGAAATTGTGTTTGATAAATACAAATCAATGCTCAAATTTGGACATAAATAAAGGTATCCTTTTGAAGATATTGGAACACATGAGAGAAATAATATTGAAGATACATGAATTTTTAGACATACTATTAAAGACAAATGAACATATAATGGATGAAATCCTATTGATGATACATGAATTTTCAATAGAACTGTTATTCAAAAGATTTGATGGATTGACTGTAGCTTTAATACATTATCCCTTTTACAAGGGTGTTTGAGTTTGAGGCTTGAAACATAAGAATGAATCTGTGTTGAAGCCTAGTGGTTTGTTAAGGATATGTGAAACTTAAAGTAAAAGTACTTACAATGGAAGGGATTATATCAAGATCCTATTAAGGACATGTGAACATACAGTAGAATAATTCTACATAAAATCAGTGGATCAAACTTAATGGCTCAAAAGCAAAAAAGAATGATGGTGCAACCTAGGGGCTACTCTACGGCACTATGGCAGCAATCTTTGTAGTTACTATCAAAGGTAGTGTAACTTTTTTGTCAAGGAAAGAGATGTGAACCACTCCACATGACCTGGATCTATATGACCTAGGGTACACCGACTTGTTTCTTTCATGGATAAAAAGTGACCCTTAGGTGATGCTATAGCACTCCCTTTTTTGGTCCATTATTATAGCACAATTGGGGCCTTTTGACCTAATACTAGCTACTCATCAAATATTTGTTGTAGATGTTAGGGGTAATTACCAAACTACTAGTGGTAGTTTTATCACCACCATTAGTAATTTTATTTGAGTGTTCCTTAATGGTAGTTCTCCTACTACTACATACAATATTATCAATAGTAGTCCTAATCCCAATGATAGTACACATAATATTATTACGATCGTCCAACTTTAATCATCATTATATCTATGAATGCATATATATAGGTCTATCTATATCTATACCTATTTATTCCTCATCCAATACGTTTGCATTTATTTTTGGTGCTTTGCTTACTTTGAAACTAAAGATAATGTGATTTCATTATTATTTGCATTCTTGTCAAACATGAGGAGCTTGAATGCATAAGAGTTGGGAGGCACATTATAATTTCTGTGTAGATTTGAGCCATTGAATAGCCTATTGATTCTGATTGTTTTCTTTCTTATTAAATCCTTAATTTGGTTATTTCACACCGAACATCGCCATATCAATTCATATATTTTTTGTTCTAGTAATGTCCTATCGCAGCATAGTCTACGGTTGATCATACAAGATAAATGGGTGCACACATTTAATATATTTTTGAGAGTCAGAGGATAGTGGCTGTAGACTACAAAATCATCACTTTGAATAAATTTGGCAAGATTCTTCTGATAGAAGGAATAATTTCTATTGCACTAACGATGAAAGAAAATGATCAAAAGGCTAATACAAGGCTCAAAATCACACTGGTGCTACTAGGCTTAATAGTCATAGGCTAGTAGTAGTACTAGTGTATTTACTAAGTAGTGTGCGTGCCTCTCCTCATTAAAATTCATAGTCTTCAAAAATATATAATACATAAGTCAAAATACTCTTATTAGTTTTATCATCCTAATGTTGAAATTGACTTAAATTCATAGTCTTCAAAAAGGTATAATACAGAAGTCAAAATATTCCAATTAGTTTTATTGTCCTCATGTTGAAAGTGACTTTCTCTTCCTTCGTCTCCTATGAGCTTCAAACCTTTAATCCATTAATCTCTCAAATAGTAAGAATGGTCTTGTATTAAGAGGCGATGATATCTAAAGTGATCTACAAATACTAAGAATGGTCTTATATTAAGAGGTGATGATATCTCAAGTGTTATACAAACCGTAAGAATGGTTTTGTATTAAAAGGTGATGATATCTCAAGTGTTCTACAAATAGTAAGAATGGTTCAAGTGTTCTACAAAAGTATTAGGTACCTCTTAGTGGCTAAAGGGAAGGAGTGATGATATCTCAAGTGTTCTACAAATAGTAAGAATGGTCTTTTCTTAAGAGGTGATGATATCTCAAGTGTTCTACAAATAGTAATAATGGTTTTGTATTAGGAGGTGATGATATCTCAAGTGTTCTATAAAACTATTAGATACCTCTTAGTGGTTGAAGGGAAGGGGTTGGAAGTATGGGCAAAATCTCTAGGAACTACAGGATGGTTGCAAGAACAATTTTGAATGTCATAAATGACACGGGTTTTTCAACATACGGGTGAACTATTTTTAAACATTTTCTTTCATGGTTGATAACACTTTTAATAAGAAGAACCATTTTGAATGTCATAAGTGTTGATGCAATCCCATGCTATGAAATCTATAGACAGTTTTTTTTCCCTGCATATGGGTGAAGTGATGTTTACGTTACTAAGTTCAACATATCAAGCAACACATTTGTTTTGATTATTGAAGGAGTTTGATAATAAGACCCATTTCAAATGCAAAAGAATTGTTGTATCAGTAATGGAATCCGCTTTGGAGTGGAAATTCGGTTTCTTTCAAACCCACATATTATTGTTGCATAATGTGAGTATGGCTCCAATTGGAAGTTAAGGTAGACTATAATTCGCAATAGTGGTATAGTTACACATAGTAACATAAGTTTTATTTTCGAGAATCTTCCCAAATAGTGTTTTCCACAAAGCTATGTTGAGTACCTCGATAAGGAAATTGTGGAAAAGCTCGCTCACATTTTTGGGCCTGCTCGCTTTTCCTCGCTCGCTCTATCGACTGCCTCAAGGGGAGGGGGCTCTTAGCTAGTCTACAGGAAAGAATTCATTTGGGTAGGCCATTCCCACTTTTTCCCCATACCTACACCAACCTCCTCTATTGATGAAGTTTATAAGGAACTAAACAAAAGATGGAAGTTTGGTGATAGTGCTACCACTTGGAAGAATCATTTTGAGGCCATCTAGGACAAAAAGACTCCAAAGAAAATCTCAACTCTGCTCTGGATGATTCTCCATATGGCCATCTAGACAAATTGCTAAAGTCTAAAAAATGGGAAGGGTGATCGGTGCTACAAACGATGCCTAGAGTTTGGGAGGATGTTTTTCACCTTTTCATGGCATGTCCTCACATAAATAAAATTTGGAAGCTTGTACATATGACTATGGGGGAACCATTAAATTGGAAGGCTATTCTAATAGGGGAACCTGCCAAAACTAAGAAGGACATCTGGAACCTGAGAAGGGCACATGATATCTAGCTCATATGGATAGCTAGTCTAAGAAACGGTTTTCAGTTTAACAACATGATTATTTCTATTGACAATTTGTTTGCTGATTGGTTGGATAAAAACATAAGCACTTGCATAGATCCATTGAGCTCTACAATGAGTCTCACACCCAGTTGATTATGGAAATTGAGTTTCACGCATGCAACTGCGTCGAAGACTCCCACACGATTGTGGTAAGGCTTCCTATTGAAGCTGACAGTCATGTCTCTATGAAGAAAATTCCTCTCAATAGACCAACATCCTCAAGTCCCTCTCCTTGTGCTACCGGTACCTCACCTTCAACCTGAGTTGCTATTTGTACCCCTCCCTTGGCTTTTGTTGTTGGCTTCCCTCCCCTTTGTGGTGTTGCTGTTGGTATCCCTCCCTTGACATTTGTTGCTGTTGGTCCCCATCTGCCCTCTCACGCAACTGTTTGTACCCCTCCCTTGACTCCTGCTGTTGGTTTCTCCCTTGTTGTGCTAAAATGCCCCTTCTTACTATGGACAAGCCTATCCACATTGAGCATGGGCGTACAAATATGGGTATTGTGCATGGCCCAAGCCACATGGAACCTTCGAAATGCACATCTGCAACGAGTCCATCTAAACGTTGTAAATGCTCAGTAAACCTAATGGTGAAGGATGAAGAAGCATGAGTGCCTATTGTCTTTTGAATTTTGAAAGTCACCTTAGTTGTGGTAGTGAATCTCTTTTTGATTCAAGTGAATGTAATCTGAGTATGTAAATAATATATTGACTTCTTTTCTGTGCAAATATGATGCTATGAGAGGTCTAAATCGTGTGTCTAAGAACAAAAATAAAGATACATTATGCCTACTAAAAACAACACAATCCGAAGTAGGAGGAATGGCCCTCGTCTTTAGCATCTGACTAAGAACCCTAAACTTCATAATATTTAACTTTCCATCTAGCAATAATTGCCGATGGAAGACCAAAATGTGTTGAGCCACTCTGCTGATGTAGTGGTCAATTGAAGCCATCCCCCCTCTAGTCCAAATTTTTTGTAATGCTCCTTCATATTGTTATATTTCTAGCTAGTAGATACCTTTTCCCTTTGGTGACATAAGGACATGGGTCACCATAAATTGTCCTTTCGAGCACATTTTGACAAGTGTCCCATTACAAGATGCTCATGACTCCTAAAATATTGAGAATGTCAAGAATCTTTCCACAGGGAACCCATAGGGACCCTCTCCTTTCCACATGTCAACATCCTCCATATTCTACATAGTAATTCTAGAAGGATTCCTCTTGACTTTACACCCGTCCACATGATGTCCATGTGCCTGGCATGTGCTCTCCATATTATTTTAGTGCATTATGGAGTCCATGTAGTGATTTGGCCCACTCAAAATACATGACTCATCTCTATTTTCCAAATACCATCCAATAATATTTCACTTAAACACTCTATTCCCATACCAAGGTATGCATAATTCATACACATGGTATTTACAAATATTCATTCCACTCATACTTACATCTATTAACATCCACATAGTACAACTGCCAAATGTAGGGTAATCAATGAGTAAAGGTGACCAAGCCGAATGATCTACTCCAACAAGACAAGCTCAAGGGAGTTTGATACCCAAATACACCAAGGTCAATGATTACAAGCAATATGCACATGAAAGGAGTATAGCTCAAACTCAAGGAGTTTGATCCCCAAATACCCTAAGCCTGCTCCAAAGTCCAAAGATTCCAGGCAATGTGGACAGGCTGTATGTTCTAGCTACCTCCGCCCGGAACAAGGAGGTGCAGGAACAAGGAGATGCACACTTCTGGGCCACAAAGAGTGCACGCGCCTTGCACTTCTCAGCTCCACGTCCATAGGAAATAGCGACGCTAATAAAAATAGCCTCAAAAGAAATACAGCTCAAACTCAAGGAGATTGTTCCCCAAATATTCCAAAGAAAAGGCTTCCCAGCAACATTCAGGATTATCTTTGAGTGTCTCACGGAAGCCTAGCCTTGTCACTCCAGGTTTTGAGCCACGTTCATGAGGTTCGAACACCAAATAGGTGAAGGTGTGAGGGCGCTTAGGGAGTTTGAGCCCCAAATCACCTGAGCCTAGGAGTGGTGAGGCTAACACAAGCGCTATTTGGGAACTGGTTAGGACCACCTTCTAATTCTAGGTTTGTCCCAAGCGCTTTAATATGATTAACACAAGAGCTATTTCCACTAGTATGGAGCGTCGGTAAGAATAGCAATATGCCTTGGCGCCCTACGAGCCCAAGAGCCCATGGTTGTAAAGTGAGGGAGAGAGCTAAAAAGGAAAAGGGTTGGCCCTCCCTTCAAAAGGTGACTTATATAAAAGGCCAAAAGTTTGACTTTGGTCTTCATTGTTGTTTGCACAAGTTTGAATACAAGCTCCCTCTTCTCTTCCAAGAGTGTTTTGGGTGTTCTCTTGTTTCCATTGTAGTGCCCTTGTGGTTGTCACTCCATCCCCCTTCACTCCCTTCTCCTTCTTCCCTTCCTCCTCCTCCCTTCTCCCTCCTCTTCCCCTCCCCTCCGCTCTTCCTCTTCCCTCTTCCTCATGTGAAACCACATTGCAACAATCCGGAGGCCGCTTGAGTGACACTTGTGGGTGGCTCATGCTATGCATTGCTCCCACAAGGAGTAGTTAGGAGTGGAGGCTCCCTCGGCATATCTTCCACTACCCCACGATACGTGAGTCACCGCTGAGACCACACCACATTTTTGGCACCGCTACCAAGGACAAAAGGTATGCTTTTGCATTTGCACTTGTCTCCCTTCATTATATTCCCATTGCACAAGTTTTCAAGCCTACCTTGGAGCTTGTTAGTGGAGTTGTAGGAGAGAAGAGAGAGAGAGAGAGAGAGAGAGAGAGAGAGAGAGAGAGAGAGAGAGAGAGAGAGGACATAAATCTGTTTTTTCATGTAGGAATGCCATTTGTGAGCATGGAAAGCTTATTTTGGTTGCTTTTTGGTGTTTCAAGTTGATAGGAACTTAGTAGGCTTGATTGCTAAGGTGCATGTGTAGTCTAATCACTTAAAAAAACAACAAAACTAAGGATTTTTGTCAAGTTCTGAAGTAGTTTCATGTTCTAAAACTTTCATTTTTTGAGTTTTTGCATTTTGACCTGCACAAAGTGGTGGTTTTCAAGTTTTTTTCATGGAGTAGGTAGAATAAGTAGTGTAGCACCCCCCATCACAAAAAACTATAAAATCCTCAAAAATCACCAAATCTCAGTCGGTGCAACTATGTTTGACTATCCTGTTGAGTCGACGTTGTAGCCGTATCGCACCAACCAATTTCCCCACTGACTGGTGCATTAGCTAGATCCCGTCGATCAAACTCCGTTGACCCGGTGCCATAACACTTAACCTCTGACTACAATTTATCCCGCCACCTAGAGTTAATGCTTATGAGAGTTACTTCCGCACCGATCTGATAAGTCATTGACCGGTGCTATAGCCGACTGTTGCTATTTTACTATCCTACCGCCAGCGCGGTGAACCTACTTCTCCGTCTATAGTCATAATCGTTCCCCTCCACCGTCATGTTACTCCATCGCACCACCCATCATCATGAAATCCCACCGTCCGGTGTTGTCCGCTTACCCCGTTGTCATTGCCATATTGTCCCATTGATCGGTGTCATACCATATCCCTATGCCCGTGGGGGTATCCCATCCAACCGATTGTGTCGACCACATGGCAATTAATTTCGTGCTGATCATCGCAATACATCCATCACACCGACTGGTGCTATTTCCTTATTCTACTGATCGTCGCCAAAACCATACTACACCGCCCATTGCTATACCCATAGCCCACCGACTAGTGCTGTAGAGTTATCCTACCAACTGGTGTGATACCTTTGGGGTAGCTAAGGAATTAATAGAAAATTCAAGAACCTCAGTTCAGCTTGGGTATCCCCAGCTAGAGGCATCCCACATGCACTTGAGGTCCAGAAGGATTTCGCCAAAAGGTCCAGTGCCAGATCTTTGTGGACCATCAAGCACTATTGTACTTGGTCAACAAACCCTGTATGACAGGACGCATCACTAGGTGGATGCTGATCCTGCTAGAATTCAACTTTACAGTCACTGTGTGCAAAGGCAAAACCCACGTTCCCTAATAGAGCGAAGCTCCAACGGGAGTAGAAGATGATCTCCCCGATGCTTCCCTCTTCTTCCTCGACGTCATTCCAGAATGGGTTGCCAAAATCGGCCACTACTTGGCGAACGGACTACCCCTAGGCCAAGACTTTAAGAAGGATAGAGCCCATAAACTCATTAAGGACGCAACACCATATCAGCTAATAGCAGGCCGACTCTACCGCATGGGTAAGGATGTCATACTATGAAGATGTGTATGCAAACATGAATACATTGAGGTGCTTTAAGAAGCCCACTCAGGAACCGCAGGAGGCCATTTTTCCACTGAGGTTATAGCACGTAAGGTGTTGCAAGTTGGTCTCTGGTGGCCAATGCTCTTTGGAGACATAGTTGAATTCATCAAACGATGTGACCACTACCAGCGCATCCAAATCCCACATAGGGCAGACATGATGCCCCTAACCAGGATCCTGGATTACCAACCTTTTGAGAAGTGGGGCATCGATTTCATTGGTCCCATAACCTAGTCGCTAAGGGGATCGGGGCTCAATACATCATCCTAGCCACCGACTACTTCACCAAGTGGGTAGAAGGAAGAGCCACGATAAAGGTTGATGCAAGATCAACCACCAAGTTCTTATATGAAGTGGATTACCAAGTCCTGGATTACCAACCTTTTGAGAAGTGGGGCATCGATTTCATTGGTCCCATAACCCCAGTCGCTAAGGGGATCGGGGCTCAATACATCATCCTAGTCACCGACTACTTCACCAAGTGGGTAGAAGGAAGAGCCACGGTAAAGGCTCTGATGCAAGATCGACCACCAAGTTCTTATATGAACAAGTCATCACACGGTTTGGATGCTTGTTGGAGTTAGTCACCAAATGAGGAACTCCCTTCCTCAACAAAACCATAGCAATCCTGACAAGCGAGTTTATGATCATTTATAGGAAGTCAATGCCATACTACCCCAGAGCAAATGGCTTGGCCGAATGCTCCAAAAAAACTTGCTGTAAGATTATCATATGTACGGTAGAAGCTAGTCGTATCGACTAGGTGCATAAGCTCATAGCAACGTTATGGGCCTACAAGACCTCCTACAAGGTGGCACCCCATCGTACCCCCCTCAAGCTTGACTCCCTAAAGATGGTCTGTCCCTATGACCGCCACAAGTGTAGAGGCCGCATCCAGTTCTCCACCATCTACAAGCCCGAGGTAGAGCACCCAGCAAGAGCCCTGCAATGGCTCACTCAAGTGAAGCACACGAACCATCATCAATCCGCCGTGCCCAATATCTTGCTACGAATGGTGAACTTGCAGCAGATGAATTGGGCTGACTACTATTGCACCCAGATGAGAGATGATCTCAGCACCCACGGGGACATCGTCAGCAATCCCATGTTGTACATGTCGGTCCTCTATTACCTGAAAAGTCAACATCCGCCAATCGGCTTTGGACTCGTCAAGAAATATGCCATCAGTCCCATACAAACCGAGCAGGAAGAGACAGAAACAAAGCCCAAGAGAGCAAGGACAATGCCAAGTGCCACTATGGCCACCCAAGTGCAACTGAAACCAAGTTAGCCACCCAACCAATATGAGGAAAGCCAATTGCACGAGTTCGTGCAACGACAACTACACATGCAGCAGTTAGGTCCTCATGATAAAGGCAAAGTGAGGAGGGCATATTCTCATTGAAGACCTCCAGGGCAATGACACCATTGAAATCGGCCTCCATATAGGAGTCAAAACTACGCCAATAACCCCTGCTGCACCCTTTGTCTCAGTCTCCACCGACCCTTAGGAGATAGCATCCTTCGCCGCAGGCCCCTCTTCCACGCCATGGGCAAGCCTACTAGAGGCCATAAAATTTTGTAGCATGCCCTAATACAAGGCAATGGGAGGCTATAGCCATATGACAACAAAATAGTTGTCACGTGCCGACGTCATGGAGATGAACCTCTTTGAAGCCATGGCACAACTACCGCAATTCACTTGCACAATCTTACAAAGGAGGCAAGAGCAAGCCTCACAACTCTCCTCCAATCTCGTCCAAGCCTAGCTCTGGGCACAGGAAAGCCAGTCGACAATGGTCGCAACTCAAGTAACGGGCCAGGCCACACTACATCGAGCCGAAGAATACCGGCGGGCTAAGGTGGAAGAGCTCGAGCTCACTCTCATGAAAGTCAAAGATGACCTCGCCACCAGCGAATCCTTTATGGAACAAGCGAAAAAGGCAGAATCAACCATGTGCACAATGCTGGAGTAGCAAGCATAGGTAGAGTAGCAGTACACCCACACCCAAGAGACCCATGACCAATACATCCACTACCTACAGGATCTCTTGGCACAAGAGAGGTGCCTCACAGTCTCCCTCCAAGAAGAAATCAAAAGATAGCATGCCACTGGCCACTGGGAGGAGTCAGGGTTGAAAGACCGCGAGCAGTAGGAGTTCACGATGTACCGAGAGGTGTCTGCATAGTTAGCCACATATACACTTGCACCACGCGCCATCACCCAAACCCTCCAAATGCACTTCGATGCACTCATCACACAAAACCTTACCTTCTACCTAGACTTCACTACTCCCCAATGCCCTTCAAACTATTCTCAGTCGTAATCTCGACCACTGTCGCCCCATCTTAGCCATGTCATATTTTTCTCTTGACCTTCAGCCCACCTCCGTATCTCTTCTTCACCCCTCTGATCTCCAAACCCTATCCGCCCATCCCATTCTTCTCAATTTTCAAGGCTGGTGCCGTTTCATCATCACTAAGTCCCTTAATTATCCTACGGATGATGAAGTGATGCAACTCGCAAAACTCGAGGAACTCACGGCATGGATCTATACTCCCAAAAGTCTGCATGTAGACATAACTTGGATGCAGACCTACAGTTAAGTCTCAGCAGTCCAAGCTCAAGGACACCTTGCAGCCTACCAAACCACCACCTACCAACCCCTCGGAATAATAATACTCTTTAATCGGGTGCTACAAGCTCTCCAAGACTCACTTGAGTCCTTGGTGAGCAATTTTGAAACAATTCACGTAGCATATCCTAAGAAAATAACCGAGGACAAAGAACAAAATGCAATCACCCTCTTTCATACCACCCCCCTGTAGATATTCCATTATCACCTCCACTAGATCCCGCCCAACCCACCCAACAAGCTGCCCAACCTCCTCTTCCTTGGACAACACTGCCCGAATACTCATCCAATGCCTCCAACACCACCACTGCATAGCACAGACCCTCCCCATCCATCACCTCCAATGCTCCGATTGACCTCCCTGACCAGGCATTCAACACGTTGCTCAAAGCAGCACATTTTGTACAAAGCACCGATGCCATGACTCCTACAACCCCCCTAGAGAAAGAGCCCATTCCACTTGCCGACGATGAAGTACGCCATCCCCACCAAGGTCTCCTCCTGAGGATGTTCATTGGCATCCAGACTTGTAGTCCTTCCAAGAGTTACCAGATAGTGCACTAATGCACCATTGGAAGCACCAGCTTGAGGGCTCCAACCTCCATCTCTACGAAATTCTAGAGGTGCTCCCTCTCACACAGTTCATAGCGCAGTCATTCGCTGACTGGTCCCAAGCGCACAATCCCAAGCGCACAAGAGGAGGATGCAACCTCACCCCTAACGCCCCCATTCCTGCGATCAATGCAGATGCTGATCTACAACCGAATTGGCGGCTCCCATTTTTTAAGCTGGAGAAATTTTGGCGCTACTACCACAGTGCGCCCATCGATTGTTGAGTCCACCCACTCTACATGCCCATAGAACGACGTTGGACTTGGGCCGCCTTTTGAGATCTCCAGCAATAAGACCCCAATGTGTTGTACAATTTTCTTAAGTACAACTTCCCAAAAGAAATGACCCAGGAAGGTTTTTGCTTTCACCTCCAGTCATTCAATGACACCTATGGCTCCGTCCCAAATCTAGCCGTCGTTGCCGGCATCCATTTTTAATTGCCTCATCCTCTTACTCCTCCGAGATCTTCCTGCCCATAGCCACCCCATCGATGACTGCATTCACAATCTGACCAATCAGATTGTCTTCAACCCCCATGTTGGTCCAACTTAGTTCTAGGACCTCTACCTCTACCTCCGAGTCTGCAATCTCCATAGGCATCATCTCCACACTTATGAGGATATGCATGCCACCCATTTTTGGAAGTACTACTCATACCTCGCTCGCCTCACATCCAGGCAGATGGACCGCTATGCCATCCTACAGTTAGTCCTCTCCACCACCCTCCTCCAGTGCGGTTGACCCAAGGACGGATCAGCAACATGAAAGGGGGCATGTTAACATCCACAGAGTACAACTGCCAACAAATGCAGGGTAATCAATGAGTAAAGGTGACCAAGCCGAATGATCTACTCTAATAAGACAAGCTCAAGGGAGTTTGATACCCAAATACACCAAGGTTAATGATTATAAGCAATGTGCACATGGAAGGAGTATAGCTCAAACTCATGGAGTTTGATCCCCAAATACCCTAATCCTGCCCCAAAGTCCAAAGATTCCAGGCAACATGCATAGGCTGCATGTTCCAGCTACCCCTGCTTGAAACAAGGAGGTGCAGGAACAAGGAGATGCACACTTCTAGGCCATGAAGAGTGCATGCACCTTGCACTTTTCAAATCCACATCCACAGGAAATAGCGACGCCAACAGAAATAGCCCCGAAAGAAATACAGCTCAAACTCAAGGAGTCTGTTCCCCAAATATTCCGAAGAAAAGGCTTCCCAGCAACATTCAGGATTACCTTTGAGTGTGTCACGGAAGCCTAGCCTCGTTACTCTAGGTTTTGAGCTGCGTTCATGAGGTTTGAACACCAAACAGGTGAAGGTGTGAGGGCGCTCAAGGAGTTTGAGCCCCAAATCACCTGAGCCTAGGAGTGGCGAGGCTAACACAAGCACTATTTGGGAACTGGCTAGGACCATCTCCTAATTCTAGGTTTGTCCCAAGCACTTTAATATGGTTAACACAAGCGCTATTTCTGCTAGTAGGGAGAGTCAGTAAGAATAGCAATATGCCTTGGCACCCTACGAGCCCAAGAGCCCATGGTTGTAAAGTGAGGGAGAGTGCTAAAAAGGAAAAGGGTTGGCCCTCCCTTCAAAAGGTGACTTTTATAAAAGGCCAAAAGTTTGACTTTGGTCTTCATTGTTGTTTGCACAAGTTTGAATACAAGCTCCCTCTTCTCTTCCAAGAGAGTGTTTTGGGTGTTCTCTTGTTTACATTGTAGTGCCCTTGTGGTTCTCACTCCATCCCCCTTCACTCCCTTCTCCTTCTTCCCTTCCTCCTCCTCCCTTCTCCCTCCTCTTCCCCTCCCCTCCCCTCTTCCTCTTCCCTCTTCCTCGCGTGAAACCACATTGCAAAAATCCAGAGGCCACTTGAGTGATACTTGCGGATGGCTCGTGCTATGCATTGCTCCTACAAGGAGTAGCTAGGAGTGGAGGCTCCCTTGGCATATCTTCAACTACCCCATGACACGTGAGTCACCGCCGCTGAGACCACACCACAACATCCCACACTATTAGTACATGAGTGGTCATCGTTAGATGATCGCCAAGCCCTAATGAGACTAGCTACTGCCGTCACCATCAAAGCTATTCCTCATCGCCAGCTTCTTCATCATGCTACTTGATCCTCATGCCTTATGTCACATCATCTTGTGGGTCCCACAAGCTTATTCCAAAAGTATTTTTGTTGCAAATCCTCTGGTATGTATAGAGTCAAGATTGAAAAAATGTTAATTTTTGGTGTCACATCTTCACCCCCCCTAACAGATCCCCAAGCTTGCCTTGGGGTTTTGCTGGCCATGATGCTTAGGAAGCTCTCTACCATCTACATATTCCAAAAGATAGGTGTTATTTTTGAAGTTTTTCTTCACCTTGAAGAAAACTTCCCAATGTCAAAGGAGTTTCTTATACAATCGCTCCTCTACACGGACATCAAACCTCATGACCAAGCTTCCTTCCTTGATTTCTAACTTCTTCTTCTTCTTTGTGAGACTGCCATGTCTTGCTTTATGCCATTGTTGTGCTACTTCCATATTTTGAAGTTCTTGAAGCCGTATATGCGGTGTTGGTCATAACTTTCTTGCTCATCATTAGATCGTGCAAATGATGTGCAAAGGCTAGTGATTTTCAATTCTATTGGCAAAATGGCCTCTACCCCATAAACTGGCTAAAAAGGTGTGAAACCAAGATAAATCTTATGAGTGGTTGCAAATACTTGACTCATGAAACATTGAAAAGTTGTTGGTGCATTTGTCAAGCCAAATGGCATCACCCTATAGGCTTATACTTCCAAAGGAGTAACAAATGCGGTCTTCCTTTCATCTTCTTCAAAAATGGAGATTTGAAAATATGCAAAGTATACATCACACATAGAATACAATTCATGGCCTGTAACTTGATCCAAAATCTCATCTTGTAAGGGTAGAAGAAAATAATCCCTCTTTGTGCATGTAGTTAAAGGACAAAAATACACACAAACCTACCATTTTCACCTTTCTTTAGAATGACTACCACTGGATAAATCCACTCAAAATTCTCTACAGGAAAGATGATTCCTGCTTGAAGCAAATTAGTTACCTCCTTCTTAAGCAACTCTACTTGCACCACATCCAAATGCCTCAGCCATTGCACCATTAGCTTGCCTTGGGGTTTGAGATCAATATTGTGCTCCACAAAGGTAACCTGTCGTACCTATGAGTAGCTATTTGCAAAAAGGTTAGGAAATCCATCCAACCTTTTCAAGTGATCCTCTCTCAGTACCTGTTATGGAATCATCAAGAAGAAGCTCATTTTATTGGTTGAGACAACCAGTGAACTCCACATCATCTCTTTTGAACTTGGTTGAAGAAGGTTCTTCCTACCAGGATCTACCTCCTTTAGTATCCCTTGGGCTGACCCCTATGCAAAGATCAAATGCTGCTCCTTAAATGGACTCCTTAGAACTAGCTGTTGTCTCCTCGTCATTGGATGACTCTGATTTAGGACTCTCAGATGTTGAAGAAGCATCTCTGACCACCTTCCTATGATGACTCTTGATGTTGTAGCGGATCTTCTTTTTCTCCTTGAAGGATAAGATCACCTGTCTCCCACTCTTGAATTTCCTTTACTTGACATAGCCATGGCCTTCCTAAGATCAATGGGTAAGCCGTAGCATCTGATTTTTTAGGAATAAACTAAAATGTTATAGGCATTGAAATACCACATACATCCACTGCCAAGTTCTTTATCACTCCTAGAGCTTTCACCCTAGTATTATCAGCAAGCTTAATGTGATAGGGAAATTGATAGAAGAAAAATTCAAATCAGCATCCTTAGTGTTTTTTCACCCGTGACAGTTATGGACCATCGAGGTATGCATTGGAAATAGTGTGACCCTTTCATGTAAACAAAATGAGGTTTTTTATTTGCTCAAAAGTAGACCACAAAGACCTCCATAAGGGGCTTCCTTTTGTCGTGCAGGGTTCCGAGGAGCAGAGGCTAGAAAGAAGAGGAAATGTTTTCCACTTAGGAGCTCTAAGAGGACGTATGTGAATAGTGTTTCTAAGTAAAAGCAGAGACCAATCTTCCAAAGGGTGTAGAATAGCCTTTACAATCCAGGAGGTGATAAGCTTATGAGCCGCTTTCTCAATGTCAACTATCCCCAGACCTCCTTCCCCTTTTGGTTTATTGTAGAAAGACTACCTTACCTTAGACAATCTAGTAGGACCCCCCCAGAGAAAGGATCTATAGAGCTTAATGAAACTCTCAAGGCCATCCTTTGAAGGCGCCCAGTAGGATAGATAGAAAATAGCTATAGGATAAAGGCAATAATTAAGGACTGATCTTCTTCCCATCAAATTGTCTTGAATCCCGCTCCATCTCTCAAGATTCTTCTTGAATTTGCATAAGATTGAGATTTGAAAACCGATGGGGATCCAAAGCAGGCGAAAGACAGAGCCATGGGGAATCTTGAAGCATCCAAGCTCCTTCAAAACCTCTTGCTCATTCCTATTTAAAGTAGCATACCTTGTTTTGAGTGGTTGATAAGGGAGCCTAAGGCTCCCTTCAGCCGAATGAGCCCCTGAACTCGAGGCTCCCATTGGGCTGGCTTATTCAAAATGAAACTGAGGCAGCCTTGGGTTCCCTTATCAATTGTGGACTCATTGCAATTGTAGTGGAATCATTGGTGAGGGGTCTCCAGTTTTTAAGTTCATCCCTGGGACCCTCCTTGGGGATAAGTTTGATAAATCCCCCATTTATGCGAGTAGGTAAAGACAAGGAAACAAGGATTTCATTCCATATCTAGAGAAGTAGAGGGCCTACAGTATCCTAGAAGGCCATATAAAATTCTATAGGAAGGCCATTCCCCCCCGAAGTCTTACCCTCATCCATCACATCACTACCTCTTTGAGTTCATCTAATGTGAGGGGTTTTAAGGTAAATACTTTCAAAATTCCTAACAGTCCTTCTTCTGGCATCTTTGCACAGTTGCCTAGCCACCTTTGCCTAACACTAGGCAAAATGAGGTCATACTTCTTCTCCAATAGTAGATTCTATTGCTCAAGGAGAACAATGAATTGAAGAAAAACTTTCAAGATCTAGAGGAGAGAGTGAAAGTGAATGAGCTGAAGCTAAATAAGCCAACTTCCATTTCAGTTTTAGATGATGAATTAGTATCTAAACAAATTGAAGAGATGCATAAGAAGATCAAGGGAGAGATCAAAGGAGAAGTAAAGAGCTCCTTAGACTCTACACGACTACAGAAGGAAGTAAAGGAGCAAGTTGAAAGGTTGCTCAACTCAAAGAAGCTTAGGATTGGAGGACTACCAAAAAATTGGAATGTAGCAGAGGATTCTTGGGAAGAGACCCGTGAAAAACTCAGCAAAGCTTTACCATGCATTGATTTGGGTGATCTCAACTTTTAGATAGCTTAAGAATTAGCACAAGGAATTCTCATCTTCGAGTCAAGGGCTGAAAGAATGCAAGTTCTTAGACAATCCAACAAGTTGAAAGGTCTACAGGTGTGGATTGCAGAGGAACTCACAAAGAATCAGCTAAGGAACAAAAGCTCAAAACTAGCAAAGGTGAAGGCGGCTAGAAAAGAAGGCAAATGGGCTGTCTATAGAGATGGCAAGGCTTTGATCAAGGATTTTAAAGTTAAACCAACAGACCCTCAGTCTATAACTGATGTATGATATGCATTTGTTTTCTTCTTCTTTTGTTTACTGGTTGAACTAGGTGTAAAGGGAACTTGACATGGTTATATCTTGTCTTTTGAGACATAATACAAAAAACTTTTTTTGCTAAAAAAAAAGTGAGAGCTTCCATAAGTGATGACTTATCAAGAGTGGATGAATTCATGCACATTAAGAAAGGAAAATGTTTTATTTGCGATGTCTTATCAAGTGTGGATGAGTTCATGAATATTAAGGAAGTCGTGGTGTTGTGAAGATCATGCAAGGTGTCAAAATGAGTGATGTTATCTTAGGAATAGATGAGTTTCAAGGTTCACATCACTCTCAAAGCACATTTAATTGCAAAACAATGTTTTCTTATTTAAATTTCATGGTGATAGAAATTTATGAAGGCCTTATTTAGGGTGTAGGGTATAGAATCTAGGGTTATGGGTTATGGGTATAGGGTTTAATATTTACCATTGAGGTTTTAGTGTTTAGGGTTTTAAGTTTAACGTCTACTTTTAGAGGTAATGTTTTAGGGTTTAGGGTTTATGATTTAGGTTTTAGGATATGTGATTTAGAGATTAGGGTTTAGGGTAGGGTTTTCGAGGTTTACGTTATAGGATTTAGTTTATAAAATTTAAGGGCCTGGGGCAGGCTTAGGGTTTAGGGTATAGGATATAAAGTTTAGATTTTATGATTTAGGATATAGAGTTTAGGGTATAAGGTTTAGGATATAAGGTTTAAGGTTTAGGATTTATGGTTTATGTTCTAGGGTATAGGATTTAAAGTTTAGGGTTTGCAATATAAGTTTCAAAGTTATAGGATTTAGACTTTAGGGTTTGAGGTTTAGGACCTAGGATTAAGGATCTAGGGTTTAGGGTTAAAAGATCTGGGATTTAGACTTAAGGTTTAGGGAATATGATATATGCTTTAAGTTTTAGGGTAGAGGTTTAGGGTTTAGGGCTTAGGATACAGAGTTTAAGGTATAAGATTAAAAGTATAGGGTTTAGACTATAGTGTTTAGGGTTTATTATTTAGGTTGTAGGGTAGGATATAGCACATAGGGTATAGGCTTTAGGATATAGGGTATAGGGTTTAGAGTTTAGGCCTTAGGATATAGGGTCTAGGGTATGGGGTTTATGATATAGGGTATAAGTATAGGGTTTAGCATATAGGGTATAGGGTACAGGATATTGGGTATTAGGTATAAGGTTTAGGATAAGGGTATAGGGTTTATGATATTGAGTATAGGGTTTAGGGCTTAGGGTTTAGGTTCTAGGGTCTATGATATAGGATTGAGGATCTAGAGTTTTGGGTTTAGAATCTAGGGTCCAGGAATTAGGGTATAGGGTATACGATTTACATTTTATGTCTTAGCTTTTAGGATATTGGGTTTAGGGTTTAAGATATAGGGTTTAAGGTATAAGCTTTAGAATATAGGATTTAGAGTATCGTATTTACGATTTACGATTTAAGTTTTAGGGTATGGGGTTTAAACTTTAGGATTTGGAGTATAGGGTTTAGGATTTACAATTTAGAATTTAGGGTTTAACATCTATGATTGAGGATCTACAAATTAGGGTTTAAACTCTAGGACTTAGGGTTAGTTTAAGGTTTGGGGTATAGGATATAGGTTTTAGGGTTTTGATTTTAGGGTATAAGATTTTGGGGTTAGGATCTAGGGTTTAGGGTTTAGGATATAGGGTTAATATAGTATAGGGTTCACATTTTATGATTTAAATTTGAGATATGAGTTTGGAGTCTAGGGTTTAGGGTATATGATTCAAGGATTAGGGTTTTAAATTTAGGAATTAAGATCTAGGTTTGGGGCTCTAAGATCTGTATGGTGGTACATGCACATCTTCTCATTATTGAACATTTTATTATGTTTTTTTTTTGTATTGCAATGCTGGTTATTTCTATTCCTTGTTGTATGTGGCTTTCTGCATCTATAATTTTGATGTCTTTTCTAACTAAAGTGCAAGATCCAGAGTGTGAATAATTTGTTATTGGATGGAAGTGTGTGTAGATTGATGCACTCGGCTGTGTGGTTCTTGTCTCTTGCAAGCAAAAGACATATGAGTTCATTAAGTGTTTTGTTCCCCTCACATCCTCTTTGTATTTTTGTAATGATCTTGTGTTCAAAGATTGAATGAGAATTCTATGCAATCCTCCCCAATTGTGTTTTTCCAAACATTGTGATTTGGGTTCCTGAAAATGAGACATACGACGAGCAAGCCTGCCCCTCAAAATCATGTTCAGCAAGCTCTCAAACTTATAAAAGACGCTAAGGATCTCCAACATCGGACAACCTCGCAATAGCTTGGATGCCCAAAATATTGGAACTCAAGGGGATTTCAATAATCTTACTTTACGCCATGTTCCTTGCCAGCTAGATTTATTTAAGCCAACATTTGTGCACAATTTTAGAACTACCAAAGTGTGATATGCTGAGTCAATTGTACAACTTAGAAATTTAGATTAATTCGCATTAAATCACATTGTTATTATCTTCCTTAAGGGACTAACAGCAATCCTTGATTGACCATCTAGCACAACTTAAACTAACCCAATTTGGTTCACCCAATTAACACAACCCTAATCCTAACCTAACCATGGGCAGACCCAATCCTCAACCTCCCATGCTAACCTAAAATAATCCAAATAACCTAACCTAAGGTTCGCGACCAACAGGCAAGGGCAGGCGTCGGGGGCGGGGCGGGGGGAGGCGATGCAAGGCAAACGAGAGGGAAGGAGGGAAAGCTCGACGGGGGTAGGCGGAGTGGAAGGAGGCGAGAGGGAAGGCATGAAGAGGTGGGAGGGGACGGAGATGAGGGGTGAGGCATGCTGGAGGCAAGGAAGGGAGAGGACGAGGCAAGCGGCAGGGAAGGCAGAATATAGGCAAGCCAAAGGGGTGGGGGCATAAATTTTTCGGGGGCCATTTAGCTAAGGGTGTTAGCTTAGGTCGAATTGTCAATTCAATGGGGGAGAACTAATACTAATCGAATCTCTGATTTTTCAATAGAAAGGGGGACATAATAAGTTTGGTTTTTCTAATGATGAATTGAAAGAATGTGTGCACAATGCATACAGAGATTCTACAAACTTTCCAGAATGACAGTCAATGTGAAAGAATTAAAGCATATTGATACGGAAAAGATTAAGTTGTGAATTGGAGGCCTTTATCTCTATGATGCAACCAGTCACATATGGCAGCCAGATTGTTTAAAAGATCTCTACCAAAGGGGGCATGGAAGAGAGTGGGATAATGTGACAAAAGGCACTTAGACTCAACGTGCCACCAATATTATTGGCTGCAGCAAAGTATGCTTCCGACAGAAATTGTGGTTCTTTGTTGATGCATTCATTATACCATAAAGTAAAGAAGATGGATGTCAATTAAAAACACTCGTATGCTGTGATGGAAACTAAGGAAAAAGGCTGGTATAAAGCAGCAATGGAATGGCTCGGAAGTCAAGAACAAACATATGAAAATGACCACTCCAGAAATTACAGTGAACGACACTAGGTGGGGACTCAAATTACAGTTCATAAGTTGCTGCAAAAGCCCACAGAAAAAATGACTCGTATCCGTAGAAAACCAATCCTTTGATAATATATGAAGACCAAAACTATTTTGACAGAAAATTGAGGAAGGTTAACAGGGAGCACAAAAGTTGCTATTTCCGCAACAAAGCAAAGAGGCACATGTTTTGCTTCAGTGCCAAAGTTACGGACATAGAGGATTCTTCACAAAAACTTACCTCAAGAACTACTTGTTAGGGGACCAAGAAGGCTTCTTGAGAAAAGCTGGAATTGTCGATACCTTGTCCAGAATGTCTCAGAAGTGTATCAATCACAAAAATACTAGCATCAAAGGAAAACACAAGAGACGGACACCTGTGTTGAATCTGCAAATGTTTTGTACCTTTACAGGTGCGTAAATATTAAAAAAGAATTCACTGCACCCTAAATGCAATGATAGGTTTCGCATCACTCATTCTGCATGCTGCATCTTAGTTCTGAACACAATCTCTATAGCATAAGCAGTCAATTAAAGCACAAATAATTGTTTGTAATTTGAATATTAGTATATTTAAGTGTGTTAAGAGACCAAAAAGCTGAGGTCGGCTCATAATAACGTTCATATAAATCACTTTCCTTCTCCTTACAAGATATCAGCTCTAATAGTACATCTAGTTGAGGCACATATCCCTCACCCTTCATAAATCTCGTTAACCTCATTACAGTGGCAGACATTCCATTAATTTGCAGGAGGGAGTTTTCTCCCACCATGAACTCATGCACTTTATCGTTAACCTCAATCCAGGCCATTCCAGGCTTCTTCCACAGTCCACCAAATTTTCTCACTTGTTGTATATCATGGAAATCTTCCCACATGCAAGCGTCAGCATAGATGTTCGACATGAGCACATGCGCAGCTGCAAAGTTGGGATCCAAGAGCATAATGTGATTCAAACAATGTTTCCCTAGCTTTACCCCGCCATAAGTTCTGCATGCCGTTAGCAAAGACATCCATCCAGTGACATTAGACGAGACTGGCATACTTTGCAGTAGGTGTTCTGCCTCCTTTAAGCGACCTGTACGGCCAAGAAGGTCAACCATGCAGTTGAAGTGCTCTATACTTGGTGTAATACCATGTTCATCTCTCATAGATTTAAAGTAATGATGGCCTTCATCCACTCGGCCCACATGGCTGCAGGCTGCAAGAAGACCAAGATAAACAGTACCGTTTGGCTTGATACCTTGTTGTTGCATGATCTCAAGACTTTGCCTAGCCATCCTGTAGTCGCCATGCTGGGAATATCCTGCAATCATTGCACCCCACGATACAACATCTTGGCTCGGCAAATCTCCAAACACTTTGCATGCCTCCTTCAGGCTTCCACATTTGGCATACATGTCAAGGAGAGAGCTCCCAACAATCACATCCAATTGAAGGCCACTTCTGATGATTTGGTCATGTACCAGCATGCCCTGATCTAAGGCTCCTATGCTACTACACACCTTCAAGATAGAAGGGAATACAACTTTGTTTGGCTCTGTGCCCATCTCTTGCATTTTCTTAAAAAGTTCAAGGGCAGAGAGACCATGTCCATAGCGAGCATAACCTGCAATCATCAGACCCCACGAAACATCATCTTGATACAACAGTTTGTCAAACACTGTGCGAGCCTCATCCAGGTTCCCAGATTTGACATACATCTCAATCAGAGCATTTACAATCACCACCTCAACGTCGAGCCCGCTACTGATGATCTGGTCATGTATACGCTTACCCTGTCCTATGGCTTCTATGCTGCTACAAGCTTTCAAGATACATGAAAACAAGATCTTGTCTGGTTTAATGCCTTCCAGTT
This sequence comes from Dipteris shenzhenensis, assembly GCF_047967505.1. Classification (NCBI taxonomy): domain Eukaryota; kingdom Viridiplantae; phylum Streptophyta; class Polypodiopsida; order Gleicheniales; family Dipteridaceae; genus Dipteris; species Dipteris shenzhenensis. Next base: position 25,508,150 of record NC_141600.1, read on the forward strand.
GCATCTTCTCAAAAAGTTCAAGTGCAAAAACTGAATCCCCCAGCTGAACATATCCAGAAATGATTGCAGCCCATGAAACCACATCCGGATGTGGTAATAGGTCAAAAATTCTGTGCGCCTCCTCCAGCCTTCCACATTTAGCATACATGTCAACAAGAGTGCTGCTGATGTGGTCATCAACTAAAAGTCCACTTCTGATTATCTGCTCGTGTATAAGTTTTCCCTGTTCTAAAGCCCCTATGCTGCCACATGCTTTCAAAATGCACAAAAATGTGACTTTGTCCGCTTTTATGCCCTCTTGTTGCATTGTTTCAAAGCATTCAAGAGCATAAAGGCCATCCCCATGCTGGGCATCCCCAGCAATCATCGTACTCCATGCCACAATGTTTCGGTTTGCTAACTTACTGAACACTTTGCGTGCCTCCTCCAGGCTTCCACATTTGGCATACATGTCAACAAGTGTGCTCCCAATAACCACATCCACCTCAATCCCAAATGTGATCATCTGTTCATGTATCAGCTTGGCCTGCCTTAAATCACCAAAGTTGCCACATGCTTTAAGGATGGTTAAAAAGGTGCGTTTATCTGGCTTTGAGCCTTCCTGTTGCATTTTCTCAAAAAGTCTGATAGCTACAATAATATGTCCATGCTGCACGTATCCTGCAATCATGGCACCCCATGACACTATAGTTCGATTTGGCAATTGATCAAATACTTTCCATGCTTCCTCTAGGCTGCCACATTTTGCATACATGTCAACAAGAGTGTTTCCCACAAACACATCTGACTCCAGTCCACTTCCAATTATCCTGTAATGTAATAACTTACCCTGCCACAAAGCTCCTATGCTGCCAGATGCTTTCAAAATGCACAACATTGTAATTTTGTTTGGCTTTATACCCTCAACTTGCATTTTCTCAAACAGTTGAAAAGCCAAAAGACAGCACCCATGTTGAACATATCCGGCAATCATCACAGACCATGACACTACCGTGCGGCCTTGGACTTCATCAAACACAATGCGGGCCTCCTCCAATCTCCCACATCTGGAATACATGTCAATAAGGGTGTTCCCCACAACCACATCTGTTTTGATCCCACTGTTGATGATCTCATCATGTATCCGCTTGCCCTCCTGTATGGCTCCTAGGCTGCCACATGCTTTCAAGATGCATGAAAATATAAATCTATTTGGCTTTATACCTTCTTGTTGCATTTTATGATATAGTTGGATGGCACCAAAATGTTCTCCATGAGTGGCATGTGCTGAAATGATTGCATGCCACGTATATACACTTGGCCGTACGACCTTGCAAAAGACAAGATTTGCTTCAAGCAAGCTTCCAAACGACGCAAACAAGCGGATAAGCTGGTCTACTACAATAGCAACAGCATCGAGTCCATAACTGGACATCAGAAGAGCATGCAATCGCCTCCCAGTTGCGAAATCCTTATTTTCAAAACATCCTAGGAGAAGCTTGTGGATAATGTGCAGGGAAACAGGCAATCCTTGGTCATGCAGAAGGGTCATTTCCTTAGTAACATGGTCGAGACGTTCAAGCTTGCACCGTTTGCTTGAACGCATCGATAAGGAAAGTCCACACTCAAGAGCCACGCTTGCCATAACAAAAGACCATCAATAAGAACTTGAAAAGGTGTTGCTAAAACATAGACAATAAAAATTAGCTGTCATCCACATGGATACCTTATAAAGTTACGATGTGTAAGAGAATCTAGACGATGATCTGTCCAGAAAGCCTGGCGAAAGTATAATTTGGCTGTCCTGCGTCGATCGACTTTGCTTACTCTCTTTTCTCTTGACAAGAACAAAATAAAGGACCTTCTGAATATTTTTTGCAAGAGATGGGTTGTGACAAAGAAGATAAAAAACCTCCAATCCTAAACAAGGTGAAGTGACTTCATGGGGCCTGCCCATGGAGAATATGTTGTTTTTCTTAGGTCTTGAGTGAACGTGCAGCTGGGGTGGTAATTTGGGTTGTTTCGGTAAGTGTTGTGTAAAGTACTGAGTGATCTGACCAATAAATGAAGTTTGTTCCGTGTTTGCAGTTGTTGTCTGTTGAGTTGATCCATATGTGGTCAATGGTAGTTCCATGCGTAGTCGTAGGTGTTTGGATGACTTGTCTCATGTTGTAAGTTGACATTAATTGTTTTATGTTTGACGTCGTCGTTGATTTGGAATTATAATCGATGTTGAAGTCGCCTACAATATATGTTGTTGCTTCTTTGGGTATCTCCTTGAAGAAGTTCTCTATTGTTTGCAGTAGCACTGTTGGTTTTGTCTTCGGTGCCTTGCATGTGTTTGAAATTGCTATATGCTTGTTTGATTCTATCAGAAACAGTAAGAGCAGGCACTCGCATCCATCTGCCGTATAACTCTTTATGTTTTAGCAACTTCCAGTGTCTTTTGTAGTATGTTGTTAACCCAAGGCCCATTGTTGTTGCGACATGGTCAAAATGCGGTAGTTTAAGTGCTGGTTGCCCTTTCATGTGAGTTTCTTGCAAGCATAAAATGGATGTGGCGAGGATGCTTTTTGAGTTTAGCAAGTCATGCTTGTAGCAGTTAGAGGAGCGTGTGTTCAGGCTCTGCAGTGTTTTGCTCACGTTTCTTTCCTCTGCGAAGTCTACTTGATCGAATGTCCAATTGGAGTGTTCTTGCAATCTTTTTAATTCTTGCAGGACTGTTGGATCCACTTTGATTTGCTTACTTTGCAATTTGGAGAGGAAGTAAAGGTTGACCGGATCTTGGACTTGCGAAAGTGTTGTGTGTACTACCCATGTGTTTTTATCCCTGCGGAATGAATGCGACTGCGTCCATGGTTAGCCCTTGCGAACGGTGGATGGTTCGACCAGCGGCTGGTTGGATGGGGAATTGCGTCCTTGTCATTTTGTTTTGTTGGTTGCTGCCTATCTGGATTTCACGGCTGATTTGCTGGATTGGTGTCCATGTTGCATGCCTCCCTACATCATACAAATGCTTGTTTTCGTAGCGAGCTTTTGTCCCTGCCTTGTTGTCTCATTAAATTCAACCCATACGACGAAAGGTTTTCTGTTGATGGTTGAGTCTTTGAATACCCGTCTCCACTATTGACAATCCCATCTTGTATGTCGAGGTTGCCTGAGCACACTTCAATAATCATGCCAGGCTTCAGGCGTAGTTCGAAGTGGAGCTCGGAGGTTTTCCTGGGGTCCCTCATCTGGTATTGCTATTGTCTTGCTACAACCTCTTTCCCTTGTGCCCTATGCTTTAAGAATATGCAGTTGCCCTGGCAAGTTATTGAATACGGTTTCGTTGTGGTTGTTCTTTGCGAAGTTTGTGTAAAATAAATGGGAGACGTTTATTTTGTTTGGTGGTTCTTTCAGGTGTGTCACATTTAGATTGTCAATGTCTGTTTCACTTTGTGTCCCTATACGGATCTTGTTCAAAATTGTCAAGAAGTCCATAGTTCTTGGCGCATTGGTTGTTGCAACTCATAGTATTAGATGTGTGTATTCTAGAAAGAACCTAACATAGATGTTGTGCTTGATTGGCTGTTGAAGATCCATGAGTCTTTCAGTGGGCTTGCTTGGCACAGGTCGCCACATAGGAGGACATCAATGCCTCCAAAGGGTTCGTCGTGATTGTGTTTTATTTTTTGCATGCGCATATTTGCTGCTAGAAAAGTGTTCAAGCCAAGCAGGGAAACTTCGTCTATCATTATCAGTCCCATATCTTTGTATTGTGCAGCGAAGGTTTGCAATTTGTCTGATGAAAGAGAAGTGTATGTGCTTGTTACCAACGGCAGATGGAGGGCTCCATGTACCGTGCTTTCGCCAATCATTCGAGCTGCTTTCCTGGTGTATGCCAATAATAGCGCTCTAGGGAGGTCGACATCCTCCATTTGTTTGTGTGAGTAATAACGACGAAGTGCTTCCGTGATCACCTGCGCTACGAACATTTTGCTAGTGCCTGCGTTCTCGGAAACAAATAACCAGAATGGTTTGTGTGGTTGTGTTGGCAAGAGTATTTTGGTTCGTTGCATTGGAGACTGAGGGAAGCCGAAGCGGCATTTTTTCTCTACTTTTTGGCATGTTTTTTTAGGTTTATGGTTTTGCAAATCATTCTTTGAGGTTTCAAGCTGCGAGTTGCCTATTGAGATGTATTTGTTAATGGATTCTTCCACGATGTCATTGTCGCAGTTTCCATAAATTGGCGCATCTTCTATCCATATAAGGCCATGATCATGCTCGCTACCTCTATTTTGGAATTATGTTATGAAGAAGAAATCATGTACTGGCCCAAGGATGGTACTATCTTGTCATAGTAGTGTTTTTAGAGCCCTGAATTTGTGTACATACTACCAAGCTATCATGACTGCGGATAAGCTCACAATGTTGTCCTAGTTCTGCATGGTGTTGTCTATCCTTGTTATTTTTTGAAGCTTGAAGAGGAATTTTAATAAAGGTTCCCACCTTCTCTCGGTAGTAGATACTGTGATGAAGAATGTCGGTGGCCTTAGTTGTCTAACCATTGCGAAGACGTTTTGTTTCAAGCGTTGCTTGTAATCGGTTGATGCCCTCAGGCAAACAAAGTCTCGAAAACCAATCTTCGATTGCAACAATTCCTCGATGTTTGTATCCAAAGTTGTGTTATGTGCTCGCAATGTTGTTCCTTGCAATTAGCCTTTTCGCATGCGGACCCAAGTTGAAGACAAGACCTGACAGACTAACACTTTCATTATTTTGAAGAATAAATTTTCAATTGAGTGTGTGAATCTTCTATCCTCATTTTGTAACTCCCACTTTACAATTTCTTGGAAACCTATTCACGATGGCAATGTGTACGCATGGGGCTCTCCAAAAAACAAAGTTGGGAAAGCCAATTCTTTGCAATGTTTGTCTTTGAAAAGACTGAGAGGGGAAAAACCTTCTAAGGGTGCAAGGACAATAGGCTTGTTCTAAAAATCGACAACCTACTAACTTGTGTAAATACCATGGACCAGAGTATCTGTGTCCAAGTCTGCGAGTGGACATGTAACATGATTTGTACTAAAATTGCTTGGTATTATTGCTTTATTGCAGGCCTGGTCTTGTATATTTGCAGCCAGATTTGGTTCACCTTGACATTGTTCTTGACATACAAACTACTGCCTAGTAACTCATGTAGAGCACACATTGTCAATGTCAGGTGCACTAAGACACTGATGTAGTTGTGATCGTATTGCAATCAACGTTTGATAGCAACCATGACTGTTGCACTCCTGTATAGGAATTTGGAAAAAACTTGTTGTGCCTTGTCAATATCAGTGGAAACGGTAGACCTAGTTGGCCTTCGTATGTTAGTTGCCTTATTTGTGCAAAAGGAATTATGATAGAGATGAGCCGTTCCTTGACTTTGTTGAGTGCAGACATGTTTGTCCTCGACTTTGTTGAGTGCTAATGTTCTTCTTCGAAAACTTGGGCACCTTGTTGGTGCGAATTTGATTGAAGCATAGTGAGCATGGACTCTTTGGGTGCAGAGGTAGCTAGGGTCCCGTCTTCTTGCAAGAGCAGTTGATGGTCCTGCGTGATATGTCTCAGTTTTGATTTGAAACACAGTGTCCCACAAGAACAACATGCGAAACTTGGGGTATCTTCGATTTTTACAACGTACTCTAACATTGATGTTTTGTTCTTTCTTTTTCACTTCAAAGCAGGCTGTACCTTTGGTCGAGAATTGGTTTCAACAAGTGGATTGTTGGGACTGATGAAATGAAGAACACAAATTACCTGGAAAAGAGTGGGGCACACTTAGTCCATGCAGTTCTTTAAGAGCAAGGACAATCTCTTAATACCAAAGAGCACCATACCTTTTTCCCATAACCCACCTGGGAGACCTATCGGATGAAAGAGTCATGCAATGCTGTTCGCAAGTTCCCCTTAGGAATAGCTCCTACTATCGTGAAATCAAAAATGTGCAAAACATGCCTCGCGCATGTAAGAAATATTTTTGGCCACATACATGACAATGCCTTCGTCAGCGAATTCCTCTACTAGAGGCGAGTGAGGGTGTGCCTCTTGTCTGCAACGAAAGATAGCTACTACGAGCAAGAAAAGTTACAAAGGTGAAAACACCAAAGAAAAAGTTGACGAAAATTTATGCTAGTCGCTTGGGTGTCCTTCACTCACCTTTGCACGGTCCTCACCAATCCAATCCAACCAAGACGACTTCTTAAAAATAATGCACTAGTGCCTTTACCTCCACCAAGCAATCCACAGCCAAGCTCATCCACATCAGCTCCCGAGCCTCAAATAAAAGAAGCTCCATACCCAAATGCAGAGGTGGAGAAGGATTGTTTTCAGACACTTCAACAATGGGTACAAAAGGAACGAGCTCAATTTGAGGTTGAGAAACAAGCTCAATTTGAGGCTGAGAAAAGATCCAATCCATGACTTGGCTCCACAGAGTATTGATACTGTACTCGAGCCTCTGTTCCAACAATAGGCTCCGCAACATAATGTACCACCACGTCAACTTGAAGAAGCCGCCCTCTCTAGCATCCTAAGTTGCCTTGTGTCAATTCCCATTGGAATCCTACTACGGAATTGTCCCAATCTCTGGGAGAGTTTCAAAGGCTGGTTTGAAATCGCAAACCCCCCTCCACCTATGGAAGACATAAAAAATATCCTTGTGCGAATGGGTGAGAGAGATGATATACGCAACATTACTGTGCCTTTGATCCACAAGTCATATAATGAAGTCCAAGCCATAGTGGATGGTGGAGCAGGTGTAAATGTCCTATCAAAGGGGCTCTACGATGAATGGGGTCTCCCACCAATGCAAAAGGCTAATTTCAACATATGCTTTGCCGATGATTCACAGGCTTAACCCTTGGGAATAGTGAATGGCGTGTCAACAAAGGTTGCAAGAGTCCACTTTTCCCTTCAATTCACAATATTGGATCTCCCCAAAAAATCCTATCAAATCTTACTAGGACATCCTTGGTTACGGGAAGCATCAGTCCTCCATGACTGGGGAACTGATAGACTAACAATCCAAAATTGTGACACCGCAATCAGGGTGAATGTGGGGACAGGAGCTATAAAACAAATTGTGAATAGAGCGTTGGATGACACATCTTCAACGACGATCTCAAGCAAATCAACTCCCCTACAACAGCATGCCATAGCGGGTGATTCACAAAGCAATGTCAATAACTGGATACAAACATTGGCAACCATTGACAACTGCCATTCATTAGACCCCATCTTCTCATAGATAGATGCTAAGGTGATACAGGTAGATCCTCAACTCACACATGAAGAACCAATCAATCTAGAGGTGCCATTCTTTATGGCTGACCTCGAGTGGGATAATGAACCTGAAGAAGGTACCCATACCACAATGATAACTCAGATTTTCCTTGGGACCTCGAAACTGAGATTGAGAATGCTCAAATTGAAGATCAAGTCTATGACAATGACAGCCTTCCTGCATGCCCTAATGGCAATCAAGCTTCCAAAAATTGAACCTCCAAAGTTGAATAACAGCAGAAGATCCCGTAGGAAAGCTGAAGGAGGAAATCGCAGAAAAGCCAAGGCTGAACACTTCAATGAATTCGAACAAGTCCCAACAAGGATCATCGAATTGTATCTTGCAAAGCCAGCTCTCTCAAAATCTAAGCCACCTCCTCTTGAATGGTCGCACACTCATTGGCATATGCACGTTTTTGCACATTTAGGAAGACCTAATCAATTTCCACTTAGGGATGATTGAGTCTTGGTTTCCCTATGAAATCCCACAAATAAGCATATAGTTAGTCCCTACCTAATCGATAGATCACGTGCACTCACACGATTTTGCATAGGCACATAATAGATTGCATCAATAATAGTATCACACACTTTCATTCCATACTCTCAAAGCATGCAGGACAAGAAGCTATGCCAAAACTCAAAGCATGCAATGAATTCACAAGGAGGACAAGACCCTCGCCAAACATCACAGCCATCTCCTAAATGCAAAAATATTAGAATTGCATACAAACTGATCTACAAGCTCAATGATATGGGTGCAATCGCATCTAACATGTATGCAAGATAGCAAGAAATGCTAGCCCCAGCAATGAGATCCCCGCTAAACCTCTTCCCAAGAAGATTCGATGCCAGAGTCTGCAGCCTCAGCAACGAGATCCCCTCCAAAATTCACAGCCATCTACCCCTCCTCAAGAGGAGATAAGCTTCCTGACTATAGACCACAAATTGTATGGTGCAAAAGCATTACAACAGGAGTGACTAGCATGCCACAAGCTTAACAACCACTAGGTTACACACATGGCATTCCAACTCTCAAATCAAAATAAGCCATAACCCGAGGACGGGTAATAAAATGGATCTAGGAATATGTTGTGTCTGTGCCAACATGGATTTAGGTAGCAATGAATGTGTGTGTAGAGTAGCGGCAAAGCTCCACTTGTACTTGCATAAAGCTTGGAATAATCCCTCTTAGGACTCCAACTTGCATGTTCTATATGCAAGTTCTACATATGATTCCTACATGCAACATGCGAGTTCTACATGTAACTCCTACATGCAACATGCGAGTTCTACATGCAACTCCTACATGCAACATGCGAGTTCTACATGCAACATGCAACTCCTACATGCATGTTCTACATGCGAGTTCTACATGCAACTCCTACATGCAACATGCAAGTTCTACATGCAACTCCTACATGCTCTTACATCTTCTTCCTCTTCCACTCATATGCTCCCCCTAAACCCTTAGTTCCTCAACCTTAACCTCCATGAACTACGAGGGAGAAGAGTTCTCCACCATGTACTCTACCCTGAACCTTGGATGCTCCTTCTAACCCTTGAACCTCTTCTAAAGTCGGGAACCTCTTCTAAACTCTGGGACCTCTCTCTAAACCTTGGAACCTCCTTCTAAACCCTAAACCTCCCTGTAACCCTTAAAACTCCTCCTAAACCCTTCAACCCCAAATGAAGGCGAAAGCCTTCATTACCTCAACCATGATGATGCACGTTCCTTTCATACATGGACGCACTATGTTTGCTTACCACACTTAAGCCTACGTCTCTCATGGGAATATGACTCGAGGTCCTAAGCTACACATATACTACAAATGACAACCCGGAAATATCTATAGGTGACAAAAAGCCTCGGAACCCTGCATATTGAGAATACCTTACTCTTCTTACGGAAGCTATGGGAAAGAGCCAACCACCTTCATGATGACAAAGGCTACCGTGTCAATGAGTGAAACAAATGATGCCCTCAAGTTGTCCATCTAGTTGGTAGCCTAGGGTGCGTATCGGCGTATGACATTATCGGGCACAAAGGAAATGGCACCATCAAATGGCTTAGCTTTTAGAACCATCGTAGTGGCATCGACGCGCAATGAAAAAGAAGATGTCCCCACTTCTTCTAGAGCTTGCTTGGCAATGGATGGTCCCTCAACTCTGAAAAACTCTACTTCAAAAACATATTTGAACTGCAGAACATATGCATGAGGGACATATAGTGTGATTCAGAACATGCTTGGTCTGTTAAGTCTACACGCATGTATATAGGGTATGGAACATCCTTTGCTTTGAAAGTCCCATATTTGGCAAGGAACTTTCCCTTGAAAGCAAAGCGATGGAGAACCAAAAGTTTGATAATGCATCTATTGAAAGTATTGGTAGGGAGTTTGGATTTGGAGGGTTTATTTGGTTTTGTGTAGGTAATCTACTAGGCCCAGCTTCATTGTTCTTTCCATCCAGCATATATGCATGCTCTTCCAGCTCTAGATTGGCTTTGCGCGTGATTTTCTCCACTCGGCCTTCAATGTTTGAACTAGCTATTGAAAATCACTACTATTTGTTATTATGATAAGTTTTGTGATTTTGCATGTGACAAAAGAAAACCCATTGAAATGCATTAATCTCCATGTAAAGTAAAAATTTACACATTTTCCAAGTCGATTAACTCTCTTTTTCCTTGGTGATATCTCTTAAGATTAAAGTGCTTGAAGTTGGTAATGAATGTAGTTTCCAAATCATAATACGAAATGCGGTAATATTTGTTTGTTATGTAAGCTGTAGAATTTGTTGGAAACAAAGCATTACAAAAAAGTACCATGCAAAAGATGTTATTTTAATGTAAGTCATAGGATTTGTTGGAAACAAATCATTATGAAAAAATACCATGCAAAAGATGTTATTTCCATTTAAAAAAAGTGGTAGCACACCTTTCTAAGAGAGAATTCAGAACCATCCTCCTCCTCGGGAATAGGTGCCCTGATGTGTATGATTATCTCACAATTTAACCTAATGTTACATCCCTTCTCTCATATTGTTTGGCAAATTGGAGAAATGAAAAAAAAAATGAGTATAAGGCCCGACTCAAATAACGTCGAAAAGCCAATAAACAGTACCTTCAACACATGCTTGCTTCACGGCCTCATAGAAGGCAGTCTTTAAGGTTTTCTTAGTGTTCTTGTGAATAGCGCCTTCCCTAATTAGAGCCAAAACCAAGGGCATACTTGTACTTGTGAAATAGCGCCTTTGTTAGTGTTCTTGTAAATAGCACCTTCCCTGATTGGAGCCAAAACCAAGGGCATACTTGTACTTGATGATGGGACGAGACTGAGTTATTTTAATGTGACAAACACCAGAAGGAGAAAACACACCCTATTGTGCAAGGATGTGGACTATATCACTCATTGGTGGACCGAGATCTATGAGAAGATGAAAAAGAGAAGGATGATTTACAAAACAGAATGCAATAGAGAAGTTAATGAAATCAATGGAGGACCAATTTAAACTAATACCTTCATTCGTTTTGGAACCTTATTTTTTCAGCCCTATACTATGAATGCATGCCTCTTAAAATCCCACTTCTAGGACAGCATCTGCTCGAGGACTGAACCAAAATGGCACATGATAAAACTTCCATATCAGAAATCATTTTTCGTTCAAGATGAAGGCCACTAATATTCTCGTGCAATGAATCCATGGATAAAGAGTGGACCCGAGCAATGACTCCATGGATAAAGAGGGACTATACCTGTGAGATTTTGTTGCTTCTGGTTGCTGAGCTCCCATATATCAGGCCATAAATAAGAGCATAGCATAGAATAGAATAACATAACATATGTGCATACCATAAGCATAGCATGAGATAAGTACATAACATAAGCATAGCATGATAGCATAATATAAGCATAGGAAGGAAAGTGCATATCATAACATAAGAGTTATCACATAAGCATAGCTTAAATTCAGCAGAATAAGTATAGAAATTAAAAGATGCCTTTAGTATGTATCATAGGGACCAACACATAAGAATAGCATAGCATAAGCAAAGCTTATAGTATAAGTTGCGTAGAATATGATAGCATACACTAACATAACATAAGTGTAGAGCATATGCATAGGAAGATAAACACACACACATAGCATAATATAAGCATAGCACACACATTTGAAACATAGGTAATACAATAGGGACAACATTGATATAGTACAATTAATAGTTACCCCAATATTATTGTCTATTCAGCCTTATACAAGGGTCTCATAATTTTAATTTTAAGCATATCTATGTCAAGAAGAAAAAAAAAAAGTATATCCCAAGGTATTATTACCAGTGCAGAGTTGTTTATGTGGAAAAGCTAAATGAAAAAGGACATTGATGTGTGTAAATATCTACATCATGAAGCTAATGAAAAAAATCACTCTAAAGTACTATACTTTCTCAAAAATTTCACTAAATATCATGGATATCACACTATGTCATCTAATACCACAATCATGCAATCAAATGCTTGCTCAAATGAATTTAAATGAGAAAGAATGTGCACAATATGATCATCTTTTTCTTCTACCTATGAGTAGGGGCTAGTATGCCAGTCGCATAGATGGCCTCCCAACAGATATCATCAAAACAACCTCACCCATGGTAAAATCGTAGGTAATAAGCCATTGCAAACCATGCAAGAGTGGACCCGAGCAATGAATCCATGGATAAAGAGGAACTATACCCCTGTGAGATTTTGTTGCTTCTGGTTGCTGAGCTCCCATATGACAAGCCATAAATAAGAGTATAGCATAGCATAGAATAACATAACATATGTGCATACCATAAGCATAGCATGAGATAAGTACATAACATAAGCATAGCATGATTGCATAATATAAGCATAGGAAGGAAAGTGCATATGATAACATAAGAGTTATCACATAAGCATAGCTTAAGTTTAGAAGAATAAGTATAGAAATTAAAATACTCCTTTAGTATGTATCATAGGGACCAACACATAAGAATAGCATAGCATAAGCAAATCTTATAGTATAAGGTGCATAGAATATGATAGCATACAATAACATAACATAAGTGTATAGCATATGTATAGGAAGATAAACACACACACACATAGCATAATATAAGCATAGCACACACATTTTAAATGTAGGTGACACAACAACACAAAGCACCCATGGATGCGCACACAAACGCGTTTCCTTAACTTAAAAAAAACTTACGGGCGCATCTATTTGTGCATCTACAGACCCGCATCTGTAGGCGCATCTATATAACAGATAGACGTGCATATAGACATGATTTTAGATGCTCTGTAGAAATTTAAAAAAAATAAAAAGATGCGTACATAGACGCGCTTATAGACACTCTACAAAATCCTTTTTTTTAATAAAAGCAGAATTTTGTGTGGTTGAATAGAATGCTGTGTATGTTGTGTATGCTATGTGGTTACAAGAATCCCAGTTCCACATTGTGCAATTCAATTCTTACAGCCAACCGCATTTTAAATAGCACGATTCCAAGCACGTCTATAGTCGACAATTACAATTTCGAATATAACATTACAACTCCAAAATGTTTAGTTCACAAGGCATTCATTGATAGAACGTTGCACAAGGAAATTGAAAGCCAAAAGAAAAAAAGGAGTGTATATTAATTCATAGCCCAAAAAGTGCTTGTATGTACATATAGCACGAAGCCAAGCCACGTCCTATGGCTTCAAGTACAAAAAATAAGAGGAGTGTATATACAAGAGAGGCACGAAGCCAAGCTAATGGCTTGAAGTACAAAAAAGAGTAGCTAGCACTACTTCTATGACTAATCTAAGTTTTCCACGTCCTCACTCCCTTTTCCTCCAGATCAGTCCTCTGGATCAGCCTTAGGGCCCTGTAAACGAGGGACAACATGTATATATATATGATAGAGGAATAAGCTGGAGTAGCTTTTGCTCCACCACTTTTGGTGTCTCCCCATCCCTTTGTGTGTGCTCTCCTCTCCCACAATTGATATCAGAGCTCATGGCGTTCGATCTACGGGGAGCTCGAGGAGAAGAGCCTAAGGAGAGAGTTCAATGGAGCCATCGAGGGAGCCCAGGCTATTGAGGCACCCATGAGCGTGTGTTGCAGGACACTTTTGTAGAGCCGTGAGTAGGAGTGGTTGGAGAAGACATCATTTGGGAGCTTCATTGCCTCGTTGATGGAGGCATTGCTTCGTAGATACTTGCTGGAGGTCGTTGACGGCCGTAGGCTTGGGCTTGCTTGTGAAGTGTTTGGAGACTCGGAGATCCGATCGTAGGAGCGTCATTTAGGCTTGCTACTACTGCTAAGGCTAGAGCTTTGAGCGATGCGTTGTTGTTAGGACATTGACTGGAGAGGTGTGATGCCACGCGACTGGCGTTGTAGGAGTTGCTCAATGCAGAGGTTTCTACGTTGGGGTGTGCTGCAGGCTGGAGTTGAGGTTGAGCCTTCATTGGAGAGCATTGTTTGGAGAGGGCTGTAGGGAAGCTCTTTGTAGCTGCAGCTGCTGCAGATGGCTCGTGAGCCACTGCGAGCTCTTGGATGGAGTAGATAGGAGTCTCTTTCTCTCCATACCCTTCTCCTTCCCGTGAGCAAAGGAAGAGCAGCCCAGTGATAGCAACAGTATTTCAGACAGTATTTCAGACAGTATTTAGTCTGGAGAAAAAGAGTGAGTTCTTTGTTTTTAGTCTGGAAATCTGACAGTATTTCAGACAGTACAAGTGAGCAGAATGCCATTTTCGACAACAAGTATTTGCAAATCCATAAGGATTTAGGCTCGATGCCCAACAGAGGAGTCGGAGAACTTTGGAAGGGCTACATTTTCTCTATTGACAGCTCGGTCATCCGAGTTTACAATACAGAGTTATTTACTATCCAAAATAGGGACAGTTCATGATCAGTGTGCAGACAGCCATTTTGCAGACTGTATATTGGCAAGTGCATACATGTTGATACACTTTGGCAAGTTGATGCATTTTGGCAAAATGATGCAGTAAATGTCACTTGGTATATGCCATTGGTGATGCATTTTGGATGCATAAGTGAGTGGCAAATGCATACAATTTGATGTTCACTTGAATGCCAATATAATGAGGCCATATACATGCAGTAAATGCATTTTGGGGACTCTTGAAAGGCATTTTTTATTCTCTGGTATGCAATTTCCAGAAAGTGGTTTATGCATTGGATGCCACAGTAAGCATGAGCATATGTCTCTTTTTCCCCACTTCTCTTATTCTCTCTTTCCCCCTTCTCGCTTTCCTTTCCCCTCTCCTTTCCCTCTTATTCTGTATTTCCCTCTTCTCTTATGCTCATGCATAAGCATAAGCATTGGCTTATGCTTATGCTTATGCTTAAGCATAAGCATGAGCATAAGAAGATGAGACATATGCTCATGCTTCTGCTAGTGCATGAGCATAAGCGAAGTAGACATGTGCTCATGGATAAGCATGAGCATATGTCTCTTTTTTCCCCCTTCTCTTATTCTCTCTTTCCCCCTTCTCGCTTTCCTTTCCCCTTTCCTTTCCCTCTTATTCTCTATTTCCCCCTTCTCGCTTTCCTTTCCTCTTTCCTTTCCCTCTTATTCTCTATTTCCCCCTTCTCACTTTCCTTTCCCCTTTCCTTTCCCTCTTATTCTCTACTTTCCCCTTCTCTTATGCTCATGCATAAGCATAAGCATGAGCATAAATAAATGAGACATATGCTCATGCTTATGCTTATGCATGAGCATAAGCGAAGTAGACATATGCTCATGCATAAGCATGAGCATATGTCTCTTTTTTCCCCCTTCTCTTATTCTCTCTTTCCCCCTTCTCGCTTTCCTTTCCCCTTTCCTTTCCCTCTTATTCTCTATTTCCCCCTTCTCTTATGCTCATGCATAAGCATAAGCATGAGGTTATGCTTATGCATAAGCATGAGCATAAGAAAATGAGACACATGCTCATGCTTATGCTTACGCATGAGCATAAGCAAAGTAGACATATGCTCATGCATAAGCATGAGCATATGTCTCTTTTTTCCCTCTTCTCTTTTTTCCCCCTTCTCTTATTCTCTCTTTCCCCCTTCTCGCTTTCCTTTCCCCTTTCCTTTCCCTCTTATTCTCTCTTTCCCCCTTCTCGCTTTCCTTTCCCCTTTCCTTTCCCTCTCATTCTCTATTCCCCCCTTCTCTTATGTTCATGCATAAGCATAAGCATGGGCTTATGCTTATGCTTATGCTTAAGCATAAGCATGAGGATAAGAAGATGAGACAAATGCTCTTGCTTTTGCTAGTGCATGAGCATAAGCGAAGTAGAGATATGCTCAGGCATAAGCATGAGCATATGTCTCTTTTTTCCCCCTTCTCTTTTTTCCCCCTTCTCTTATTCTCTCTTTCCCCCTTTCCCCTTTCCCCCTTCTCGCTTTCCTTTCCCCTTTCCTTTCCCTCTTATTCTCTATTTCCCCCTTCTCCCTTTCCTTTCCTCTTTCCTTTCCCTCTTATTCTCTATTTCCCCCTTCTCACTTTCCTTTCCCTCTTATTCTCTATTTTTCCCTTCTCTTATGCTCATGCATAAGCATAAGCATGAGCATAAGAAAATGAGACATATGCTCATGCTTATGCTTATGCATGAGCATAAGTGAAGTAGACATGTGCTCATGCATAAGCATGAGCATATGTCTCTTTTTTCCCCCTTCTCTTTTCTCCCCCTTCTCTTATTCTCTCTTTCCCCCTTCTCACTTTCCTTTCCCCTTTCCTTTCCCTCTTATTCTCTATTTCCCCCTTCTCGCTTTCCTTTCCCCTTTCCTTTCCCTCTTATTCTCTGTTTCCTCCTTCTCTTATGCTCATGCATAAGCATAAGCATGAGCTTATGCTTATGCTTTTAAGCATAAGCATGAGCATAAGAAAATGAGACACATGCTCTTGCTTATGCTTATGCATGAGCATAAGCGAAGGAGACATATGCTCATGCATAAGCATGAGCATATGTCTCTTTTTTCCCCCTTCTCTTATTCTCTCTTTCCCCCTTCTCTCTTTCCCCCTTCTCGCTTTCCTTTCCCCTTTCCTTCCCTCTTATTCTCTATTTTCCCCTTCTCGCTTTCCTTTCCCCTTTTCTTTCCCTCTTATTCTCTATTTCCCCCTTCTCTTATGCTCATGCATAAGCATAAGCATGAGCTTATGCTTATGCTTATGCTTAAGCATAAGCATGAGCATAAGAAAATGAGACATATGCTCATGCTTCTGCTTATGCATGAGCATAATCGAAGTAGACATATGCTCATGCATAAGCATGAGCATATGTCTCTTTTTTCCCCCTTCTCTTTTTTCCCCCTTCTCTTATTCTCTCTTTCCCCCTTCTCTCTTTCCCCCTTCTCGCTTTCCTTTCCCCTTTCCTTTCCCGCTTATTCTCTATTTTCCCCTTCTCGCTTTCCTTTCCCCTTTCCTTTCCCTCTTATTCTCTATTTCCCCCTTCTCTTATGCTCATGCATAAGCATAAGCATGGGCTTATGCTTAAGCACATGCTTAAGCATAAGCATGAGCATAAGAAAATGAGACATATGCTCATTCTAATGTGTTACAACTTCTATATGCATGCAAGTTCTACATGTAGAGAGAGAATGTATTAAACTTCCTACATGTAGAGAGAGAATGTGTTACAACTTCTATATGTGACTTCTACATGTAGGGAGAGAATGTGTTACAATTCCTACATGCAGAGAGAGAAGCTCTCCAACTTGTATAAATACCCCATAATGGAATGAAGCCCACACCCTTTGGGGCATTGTTTTGAGTTCTACTTTGGTATTCCAAGCAATTGTCTCAAGTGTCCATGCTTCCTTGCATTCCACGTCCAAAAGCATGTCCTAACCTTGCAACCCCTCCTCCCCTCTCCTCCAACCTTGCAACCCATCCTCTCCCTCTCCTCCTCCCTCCTCCTCCTCCCTCCTCCTCCCTCCTCCTCCTCCTCCCTCCTCCTCCTCCTCCTCTCTCCTCCTCCCTCCTCCTCTTCCCTCATGCTCTTACACCTTCTTCCTCTCCCACTCCTATGCTCCCCCTAAACCCTTTGTTCCTCAACCCTTAAACTCCATGATCTATGAGGGAGACGAGTTCTCCACCATGTACTCTACCCTAAACCTTGGAACCTCCTTCTAAACCTTGGAACTCCTTCTAACCCTAGAACCTCCTTCTAAACCTTGGAACTCCTTCTAAACCTTGGAACTCCTAACCCTAGAACCTCCTTCTAAACCTTGGAACCTCTTTCTAAACCTTGGAACTCCTTCTAACCCTGGAACCTCCTTCTAAACCTTGGAACCTCCTTCTAAACCTTGGAACTCCTTCTAAACCTTGGAACTCCTTCTAACCCTGGAACCTCCTTCTGAACCTTGGAACCTCCTTGTAAACCTTAAACTCCTCCTAAACCCTACAAACCCAATGAAGGCGAAAGCCTTCATTACCTTAATCATGATGATACATGTTCCTTTTACACATGCATGCACTTTGTTTGCTTACCACACTTAAGCCTACGTTAATGCAACAATCAAATGCCATGCAAGTGGCTTTGTAACTATAGACTCCACAAAGTTTTGGCAAACTAAGAAGGACACACTAGTACTACTGCAACAATGTGAACAGGTATTGTACACATATATAAAAATACACTTTTAAATATTTGATACCTTCGATGCAAGGAAAATAACATGATTGTATTTGTATTTGAATTAGGTTGTCTATCAACAAATGGTGTGGATAATAATAAATGGTGTGGATAATAATAGGTGGTGGCATGTCATACCTATTACGCCACATTCCAAAGTGATGTATAGTACATTTACTAATATGGAGCATATGGAAGATGATCATGGCCATGGAGGTGATAATGACCGTGATACGAGAGAGGAGGATGATCATGAGATAGGAGATACAGATATTGAGGCCATTACCCCCGTGAGGATGAGCCTACCATTGGTGATGCTGATTTCAATGAGCACATGAGTAGCACAAGTAGTAGTGGGCTGAATGTATTTGTAGATCTCAACATTGGTTTGGATTTTGAAGTAGAGAGTTTGGCAAGGGTTGATCTCATTGAGGATGAGATCAAACCGTAGCCCATCATTGATATTGGCAAAAGTATTTTACATATTGTCTTATTCTCCTCACCTCACTTAATTTTTGTATATGTGGGTTTGCCAAAAAGCATTGATATTTTTATTAAAATTATGTGCTTTGGTAATCATGGGCAATGTTTGGAAAGTAGTGATGCACATTTATCAGCTTGCACCAAAATATCACTTTTGGTATTCTCTGTTCTGCATTTATAAAGGCATCTAAGTCCGCGTCTAATTCACATTGCAGACGCGCGAATAGAAATGCTTATAGACACGCTTGTATTTTCACTATTCTAGCTGTGCCTATAGATGCACTTGCTATTTTGCACATCTATCAAGTGCATCTATAGTTGCTTTGTATTGTTGTGTAATACAATAGGGACAACATTGGTATAGTACAATTAATATTTACCCCGATATTATTGTCTATTGAGCCATATACAAGGGTCTCATAATTTTAATTTTAAGCATATCTACATCAAGGAGAAAAAAAAACGTATATGCCAAGGTATTATTACCATTGCAGAGTTGTTTATGTGGAAGAGCTAAATGAAAAATGACATTGATGTCTGTAAATATCTACATCATGAAGCTAATGAAAAAAATCACTCTAAAGTACTATACTTTCTCAAATGTTTCACTAAATATCATGGATATCACACTATGTCATCTAATACCACAATCATGCAATCAAATGCTTGATCAAATGGATTTAAATGAGAAAGAATGTGCACAATATGACCGTCTTTTTCTTCTACTTTAGTATCACAATTTAAAGACTACTCGTGTCGCTAGAAATTAAAAAATAAGCAATCTAAAAGGGGGGGGAACATGTAAATTAAATACACATAGTAGGGTCGTGAGAGTAGGGGCTAGTATGCTAGTTGCATAGACGGCCTCCCAACAGATATCATCAAAACAACCTCACCCATGGTAAAACTGTAGGTAAGCCATTGCAAACCATGCAAGAGTGGACCCGAGCAGTGACTCCATGGATAAAGAGGGACTATACTCGTGAGATTTTGTCGCTTCTGGTTGCTGAGCTCCCATACATCGAGCCATAAATAAGAGCATACCATAGCATAGAATAACATAACATATGTGCATCCATAAGCATAGCATGAGATAAGTACATAACATAAGCATAGCATGATAGCATAATATAAGCATAGGAAGGAAAGTGCATATCATAACATAAGAGTTATCAGATAAGCATAGCATAAGTTCAAAAGACTAAGTATAGAAATTAAAAGACTCCTTTGGTATGTAGATCATAGGGACCAACACATAAGAATAGCATAGCATAAGCAAAGCTTATAGCATAAGGTGCATAGAATTATCCGAGCAATGACCATGGATAAAGAGGGACTATACCCATGACATTTTGTTGCTTCTGGTTGTTGATCTCCCATACATGGGGCCATAGATAAGCGCATAGCATAGCATAAGTGCATAGCATAGCATAACATAACATATGTGCATACCATAAGCATAGCATGAGATAAGTACATAACATAAGCATAGGATAATTGCATAATATAAGCATAGAAAGATAAGTGCATATCATAACTAAGAGTCATCACATAAGCATAGCATAAGTGCATAAGAGTAAGCATAGGAAAGGTTATTGTATAGCATAACATAAGAATCAAGAGATAACTACATAACATAAGCATAGCATAATTGCATAGTATAAGCATAGAAAGGTAAGTGCATATCATAACATAAGAGTCATTGCATAAGCATAGCATAAGTGCATAGAAAAATAAGTGCATAAGCATAAGCATAGGAAACGTAGTTGCATAGCATTACATAAGAATCATCAAATGAAGCATAGATTATGCACATAGAAAGGTAAGTACAAAGTATACACATAGGAACCTGATATCATACTATTTGGTTTTCCATTTGTTTCAAAATGTCAAGGATATCACTATTTTGTCTACTCCCACAATCATATAACCAAACGCATGCACAAAAAATTAGAAATGAAAAAGATCACGCACAATATGATCATCTATTTCTTCCACATCCATCATTGCAATTTAAAAGCTACTTGCTAGGTCTTCTAAAAGTATCTTATGAAAAGAAGCACTCCAAAAGACCTTGTAATACATGTTAATTACAAGCCTTGCAATACATAAAATTTTAATCAAAGCAACCAACTTGGAAAATCTAGAGGCTGCTTGTGTGACACTTGCGGACAACTCGTGCTATGCATTGCTCCCACAAGGAGTAGCTAGGAGTGGAGACTCCGTCGGCATATCTTCAACATCCTGATGACACGCGAGTCACCACCGAGAGCCACTACAGCCTCCAAACCCAATCCTCTCTCCTTGAACAATCTTTTGCTTTATGAGAGAGTCCATCCAAAAGTCACATTTCCTATGTAACTATCTCTGTGCTAACCTTTGTGCTTTACCTCCATGCATCATTCCTCTCAATACTGTAGTTCCTTCCTCCATCGATTACTCAGCTCATTTCTCTAGAATTCCAAATATCAAGCATTATTACTTCTCCTAGTCCTTAGCTTGTAAGTGCATTTGACTTGTCATAATGCTTGAGGGAAAGTGCATCTCAAGCAAGCACACGGCTTCAATGGAGTCCACCCTAGCCTTCTCGATGCTCGATATGGAGATTTCTTTTTTAGATATCCACCTATTTCACATGCCCATGGAAGATTCATAATCTTTCTATAGATTATTCAACTTAAATTGAAGAAAATGTAATCAATGTGAGTTGATAGTAAGCATACCTCACAATACTATTGATCTTGAATATAGCATTTCTAACATCTTCTTGTAATAAGAAACCTTTCACTCGAGGAAGGATGAACTATCCAAGAAACAAAGAAGTCGTATCAATAATATAACATAATCATAATTACACTAACGCATCACGATTATTGGCACACTAATCCTATAGCTTAGAATACTTGTAAGACCTTGTGCCAATCATGGGACTTGATCCCAATAAGCTTATTGTCCTTTGAGAATGCTCCTTTCAAGCAACGCATGTATCCTATCGGTGTTCGAAAAGAGGCAATGTTCGCCTTGACTGCTACCTCCTCTCTCTTGGAGAGGATCCATGTTGCTTTTGGGAGGACAACTTTACGACCCAGCGTGTGCAATTCTTCTCGCACTCCTCTTGAGTCTTTGTCACCAACCAAGTGTGCGCAAATAGTAGCCCCCACATTCTTGAAGATATGCATGGGATCAAAGAGATGATTGATTTGTATCTAACCCCAATAAGGAAGCTCGTGAAAGATGGATAGCCTCTTCATACCAAGAGGAGGATCCTCTCCATTCGCCCTCCAAGCCTGAATCCAATCACTTGCCTTCAAATATGGTGATGGTGGATCAAGCTGGCCTTCACGCATGAGATGGTCTAGTGGAAGGTATCGAGCATGACCTTCATAAACCATTTTCCTCGTATGTTTGGAGTGTCGTGCAAGTGCACTCAAACCATTCCCACAAATAGGACAAGCATGGTACCCACTTATAACAAGTCCTGTATGCATGCATGAATGTGTTAGTATAAGACATGCCACAAGACATGCACTAGAAAGAGAGTCATAAAAGTATTATTATACATGTAAAGACACAACCACGTACCTGTGCACTCTCCATATCCTCGGTAGTCATGCATGGTCCACATCAAGATTCCCCTGACCAAAATGTCATTGATATGTCTAGGAGCTTTGGAAATATCAAAGACCCGTATGACTCTCCATAAGATCTGTAACTCCTCTATCAAAGTTGCCATGTACACATCCATATTTTTGGCCTTGTACTTCTCTAGCACAAGCAGTGCCACCATGAGGTGTCCCTTCTTTATTGTTAGCCATGGTGGGATATTGTAATTCACCAAGGCGATGGGCCATGTCGCCCAAGATGTCAAGCATAACCCGAAAGGGTTCATGCTGTCCATGGCAAGCCCAAGATGTAAGTTGTGTGGCTCCCTTGCAAAGTCTGGCCACTAATTGTCTATGTGCCTCCAAGTAGCACAATCTGCATGAATCCTGAATGTCTCATTGGTCGAGCGATGTGTAGCATGCCAAGTCATCAACTCCGCTATGGATTTGCATCGAAACATGTGCTATATTCTAGCAATGATGGGAAAGTGTCTCAAGACCTTTACTAGGATTTGCTCACCCTGCAAGTCATCTCTATATCATTGTTCCCCACACTCTGGATGACTAGCCAAATCTCCATGCTCACGAAGAAAAAGAATACAATCACTATGACAAGCATGGATGGTGTCATAATCCATACCCACCATTTTGTCAGCATCTTCTTTGCTTCATCTCTTGATGCCGACATGGTATTTGGTGCAGGCAACATCTTATGGAGTAACCTATCGCAATTCAAACGTACTTATGCTTCCAATAATGAGAAACTATGATGATTCTCAAAACAATCAAGATCCAAATTGAGATAAATTAATGTAGGCACTAACCTCATTAAGGCCGAGACACTTGTATCAGACCGCCCATACTTTGTTTACAAATTCAAGGATCAAAGACAAGCTCGTAGTTTTGACATCCCACCACCCTCGTACAACCGTGTTGATTGTAACTCTCACACACTCAGACATCACATGTACATGTGATGTAGTGCCCCTAAAAAAGAATCCATCATGTCCACCATACCATCATCTGGCAAATCCGGGAGACTACCCATCTGCTCGAGGTGTGAAGGTATACATGCCCCCTTGCCACCCTCCTCATCTTGTCTCAAGGTTTCATGTAAATAGAAGATCGTGTCTAAGGTTTCATGTAAAGTACACATGCAATATTAATCATTAACTCAAATAGAATTGAATTACCGATGATCCATCACTATGTGCACTACCAACGGTCGGTCGAGGTACTAGTGTGGGCTCCTCCCCATACATCCACATGTGGCACATGACAATACGACATTGATGTCGTACTTCTCGCTTCTTGAAATGAGTGCAATGACAATACAACCTCTCCATAAGACACTTTACGCTCCTGAGCATTGGTTCATCATGTAACAAGCTTCCACTAGTCCCTTCCATCTACACACCTCCAAAATCACAACACAAAATGCAAGGTAATCCACTCAAGATCCAAAAAATAGGATATTGTTAGCTTTTATGCCCTGTACCCTCGTTATATACCGAATTTATGCCTTGTTCAATCGGTATATACCAACCTTTAAGGGATATACAGAGTCGGTATATACTGACGGAACAACGTCGGTATATACTGACTCTAGGAGCTAAAATCCAAAACCCATGCATCGCCACCCCTCACAATTCTATTGTGAGACAAGAAAAAACCTCTCCTCCTTCCTCACCTTCAGCGACCTCACCTTCCTCCAACCTCTTCCCCACACTCCTTACCCCTAGCCTGTTGAGATATCGAGCTCCACTCATGATATGCCAGGGTGACCGTTGTGCATTTATGTCACTGACTTGTTGGCTGCAGATGCGGTTAGTACACCGCCCATGAATAATAGCTGGATGACAGCTATCTTTATGTACTCTAGTTAGTGGCTCAGTTAGTATGCCACCTTAGGTAGCTGAGTTTGGTTTGAGACCCACATATAGGGTTCACCTATTCTTTTGTACGAGAGTGAGTTCTTTTGGCTTTCACAACTAAGAAGAGGAAAACTATTTTCAGCCTCCACCTTTGTGTATATTCCCCCATTTTGTATGTGAGAAAGCTGCAAATGAGACTCCTTCCTTCTCTCCCACTCTCTTCACATGGTATCAGAGCTCAATTCGTGGTAAGGAGCTCAAGAAAGCAAACCAAGTTTGCGGTGTCCTAGTAAGAGGATCAGTGTTGCTTTCCTTTTTTCGAGTTTGGGAGCAAATCTCTATAGGTAGCACAACCAAAAAGTGCAAGAGTGCACTGTCTCAGATTGGGACGGCCTTCGCAGTGTGGTGAGAGGGCAGTGTATGCTATAGGGCCAATTTGAGGCTTGTTTTGGTGGCAAAAGTTTTTCGCAAGCACTCAGGAAAGTGCCCTGTTTTTGTTGTGCAACCACTGTTCTGCAAGTCGATGAAAAGTTATCGTAGAAATTACATCGTATGCCTGTGCGTAGAGATATTGGGAGTGACAGAATCATTCTTATTACCTGTTGATGCATAATCGTCACTAGGAAGTGACTGTGTGGTCAAATACCACTCTTATCAGTTTTGCAGATTTGCCCTTGTGAGGCAGAAGATGTGTTTTTTTGCAGTGACAGAATATTTTAAAGTGTTCTATAATGGCATCTGATGCTCTTTCACAGATTGTCACTGAAAAGCTTGACAAGAACAACTTCCAAGCATGGAAGTTTAGAATGACAAATTTCCTTAAGGCAAAAGGCTATTGGGAGTTCATTACTGGAGTTGAACAAGAACTAGTTATTATTGGGAGTTCATTACTAGAGCTGAACAAGAACCAGTTATTCCTAATGCTCCCAATCAACAGGAGTTGCAGACATTTGAAGGCTGGCATGAGAGATCAAGAAAAGTTATGTACTGGTTGTCTATTAGTATTTCAGATTCTATGATTGTGCATATTCAGATGCAAGCACACCGAAGGAGGCATGGGATACTTTGACAAAAATGTATAGTACAAATACGCAAGCCAAGAAAATGTAGCTCAAGTAGGAGTTGCATAATGTGCAGAGAGAAAATATGAGCATCAATGACTACCACATGAAGGTGAAGAAGATTGCAGATGCACTTGCTTCTATTGGGTCGCCAGTGGAAGATGATGATTTAGTTTCTATGACCTTGAATGGTCTAGGAAAGGATTATGCACAATTCCGGACATCCATTGCCGTCCGTGAGAATTTTCCTGATTTTAAGGAGTTGATTGCTCTTCTAATTTCTGAAGAGGAGAGAAATGGTGGTGCATCTTCTTCAAGAGGAACTTCAAAAGAAGTTGTCTTCTACTCAAATGCTGGAAGAGGTAGAGGCAGAGGTAGAGCAGGCTGATTTGGAGGCCATGGCAAAAATCAGAATATGCAGCAAATTCAAGAAAACTAGTCCTATGAAGGAGGGGAGCTAAAGAGGTCGTGGTGGATGGCAGAGAGGCCAAAATGTAAACAACGATGTTGAATGCTACTACTGTGGTAAAATGGGTCATATGGCTAAAGACTGCTATAAAAAGCAGAATGACATCATGACTAGAAAATTGCAGTAAGGCAATTATGCATCCTCTAGTAGACAGGGTGATGACAGAAATGAGCATCTGTTTATGGTGCAGCACATCACCAATTCTATGACAAGTGTAGAAGAAAGCAATGATGTGTGGTGTGTTGACTCAGATGTGTCAAACCACATGATAACTCATGTAGAATGGATGCAGGATGCAAGGAAAATGGAAAGACCAGGATTTGTGAAGACTGGTGATGATACTGTACATCCTATTGTGTAAATTGGTAAAATTCCTTTGTCTATGCAGGATGGGAAAAAGAAATACTTGTCTGATGTATTTCATGTCCCGAATATCACCAAGAACCTGGTTTCTATTGGTCAAATGGTTGAGCACGGCTTGCAGGTCAAATTTAATCCTCATGGATGCTTTATTGAGGATATGAAAAATAAAGGTCGCTTGATAGCAAAAGGGAAGAAGAAGTGCAGGATGTTTACATTGGATGCGGACGTGCCTAAATTGAGTGCAGCAATGTTTGCATGTGGGACCGGTGTAGTTGCAGATATTGATATCTGGCATAAATGCATTGGTCATGTTAATGTACAGCGACTTAAATTAATGCATGCCCAAAATATTGTTGCAGGATTGCCTAAGTTCAAGGTTGCAGAAATGCATAAGGTATGTGAAGCCTGTCAATTTGGAAAGGAGGCAAGGAAACCATTTCCTAGACATGTTCAAGAAAGTAAGAGGCCATTGGAATTAATCCACTCTGATGTGTGGACTACTAAAGCTGCATCTATTGGAGGGTGTCATTATTTTGTCACTTTTATTGATGAGTAAAGTAGAAAAGTTTGGGTGTATTTTATGAAAAAGAAAAGTGAAGTGTTTGGGCATTTCAAAGCTTTTAAAGCTATGGTTGAAAAAGAAACAGGCCTGCAAATAAAATGCCTAAGGTCAGATGGAGGGGAAGAGTACCTCTCAAATGAGTTTGCAAGTTTCCTGCAGGAGCATGTCATTGAAAAGCTTGACAAGAACAACTTCCAAGCATGGAAGTTTAGAATGACGAATTTCCTTAAGGGAAAATGCTATTGGGAGTTCATTATTGGAGCTAAACAAGAATCAATTATTCCTAATGTTCCCAATCAGCAAGAGTTGTAGGCATTTAAAGGCTACCATGAGAGAGCAAGAAAAGTTATATACTGGCTGTCTATCAGTATTTCAGATTCTATGATTGTGCATATTCAGGATGCAAGCATGTCGAAGGAGGAGTGGGATACTTTGACAAAAATGTATAGCACAAATATGCAAGCCTAGAAAATGCAGCTCAAGTAGGAGTTGCATAATGTGGAAAATATGAGCATCAATGACTACCACATGAAGGTGAAGAAGATTGTAGATGCACTTGCTTCTATTGGGTCACCAGTGGAAGATGATGATTTAGTTTCTGTGACGTTGAATGGTCTAGGAAAGGATTATGCACAATTCTGGACATCCATTGCCATCCGTGAGGATTTTCTTGATTTTTAAGAGTTGATTGCTCTTCTAATTTCTGAAGAGTAGAGAAATGGTGGTGCATCTTCTTCAGGAGGAACTTCAAAAGAAGCTGTCTTCTACTCAAATGCTGGAAGAGGTAGAGGCAGAGGTAGAGCAAGCCGATTTGGAGGCCGTGGGAGAAATCAGAATATGCACCAAATTCAAGAAAACCAATCCTATGGAGGAGGACATGGTAACTTTAGAGGCAAGGGGAGCCAAAGAGGTCATGGTGGATGGCAGAGAGGCCAAAATGCAAACAACAATGTTGAATGCTACTACTGTGGTAAAATGGGTCATATGGTTAAAGACTACTATAAAAAGCAAAATGACATCATGACTGGAAAATTGCAGCAAGGCAATCATGCATCCTCTAGTAGACAGGGTGATGACAAAAATGAGCATCTGTTTATGGTGCAACACATGACCAATTATGTGACAAGTGCAGAAGAAAGAAATGATGTGTGGTATGTTGACTCAGGTGCATCAAACCACATGACAGGTCATGTAGAATGGATGCACGATGCAAGGAAAATGGAAAGACCAGGATTTGTGGAGATTGGTGATGATACTGCACATCCTATTATGCAGATTGGTAAAATTCCATTGTTTATGCAGGATGGGAAAAAGAAATACCTATCTGATGTATTTCATGTCCCGAATATCACCAAGAACCTGGTTTCTATTGGTCAAATGGTTGAGCAGGGCTTGCAGGTCAGATTTAATCCTCATGGATGCTTTGTTGAGGATATGAAAAATAAAGGTTGCTTGATAGCAAAAGGGAAGAAGAAGGGCATGATGTTTACGTTGGATGTGGACATGCCTAAATTGAGTGCAGCAATGTTTGCACATGGGACCGGTGTAGTTGCAGATATTGATATCTGGCATAAATGCATTGGTTGTGTTAATGTACAACGACTTAAATTAATGCAGGCCTGAAATATTGTTGTAGGATTGCCTAAGTTCAAGGTTACAGAAATGCATAAGGTATGTGAAGCCTGTCAATTTGGAAAAGAGGCAAGGAAACCATTTTCTAGACATGTTCAAGAGAGTAAGAGGCCATTGGAATTAATCCACTCTAATGTGTGGACTAGTAAAGCTACATCTATTGGAGGCTGTCATTATTTTGTCACTTTTATTGATGACTACATTAGAAAAGTTTGGGTGTATTCTATGAAAAAGAAAAGTGAAGTGTTTGGGCATTTCAAAGCTTTTTTGGGTATTCCTTCGGTTGTTACACCTGGAGTAAGGAAGACAAGGGATGTTTTGAGAGCACCTTGTAGTGAGCCTATTTTGCCCAGGTCTACCAGAGCTAGGTATCCTATGGATAGGTTGAAATATGATGGATTTATAGCCATTCACTATGCCTACATGGTCAAAGTGATACATGAACCAGAACCCTGACACTTCTTTTGAGCAAGCCATGGGAAAAGAAAAATGGGAGAAAGCCATGGATGCCTTGGAAGCAAATGCTACATGGGAATTGGTGCCTTTGCCTAAAGACAAGAATGCAATTGGCTGCAAGTGGGTTTATAAGGTGAAGCACAATGCAAATGGTTCTGTGAACAAATACAAGGCAAGATTAGTTGTCAAGCGGTATGCACAGACATATGGCATTGATTATGAAGAAACATTCAGTCTGGTTGCAAGGATGGCAACCGTAAGAGCAGTCATTCTCTCTTTTCCTCTCCTTCCTTCTCTCATTTCCTCTCCTTCCTTCTCTCATTTCCTCTTTGAAGTGTGTTGTAATAGCACTTGAATAAATGTAAAAGTTTTGAAACTATGTTGTAATAGTTTTTGTTAAGTGTGATGTCATTTGTACTAACATAGGGCCCCCTAAATTCCAAAAAAAAAATCCATTATTTTGGGTGGCGGGGGAGGTGGGAGTGGAATATGATGGCAAATTATTTAGGCCAATATATTACATTGTCCAATATTTTATTACCTAAATTGTAGTCAGACTTTTAAGGTATTTACAGAGACTGAAGTCAACTATATAAAGGGCCATTAGGTATGACATAGCTTTTATTGTCCTCACCTGCTAGTAGATAGCCTACTCTTGCCATCTTCCACAAACCTCCAATGGCCACACCCCGCGAGGCATATGATGACTTCATCGCTTCTACTTGTCATTCGAGTAGAGATCTAGAATTGTATGACATTTTTGATCGTCAAATAGATGTTATCGGCACAATCCACGAGCATCTAGATCTCTTTAGATATGTGGTAGATTGTGAGAAAATCAAGCCTTACCTGATCCGGCTAGACATAGATAGAGTACAGTGGGTTCCTGTGAATCTCCTCATTGATTGTCGCCAGGCTGATAGCACTTTCAAGTTTAGGTTACAAAGAATTTGCAAATCCCTTAGTCCAAAAAGTTTTAGAAGGATTTCCAAGGATGGAGTTGGATCTGCAAGCGGGTCCTATAGGAACTCATTTTGTATCCCTAGAAATATCCTATTGTGTAATTCTTTTGGAAATGGAGGACACAGACACACCTCCATTCATCAATGTAGAGCCACCTCTTTTTCTAGCAGCAGGGCAAGATGTGGATGTTGAGGAGAATCCTAATGTGGTTGTAGAAGCCACCATTGCTCTAGATTGGTCTAGTGCAACTTTGGACAAGGGAAAGCACACATAAAAAATAGAGCAAACGACAGAGTTGGTTGTGGTTCCTAAAGTAGGTGGGACATCATCCCCCATAGGACAGCCAGAAGAGGAAGAGGAGAAAGAAGGTATGACAGATGAGTTTTTGATGCAAACCCTTCTGTATATTTTGATTGAAAATAGAGAATATTTATTATTTATTGACATTCAATATATTAAAAAATTGAGAGAAGATGAAGTATTGGGGGCACTCTCCACTTGGGAGAGTAGCAGTAACTTAGGTTACCTAGAAGGGGGGGTGGATAGGTGCACAGATTTGGCACCTGCAAACACTTTGGAGCATCTGATCTTAACTGTGTGGGAGGAAATGCATGACTCTACTAATGCAGTAGTTATAGAGATGGAGTTCCATGAGGTCTAGGAAAGATTGGAGGCAGAGAGGGCACAAAAACACCAGAGACTTGAGAATACTGAAGAGGCCTCATCATCGGCACCGCCTCCAGCAATTGATAAGTGCAAAAGCTTCATCGATGTAACTTGGCCGACAATGGATGAACAAGATGCTGCCCATGTTGAGATATCGAGCTCCACTCGTGATATGCCAGGGTGACCGTTGTGCATTTATGTCACCGATTTGTTAGCTGTAGATGCGGTTGGTACACCGCCCATGAATAATAGCTGGATGACAGCTATCCTTATGTACTCTAGTTCGTGGCTCAATTAGTATGCCACCTTAGTTAGCCGAGTTTGGTTTGAGACCCACATATAGGGTTCTTCTATTTCTTTGTACGAGAGTTCTTTTGGCTTTCACAACTAAGAAGAGGAAAACTTTTTCAGCCTCCACCTTTGTGTGTATTCCCCCATTGTGTATGTGAAAGCAATGATGTGTGGTATGTTGACTCAGGTGCATCAAACCACATGACACATCATGCAGAATGGATGCAGGATGCAAGGAAAATGGAAATACCAGGATTTGTGGAGACTGGTGATGATACTGCACATCCTATTGTGCAGATTGGTAAAATTCTTTTGTCTATGCAGGATGGGAAAAAGAAATACCTGTCTGATGTATTTCATGTCCCGAATATCACCAAGAACCTAGTTTTTGTTGGTCAAATGGTTGAGCAGGGCTTGCAGGTCAGATTTAATCCTCATGGATGCTTTGTTGAGGATATGAAAAATAATGGTCGCTTGATAGCAAAAGGAAAGAAGAAGGGTAGGATGTTTACGTTGGATGCGAACATGCCTGAATTGAGTGCAGCAATGTTTGCACATGGGACCAGTGTAGTTGCAGATATTGATATCTGGCATAAACGCATTGGTCATGTTAATGTACAGTGACTTAAATCAATGCAGGCCCAAAATATTGTTGCAAGATTGCCTAAATTCAAGGTTGCAGAAATGCATAAGGTATGTGAAGCCTATCAATTTGGAAAACAGGCAAGGAAACCATTTCCTAGACATGTTCAAGAGAGTAAGAAGCCATTGGAATTAATCCACTCTGATTTGTGGACTACTAAAGCTACATCTATTGGAGGCTGTCATTATTTTGTCACTTTTATTGATGACTACAGCAGAAAAGTTTGGGTGTACTTTATGAAAAAGAAAAGTGAAGTGTTTGGGCATTTCAAAGATTTTAAAGCTATGGTTGAAAAAGAAACAGGCCTGCAAATAAAATGCCTAAGGTCAGATGGAGGGGGAGAGTACCTCTCAAATGAGTTTGCAAGGTTCCTACAGGAGCATGGCATAAAGCAGCAATATTCATGCAGTCATATCCCACAGCAAGATGGACTTGCAGAAAGGAAAAACAGGCGTATTGGAGAGGTATCTCGGGCCATGCTAAATGAAAAAGACCTACATATTATTATTGGGCTGAAGCAATTGCTACAGTAGTTTACATAATGAATAGGACTCCCACTGCAGCAATACATGGCATAACGCTAGAGGAGATGTATACTGGTAGGAAACCAGATATTTCTCATTTGAAAATTTTTGGTTGCATTGCCTATGTTCATGTGCCAGATGAGTTGAGGTCCAAGTTGGATCCAAAAGCTGAGAAGTGCATCTTTATTGGTTTTTCTCTGCAGTAGAAAGGGTATAGATCCTATAACCCTTCTACTCATAAGTTTACAGTGAGCATAGATGTTGTTTTTAATGAGATGAGCAGCTGGTATAAACCAGTAAATGTGATTGATGATGTAGATGCACAAAATGGCAGTGCTGCACAGAATTCACAACAGCAATCACAAAATATTAGTGGACCTGCAGTGTCCTCTAGCAGTGGTTCACATACTTCGCCATGGACAGGTAGATTGAGATCAAGAGAATCTCCTCAAAGCAATGCAGATAGTGGTATGCAGGTATCACGAAAAGGAAAAGAGAAGGTAGATCAGCCCATTTTTGATGTGAATGCAGGTCACTCTTATGTGGATGGTGAATCCAGTGGCTCAGAACAGAGGATTGATGATGAGTTGGGTATTCCTTCTGTTGTTACACCTGGAGTAAGGAAGACCAGGGATGTTGGCTGCCATACAAGAAGCAACAAAAGTGGCGATCGTAACTCTTCTTGAGGACACAAACTTGTGTGCAATCCATGCCAAGAGGGTTACAATCATGGCAAAAGACATGCAGCTAGCAAGGTGGATCAGAGAAGACCCACAACTTAGGCCATAGCATCGTCATCTATTTGCTCATTGGTTTTTGTCCTCTCCTCCTCCTCCTCCTCCTCCTCCTTGTGCCTCCTCTTTCTTCTCTCTTCGATCATTGCATTGTATACATCGGGAGGGATTGGAAGCTTTGTTTTGGAATCAACCGGTCTTCCAGCCTGCTTTGTTCTTGCCATGTCGATGATGGTGGGGCTATAGGAAATGTGACGGTAGGAAGGAATGTACTAGTATGAGAGAGTACTGGTGGTACTAAGAAAATGAAAGTATTTGCACATATATAGGGGTATATTTATTTTGTGCATCATTATTAGTTAGCCCCTCCCCCTCCTCTTCCCCCCCTCAACCCCTCCTCCCCCCCCCCCCCCATTTGTCATCATCCCCTCGGGGGTTAACCTCACAAAATTTTAGTGTACCACGTGCATTATAAAGAAGTGATATTTATCAAAAAATTTACTTAGTTCATTAAAACATTGGGTTTTTTCATTCAACTTTAGGAAAAATTTATGTAGAGGAGGGGTGTTTGTTTTGGGGAAAAAAACTTATTTAAGGAGTTTTTGAAATTCCCCTTGAACTCTCGTGAGGTCGCTCCCCCAACCTTTTCTCATCACTCGCCCTTGTTGGGTCCACAAGTACAAAATTCAATGCTTGTTTTTTTTAAAAAGGGCCAATTAATCAAATGTCCACAATAAATATTGAAGGGCAATTTTAATTAACATCAAAGTACATTTGGTTTAGCGATCCAACGCTTCCCAACACGACTTCTAGTTGCTATCCAACTTCTATGTTTTTGGGAAGCTTGCGAAGATATCCATGAATGCCTTCTTTTACTCGTTTGAGTTCGATGAACTACTTGGGCTAACTCCATTTGCAAAGCTTTATTCCTTGCATAGGAGGATCCAACTATACCATGATAGAACCACTCGAACATCTCATGAAGAGCATTACTTCCATTAATCCCCCCTCCATGTCATGTACTCTTGAAATAAGCACCTCGAGCTCTATAATGAGACTTTTCCATCCCTTGGGCACTCCAAGCATTCAAGGAACCATATTGGCAAAGAAACCATGGACCATGAGCATAAAGAATGTGCTGCATACATAGAAAAAACATATGAGGTAAACAAGAATAAATTGATTGCAATTAAAATTTTGAAAATAGCAAAGACTAAACACACCATGTAGTGAATAATGTATGATTCACCCCATCCATCTACCATGGCTTCAATGAACTCTTTCACGATGACTTTATATAGTTGTACATCATCATTGTCTATGGAAGGCTTCCTCAAGATCTTTACCAGAGTATCCAATTATTTCCAAACATGTATTCTCAAGGTTCTGACATGAGGATCAGCTTCCAAATTAGTCGTGCAATCACATAACTTTTTCCAATAATTCCAATGTAGATTTAATCGATGTTTTCCATGATTGGACAAAAACCTTCGTGCCTTAGAGCCTCCCATCGACACTTTATTTGGAAGATTTCCTGATTTTCCTGACAATTGTGCATCTTTGATTAGCTTTACATTCCCCCCATGTAGACCCATGCTCGAGAGTAAAGCTTCGACCCTTGCTATACATGATGCCGCTCTCTCCTCCGGTTTCATGTTCCATGCATATACAATGTGCAAGTAAAGCAATTTATCAATGAGCTGCATCTCTGCATGTAACACACAAAAATGCACTCTTTGTAATGGAATGTTTAAATTTGGATCCCAATTTTTATCATTCTAATGTCTGTTGGGTACAGCATCCTGATTGCAGCTCATTACTCCATTGCTCCAATACATTTTTTTGTTAGCCTCATCATCTGTGATGTCATTCATTACATCTTTAGCATTCCCAAAGTCTTTTCCTCTTCTTACTTGCTCTTTCCCTCTATGTATTCCTATGTTACTACCTCGAGTTTGGTGTGAGTGCATACAATAAAGACACGGATATGTCGCATTTGCACTCAATTCTATTCCAAACATACACTTCAATGTCTTGAGATCTCCTGCCATGTGCCATTCAACTTTAAATGATTCGAACCCTTCAACTTGAAGCAACTCTCCTTTCGTTTGTGCATCTATGACACTTGGAATTGGAGATCTATCAAATACCCATTTCAAGAATGAGTGTGTCTCTTTAGGAAGTTCAAACGTGGCAAGCCACCAAATGTGCTTTTTTGATTGCACACTGAAATCTTCCATGATTTCCTTATCTTTGGCATGTCCGAGAGCTTTATTCATCAAAGTAATACTAACCCTCTCCAACTTGTGGCCTCTTACAACCTCACACTCATTCAATTTGATAATGAATACTAACTTTCCTTCACAATCTGTCAGATTAAAGATTTACATGATTAGAAAAGATTTCATTAAAAATTCAAGCTCTCTAAACAATATAATTTTAACATACCCCATGCTTTCATGTTGTAAAACTCCACCATTGTGGCTTGGACCCTACGTACATCCAAAAACACATTATTATGCTCTATGTACTCAAAGGTACTTGCTCCTTGCTTTGCCCCTTTGGTAGTTGGTCCTCCTTTCTTTTTGCTATGTTGGAAATTTGTCTCTTTTGTGCCTTCCAACGTCATGCTTTCTGAGATGTGTATAAATCCACCCAACAGATCTTCAACAGCAGAATTTGTTTCTTTCCTTGCATTTCTAACATATACTGGTCTCGGCAATAGAGGGTGCATGGACAACTTCCGATAGATCTACAAGATTCTCTAAATCACTTGCAACCTCTTGTAATATTGCATGTCACAATGCACGCCGATGAGGGTCCCTAAGAATAGAAATAAATTTTTTCTTAATTACACTCTTTACAGCACAAAGTTTGTCAGAGAAATTTCTTCCAATAACCTCCTCCATAAAATTTTTGCAGAAATCATGATAACATTAGAAAAATAAATGACTCATTTGTAAGTAATGCTTCATAATTACAAAATAGTCCAAATATATGTACATACCTTGTAGCTTTCACCCTGTGTTTCCTTGCTACACCACCATATGCCAAGCTCTCCATTGGTTGCATGGGCTTGATCCTATGCTTGTAACCTAGAGGGGTTCTTTTTATCCTTTCTAATCTCCTAGAGTCAAAGCAGCAAGCTCTTATTGGATACACCAAGCCTTTTTCAACAGTTTGTTCTTCTCATCTATTAATCTTGTGATTGTCTCTTGTGACCTCTCTTTTGCAATTTCTGAGTCAGCAAGTTTTTTTTGTTCTTGGGTTAGTTGTTCTTGGAGATTATGCACGGTATCTCTAAGTATCTTTGTCTCTCCTTCCATTCTCAACAAGTGAACCTTCGCAAAGTGTGCTTCAGCATTGGAATGGCTGATGCGTTTACAATATCCTAGTAAGCTTTGAAGACCATCACCTACATATTGAATCAAACTCCTCACATTTTCAAACAAAGGTGGAGCATCTGTCAAAGGATTCACTGGATAGAGTCCACCAACACTCCATAAGTCGACATGCTTTGTTCCTTGTTGTCATAATTGATCTAGTGTATCTTTGCCGACAACCTTGTGGCCATAACATTGATGAGTTGTGGCATACTTTGGTGCAACTTCGATGTGCAAGGTGCTTTTTTGTGGCTTGTTGGTGCGATCTTCCAATGGAGCCATGGGAGAGGGATTTAGAAAAAATGCCTTGGATCAGTTCTCAAAGAATAGAATAGCATCAATGGAAACAAGTTTGGGACAATGGAAAGATATAATAGGATCAATGGAAGCAAGTTTGGGACAAAATGAT
Source organism: Dipteris shenzhenensis (assembly GCF_047967505.1). Lineage (NCBI taxonomy): Eukaryota > Viridiplantae > Streptophyta > Polypodiopsida > Gleicheniales > Dipteridaceae > Dipteris > Dipteris shenzhenensis. The sequence continues at coordinate 25,544,213 of NC_141600.1, forward strand.
GGAGAAGAAATTGGATTTGGGTGTTGCAAAGTGCTTATGATAGAAAGAGTATGACTGTGGGATTGGAAGACGAATACGGTGAGAAAGAGTAGGATTTAGATGTTGAAAAGTGATTTGGGTGCATAGGCATGGTTTGGGGGAAAGTTTTGAAGAGTTTTGGGCTATTTTGGGCACTTTTGAAAATTTTCAAATTTTTGGGCTAGGGTGTACCCGTGAGATACTTTTTGGAAATGTGGATCACCTAAAGGTTGTTAAAAGAGTTAACTTTTTGAGAGTGGGGGGGCCCTCCAAGTCAGAGAGGGAGGTGAACTTTTGGGGACCACCAAGGACCTAGGGAGATGTACTTTTTTGTCCCCTTATGGGGTGATGGGATCCCTTGTAGGCCTTATTAGTTCTTAATCCATTTTGCTAATCCACTCCTTATGAGGCCCTTTTTGAGTCCAAAATTCCCCTAATGGATTCAAAGGATCCCACCAAGGCCCTACCTGCTAAGGAGAGCTTGGTTGATCTCCAATACAAAAGCTTGCACTACAGTGTCACTCTCTAGTACTGAGAAAATCTGGTACTCTATTGAAATCTCCATTCCATTAGGGGAGAATTGGGGTCTCAAAAGGGCCTCATAAGGAATGGATTAGTCCTAATGAAAGGGCCAAGGTAGGTCCAAAAAAGTTATAACCCCCCCTCACCTAGGTGGGTTAACCCACCTCTTACACAACTCTTACTCCTAGGTGGGAACCAAAAAATTCAAAATTCAAAATTCAAATTTTGAATTCCCTCTCCCCTTCTCTCTCCTTCCTCCCTCCCTCCCCCTCCTCCCTCCCCCTCCCTCACTCCCCCTCCTCACTCCCTCCTCCCCCTCCCTCCTCCTCCTGCTCCCCCTCCCTCCCTCCCTCCTCCCCCTCCCCTCTCCTCCCCCCCCCTTCCCCCTCCTCACTCCCTCCTCCCCCTTCCTCCTCCTCCACCTCCCTCCCTCCCTTCACCACGCCTACTCCTCCTGCCCACCCCCTCCCTCCCTCCTCTATGCCTGCTCCTCCTCCCCTCCCCCTCCCTCCTCCTCCACTGCTGCTCCTCCTCCCCCCTCCCTCCTGCTCCTCCCTTCTCCCTCCCTCCTCCTCCATGCCTAGTCACCCTCCACACCTGCTGGTCTACCCCCCTTTCCTCCTCTTAAACTATTGGTCCTCCCTCCCCCATCCCTCCTCCTCCTCGCCCTCCCTCTTCCTGCGTGCTGCTCCTTCAAGCATGCATCCCCACACCTTCTCCTTCTCTACACTCCTTTAGTCATGGCACCATTCAAGGACGTCTCCAACAAGTACCAGGTTCACTTAGAGTTGGAGGCTAAATATGCAAGCACACGTAGTCTAGGATTGAGGGGAGCTTCCAAAATCCACAGTGTCATTCACAAGGAAAGAAGCATCTCGACCTTTGGGTAGAAGGATCCTTGTATCCTTTAGATCCTGCCAAGCAAAAGAGCCCTCCTTTCCATACAATGCATGAGCTAGTTCGGTTTGTTGGAAATGGACATGCGCGGTTGCTTGGTTATTGCAATCAGTTAAAGAATGCTCAGTCAATGGCTATGCAAGCAAGCGAGATGCGCAGAGCCCAAGCAAAGATGCTAGCACATTTAGGAAATAGCACCATTGTTGCAATGCATAACTCTATGTAGGATCTTCAAAGGGAGAACCAGGGTCTCATGATAAAGCCAAAGCATTAGACTTGGAGTGACTTGGAGCAACATAAATTAGAAGAGTCACTCTGTAAGCTAGCTAAGTCCAAAATAGGCTTGGAAAGATCTATATACAATCAAGTCTGATGAGCCGTAGAGAAGGAACGAGAGAAGGCAGAAGAACGAGTGCAAAAGATGAAAGAAACACCTTTGGGATTGAAGGAGAGGAAAAGAAGGTACTTACATAACATGGATGCATTGGCACCCATTGGTGGTGCTAGAAAGAGGAGAGTCCAGGCTACAAGGTTGGTTATCAAGTGTTCCAATGAGATTACACTCTTTTGTGCTACACTGTTTGTGACTAGGTTTTTATTGTGTTCTTTTTTAGGAACTTCATGGAAGATGTGATGGGAAGAATGGATGGGGATGATATTGACTATTCATATGCTCTAGCTAGTTTATTGAAGTCAAGCGATGTCATTGGGATACTAAGGGACCCAAGACACAAGCGCCTACATGTGCAAGTTGCTGAGGAGGTGATGAAGGACTTCAAGGATATTGTGGATGCAAAGGAGATGCTTGCAGCTTGTGATACTACCGGTGTAAGTCGTGAAGCTAACACATTTGTTTTCAAAATTTTCAAGTCTGCTATTTTGGGAAACCGTAAGAAGTCTACAGTGCCCCTACCCACACCTTGGTCTGTGAGACATGCACGGTGAGAAACAAACCAATGTGCAAGAGAAATGCTTGGAGGGTACCATTGCGTAAGGGGCACAATGACTTAGAAGGTAAAAATAAAATTGGCTTGCAAACCTTTGAGATGAATGCTTTCAACAATGTCTACTTAGATGTTGAGAAACTACAACAAGCAATGGTCAAATTCTATGGCATGAGAGAAGATGGTAAGAAGAAATCCATTATAGCATTGCACTTTACTTAGTTCATTTCCTATATCATGTTTATCCTAATGATTTTTCTCTTTTGTTGTACAGGTTGCAATGGAAAGCTCATATTTGTCATCAAAATGGGTGAAGCTCAATTGGTGAAAGAACACAATTAGAGAGAGTCAACATTTGCAATATGAATAAAGCCTTAGCCTTTGTTCAAGGGGATGAAGAAGTAGAGCAATATTTCTCAGTGTAATCAGAGAAAGATATATGGTGGCTTGCAGCATTTGAGACTTTGGAAGAGTGCCATGAGACATTGAAGTGGGTTCTAGCTAGAACAGGAATCCCATCGACCAAGATAAGAGGAAGGGCAAACATTGATAGTCGATGGCCATGGAACCTTTCAAGTTGAATGGCATCTTGCTGGTGATTTGAAAACCCTCAAGTGCTTGCATGGTTGTGATACAAGGGCAAATGCAATGAACACATGCCTTTATTGCATGTGTTCGCAACGTAAGCAAAAGGTTGGCTTACAATGGGAGAATGGCATTCTATCTTGTAGCCAAACGCAAGCTCCTAATCGCGACAAGAAGGATCCAAAGTGGGATCCCATCTTGCCCATCCCACGTGAGAGAGTACATATATGTACTTTACACGAATAACTACGCGTACTTTTGATAAGAAGTTGTATTTGAATCTTATTTATGCTTAGAATTTAATTCCGCAAGAAGTATCTGCACGGTGCATTGCAGAAGCTGAGAAGTTATTGTTAGAGATGGTGGGGATTCCATGGAGGACATGTCAAACTTAAGGAGGATAAGAAAATGTCTAGGGCAACACAAAATCTTCCTGCAAAAGTGTCCATGGGTGGAGGGAAGGCAAGGAAATTCCTATCGAACCACAATCTCGACAAAGATAAACATACATTGTCTCAAAGTAGTTTGGGTTGGGAATATTGGAAAGCATTCTATGAATGCACGACCAATAAGGCTTCTCATCCTCAAGTAGCAACTTTGAGAGCTAAAGTATGGACAAAGGTAGATGCATTGATAAAATTGCTTCGCCAGGTTCAAATCAATGAGATGTATTATGAAAGGTTCAGGATGGCTGTGAAAGAGTTTATGCAATTAATGGTGAAATCATGGGGGGAGTCACACATTATGCATTACATGGTAATCTTGGCACCATCGTAATATTTAGTACTTGCTTTATAAACAGCTTTTGTTGCTGATTTGATTCTCATCATGTTTGGAGCATATTCTCTATGCACATGGACCATGGTTTGTACAAAATTGGGGTCCTTTGTCCATTTGGAATACACAAGGCATGGAGAAGTCACACTATAGAGCCAAGGCAACCTACTTCAAGAACTCAAGGCATGGTTGTGGTGTCACTCATAGCAATGCATTGCATGAGATGTTCGACTAGTTTTTTAGATGTTTACTAGGAAGGACTTTGAAGTTTGAAAAGGCAAAGGCATCAGAACTTGCAAAAGCATTCCAAATTGTATCAAAGAATAGAAGGCATAGTGCTTGGAAAGCATCCATAGGGAGTCGAGGAGTCACATGTTGGTTGTAAGCTAGACTGAGAGAAGGGAGTAGATGGGTCCAACCACCAACAGAAGCTATGGTGTAGTTGTATACAAATATGAAATAAATATATTGTTTATTTTGACCACAATTTGTGTACTCACTCTTTAATATCTTGGTTATTTTGACCACAATTTTTGTACTCACATTATGTTGGGGAAAGTGGGGACATGGTGAAGGAGGGGGGAGAGAAGGGAGGGGCGTGGGGTGGGGCAAGGGGACGGGTGGAGTGGTAGCAAGGGTGGGGGGAGGGGGGGATGGGGGGTATAGGGGAGGGCGACGGGTGTGGGCAGGGCAAGTAGGGGGAGGGCAAGGGGGGGGAGAGCGACGAGGGTGGGGGGGGTTAGAGGGGTTAGGAAAGGGTAGCAGGGGGCACGATGGAACCCTAAATGTAATTAAAAGGGATATCAAAATATGATGGGCCCTTATAAAACGTAAAAAAAAACCCTAACTCTCATGGTAAGAGTGAAGAACACTACTAAACCCACTGGACGCCGCCTCCACCCTTCCTCCTCTAGCTCCACCACCTCCATGGCATTTGCACACACGAACCTATCCGGGTCCTGGTGGTGCCTCCCCTGACTCTTGTGAGCCCTTCCCCAACTCTTGTGAGGTCTCCCAGGCTTCTCCTCAGCTTTAGCCTTCCCCTCAGCCTCAGCGTTTCCCTCAACCTTCTCCCCTTAGCCTTCCCCTTAGCCTCAGCCTCAGCTTGACCCTCAGCCTTCCCCTCAGCCTCAACCTCAACCTAACCCTCAACCTTCCCCTCAGCCTTTCCCGCAGCCTTCCGCTCAACCTTCCCCTTAGCCTTCCCCTCGGCCTTCCCCTCCCCATGAGAGCCCTTTTCGGATCGAACAAAATGTGTTCGATAACCTCTCGGACATAGAGAGGCTTCCTGAGGGCCAATAGGCTACTAGGAAGAGCATCATCTTCCCTCTCTTGGAGATACAGCCCATCGCAGAGATAATCCCTATGCCCATGAGGAGGGTAAAGCAGACTCCGAGGAAGCCCCATCCCAAAGAAGGCCAAAGCTCCATACGTCAGTGAGAGGACTCGGAGGAGGACCAATGCAGACAAGAGCAGCAGAAGAAGTTTAAGGCAGACAGGAGGCCGTGGGAAGGTGTTTGGGTACCTATAAGGCCCCCACCAAGAGTCAAGATACAGAGCAAAGCCAAGAGCGCGGGCCCTGAGGGAGATCAGGCAAATGTAGAAGAGCACTGACAACTTGATCCCATGTGCTCCCTTCCAACATGTGGTATGGGAGATAGCACAGGGATACAAGGACAATGTGTGCTTTAGCATAGGAGCTATGGGGGCGCTGCAAGAGGCTACAGAGCAAGTTTCCACCGCTCTGTTCGAGGATGCCAACTTGTGTGCCATCCATGCAAAGCACGTCACGGTCATGGACAAGGACATAGCTCTGGCGAAGCAGCTATGGAGTGACCCAAGTTTGAAGCCCTAGATTCTCTTGCAACCCACTCTTAGGACTTAGACCACCCCCTACCCTTGAAGGCACTATCTTATATCTAAGGCCCAAGGGTCGATTTTTTAAAATAAAATATATCAACATTCTCTACACTATCGCATTGTTGTGTATTTTCTATTTCTATGACTGTAGTAACTGATCATTTTAATGTAAGTTTTGAATTTTGTCAAATCCTGAGGAATTTCACTGTCGCGCAGAAGGGAAAAGTGTTCGGCACGTCGCCACAAGTCCAAAATGCCCAAATTTGCACTGTGGCAGGTTTTGGGCTTTCTGGGGTTTTGGTGACATGCCGGACACTTTTCCCTTCTGCGCGATGGTGAAATTCCTTTAGGAATTGACAAAAATGAACTCTTGATACCCAGAATTGGTGAAAATGATACTAAATTGGCTAGAAATTTATTAAACTAACAGAATTAAAATGATGGAGAAAATATATCATCAATGACTTAAACAAAATACAATGGAATTCATGATGAGCAATGATAACTTAAAACAAATAATAAAGACATGTAGTCATGTATTTGTAAATATATGTTTATATATACAAAAGGCCTCACAGGCTATCTTTCTTCTTGGCTAATTCGAGTACATCGAGAATAGGGGTTTTTGAATCCCCTAGTGGATTCCTAGATATAAATCTAGCCGCAACAGCACTAACATCCTCCTCTCCTGCTGCCAAAGACACAGCCATTGCCATCAATGCCCTACCATGAATGTTCGATCCAAAGGCATTGATAGCAGCCAGGCGGTGTACCAAAATGACTTTGTTGACATTTCGAGTAATGTTGGAGTATCCGATAGCACGCGACAATGCCTTGCACTTCAGCAGCTTCGAAGGACCTCGAGGAGAAAATTTGCTATGAAAGACCACGATATGCTGTGCAACTTTGCCAAGGTAATGGGCCAAAGAATGATCTCGTTCAAATGTGCTATGAACATTATCCCGTCGAGATGAGAATTCATCAAGCTCAAACGCATCTTGCAACAATTCAACAAACATTAGAAGACCGACAATGACAAAACAAATTATACTGAAAGAACATTAAAATAAAAAATATTGTTCAAACTTATCACTACAGTGTCGTTGGCTTCTATCCCTTCCTCATTTGCAATGTTGATGGAACCACGTGTTGTGTGATGTTCCATTTGGGAGGTGGATGCTTTCTCCTAACCTGTGTTGGAGGTGGAAGCTTCTGCATGAGAGGGTTGTGCATCGTATACGGACATGTCTGCATCCCTCATTGAAACTAGTGTCGTCAAGAGAAAGTCTTCCATTGTGTGGCTCTCTATCTCACCACCAAACTTGTGTGGCTCTCTATCTCTCTCTCTCCTTCTTCCGTTCTTGCTTCCGTTGAGAGCACTCTCAACTGGTATCAGAGCACAGGTGATCTAGCTGAGCGTGCGTGAATGCTTGGAAGCTCAGCAGCTCTGTGGGAGGAAGGAGAAGCTTTGTGGGAAGCTTTGTGGGCGACTTTACTTGCATCCGAGTGAGCAGAGACCTTGGAGGAACATTTGGAAAAGTCACTTTGGCTTTGCGAAGTGGTTTTGAGAGCCTGTTAAGAGCTTTCAAAGAAAAAGTCGTTTTTTGAGCTTTTCCCTGTTCCGTTCGATGACAGAGACTCCGTATTGACTTGTAGAGGCAACTATTGCTTGCTTTTGGTGTCCACATTACTTTAGGAGCTTGGAAACACCTTCATTCTTGAATCCGGGATATCCGGGATCATTTCATTGGATTTCTGGCTCACTGTGTCAGTTTCTGCGTTTTTTGCTCGGGTGTTGGAACTCAAGTTTGGAGCAACCATTTGCAGATCTGTCAGTTCCGGTGGACTCAGGAGGTCCTAAGACTTCTATGTTGCTCATCATTCGCACTCTGGTGGAGTTTACAGATAGCTCTGTTTCCAAAAACGTTTTTCAGTCCGTGTGTTGGACCCAGTGATTGAGACCACGGTTTCCAAAACCGTCTATCCCATTGCGTTCCGGACGCCCAAAAACCCCTACCTATTAGCTCTTGCACGATTCGGTGGAGGATTTTCAGAGTTATAGATCTCTGTGTATTCGATTTCGTCTCTCTGTTATGCATTTTTCATTCTAAGGTTTTGAAACCTTAGATTTATGCCACATGGAAGTGGATAAGTGTTGACTCCCATTTCTCACTCATCGGTTGGGATTTTGGAGTTCTGGCAGAAGAGAGATATTTGCAGATTTTCTTGCTGAGTCCGATTATGCAATGGCGCCCATGTTTTGAAGCATCTCAGGTTCTATTTTCAGTAGCGCTCATTACCGTGGGACTATGATTTCTTGAGCATACCTTATGCAGATCACTCTGTTTGCAATTTGAGCAGTGTGCGCTCATTCGTGGTATGCATTGGGTTGCAATGGATCATTTATAGGCCATTTGGATGCATTGCGGTCCTTATTGGATGCGCTGATAGGCCCAAATTGCCTTGTGGGATGCTATTTTTTTATGGACGCTTTGCACATGGATGCTATTTTATGCTGAGGGACAGCTTTGAAACATTGTAGGTGATGCACTGATAGTGCTATGCTCTCTTGGATGAGACATTATTGATGCATATGCCAGTGGACAGTGTTTATGCTGGAGTCATTTGGCACTTATTGGCATTTTCTTTTGGGCCAGATTTGCTCATATGGATGCATAGTATATGCACATGAGTCAGATGCTTTGAGCTTTGAGTTTTGGTGATATTTCACTCTATTGTGGCATACACATTTGGGTGCACCTGGTATTTGGTGTGAGTCTCTCTTGTATGCACTAGCATTTGGGATTTTGCTTTATTTGCATCATGGCATCCTCTTCCATGCCTGAAAAGGAGTTTTTCAGCATTAAAAAGTTTGATGGGACAAACTTTTCTTTGTGGAAAGAACAAATAAGGGATGTGCTTATTCAAAAGAAGCAGATTAAACCCTTGGCAGGGATTGAAGCTAAGCCTGCAAATATGTCTGAGGATGATTGGAATGAGTTGGATGCATTAGCAAAGTCTACTATTAGACTTCATCTTGCAGAGTCAGTTTATTTCATAGTAGTAAATGAGCAGACTACTGAAGATTTGTGGAAGAAACTGTGTGCCACTTATAAAAAGGAAACTGCCTCTAATAAAGTTTACCTCATGAAGAGGTTGTTTGAGCTACAGATGAAGGAAGGGGTCTCCATTGCTTCTCACTTGAATGAATTCAATATTATTTTCAGCCAGCTTCAGGCTCAGAAGATGAATTTTGATGCGGAGACTAAGGCAATATTTCTCTTATGTTCATTGCCATCCTCATGGGATACCTTCCGTACAGCTGTCAGTAACTCTGCACCTGGTGGAGTACTGAAATTTGATGATGTTGTGGGTAGCTTGTTGGCCGAGGAGATTAGACGGAAGTCTATGGATGGCAACAAGCAGGATGCAGCCTTAAATGTGCAAAGGGGCAGATCACAGTTCAGGGGGAAGTCCCAAGAAAGAGGGAAGTCTCGTAGCAAATCCAGGGCACGGAACATTGAGTGTTACCATTGTGGCAAGAAGGGCCATATGAAAAAGGATTGCTACAAGCTGAAAAGAGAGCAAAAGGATAAGAAAAAGAATGCAAATTGGGGTGCAAATCAAAAGGAAGAGAGTCCAAGGGAGGACAAAGGAAAAGTGAAGATCGAGGAGATCAATGCAGTCACACATGATAGTGACAATGACGTTCTCTTCATGTCTAGTTTATCTGTAGAGTTGCTTACCACTTCAGATGATGCATATTCCCAGGATTGGATTTTGGATTCTGGTGCTTCATTCCATGTTACTCCCCATAGGGAATGGTTCTCCACTTATGATAGTGGAAAGACAGGTTGTGTGCATCTTGGAAATGACTATGCATGTGACATAGTGGGAGCAGGTGACATAAAGTTTTCTTTTGCAAATGGGTCTGCATTTGTTTTGAAACATGTGAGACATGTGCCTAAGCTGACCAAGAGTCTTATTTCAGTGGGTCAGCTAGATGATGCTGGTTTTCACACCACTTTTGGCTTTCAGAGTTGGAAAATTCAAAAGGGCTCTATGCTTTTGGCCAGGGGTGTCAAGTGTGGGACTTTGTATCCCTTACATGTATCAGGGGTATTTGATCATGTTGTTGCAATAACCGAGCAGCCAAGCACTTCTTTGTGGCATTGCAGGTTGGGGCACATGAGCCAGAATGGAATGAAACTCTTATGCCGTTTGGGTTATGTACCGCGTTTGAGTTTCTCTGATTTTGAATTTTGTGAGCACTGTCTCTATGGGAAGCAGACTAAATCAGCCCATAAAAGAAGGGGAAAGAAAGAGTTTGAAATGCTTGATTTGGTGCATTCAGACGTATGTGGTCCCATGCCTACACGGTCATTAGGCGGGGCTCAATACTATGTGACATTCATTGATGATGCAACTAGGAAAGTGTGGGCTTATGCTATAGCTCGGAAGAGTGATGTGTTCCAAGTATTTCAGAAATGGCTGGCCTTGGTTGAGAATCAGTCAGGTAGAATGCTTAAATGCCTACGGACTGACAATGGTGGAGAGTATCTCTCTCATGACTTTCAACATTTCTGTGATACTCGTGGGATTAAGAGGGAGCTTACATCCCCTCGTACTCCAGAGCAAAATCCAGTTGCAGAAAAGATGAACCGTACCATTCAAGAAAGGTTGCAATGCATGCTTTCCAATGCAAGTCTTTCTGGTGGTTTTTGGGCTGAGGCAATGAAGACTGCAGTGCATGTGATCAATAGATCACCTAGCAAGAGTTTGGATGGTGGTATTCCTGAAGAGGCATGGAGTGGAAAGAAGCCCTCTTACTCTCATTTGCGTATATTTGGGTGTGAGGCATATGCACATGTGCCAAAAGAGCTTCGAAAGAAGCTAGATCCTAAGTCTAGGAAATGCATCTTTCTGGGTTATGGTGAAAGTGGAGAGATGGGCTATCGTCTCTGGGATCCAGAAGCAAAGAAGATCATACGCAGCCATGATGTGGTCTTCAATGAGAAGAAGATGCATAAGGCACCCATGAGGGATGTGGAAATGAGGAGAATCACTTTCTAGGATGTGAATCCACCTGCCTATGTTGATAGACAGCAAGCTGTCCATGCACCAAATGTGCAAGAAATGGTACCACCAAGTACTCCCACAGGTATACAATCAAGGGTAGATGATGGATCATCTATTGGTGGAAATGATGAGCCAAATGTGGCTGATATGCAAGTGGGACAGCAAGCTGAAATGCCCTTGAGAAGATCATCTAGAGTGTCTAGACCGCCTGATAGGTTTGTTCCAGGGGTAGACTATGTGATGCTTACTGATTGCGGGGAGCCTTCTTGCTACAGAGAGGCTATGATGCGTGAGGATAAACGCAAGTGGGAGTATGCTATGCAATCAGAGATGAGTTCACTTATGAAGAATAAGACTTGGGACTTGGTTTCTTTGCCACATGGAAAGAAAGCATTGCCATGTAAATGGGTCTACAAAATGAAGGTCACAGGTGATGATGTGCCTAGGTACAAGGCCCGTTTGGTTGCTAAAGGGTTCAAGCAAGAGAAGGGTGTGGACTTTGATGAGATATTCTCTCCGGTTGTGAAGATGACCACACTTAGATGCATGCTTGGACTAGTGGCAATAGAGGATATGGAGCTTATGCAGATGGATGTCAAGACAGCTTTCTTGCATGGGGATTTGCATGAGGAAATTTACACGGTTCAGCCGGAAGGCTTTGAAGAAAAGGGCAAAGAGCATTTAGTTTGCAAGCTGAAGAAGAGTCTCTATGGTCTTAAGAAAGCACCTAGAGAATGGTATCAGAAGTTTGATGCTTTCATTCGGTCCCAGGATTTTAGGAGGAGTGAAATTGATCACTGCCTCTACACTAAAAGGGCTAAGGATAATAGCCTGATAATCTTGGCACTATATGTGGATGATATGCTATTGGCCTCCTATTGGCTAGCAAGAATACTTATGAGCTAGATGCATTAAAGGCCAAGTTGCATGAGGCCTTTGATATGAAGGATTTGGGATTTGCAGGTCATATTCTTGGTAGGCGCATCACGCGTGATCGGAGTAGGAAACTCCTTTGGCTTTCACAAAAAGAGTATGTTACAAAAGTATTGCAGCGTTTCAATATGGAGGGGGGGAAGGCAGTGAGTACTCCATTGCCTCCATATGTGAAACTGAGTCATACAGATAGTCCCAAATCAGAAGAGGAGAGGGCCATGATGGCTAAGGTTCCTTATGCATCAGCGGTTGGGAGTCTTATGTATGCTATGATAGCTACTAGACCAGACATTGCATTTGCAGTGGGAGTTGTTAGCCGGTATATGGCTAATCCAGGAAAGAGGCATTGGGAGGCAGTTAAGTGCATCATGAGGTACATGAAGGGTACCAAGGAGATGAAGGGTACCAAGGAGAGGGCCATGATGGCTAAGGTTCCTTATGCATCAGCGGTTGGGAGTCTTATGTATGCTATGATAGCTACTAGACCAGACATTGCATTTGCAGTGGGAGTTGTTAGCCGGTATATGGCTAATCCAGGAAAGAGGCATTGGGAGGCAGTTAAGTGCATCATGAGGTACATGAAGGGTACCAAGGAGATGTGCATTTGCTTTGGTAGAGGAGACATGCGTATACTTGGGTACACAAATTCAGACTATGCAGGGCATGTGGATAGTAGGAGATCCACTTCTGGTTATGTGTTCACCTTTGCAGGTGGTGCAGTGTCGTGGATGTCTCGCGCACAGAAGTGCGTTGCTTTGTCTACCACAGAGGCTGAGTATGTTGCAGCCACAGAGGGTTGCAAGGAGGCTATATGGCTTGATCGGCTAGTAGGAGATTTGGGGATTCATACAGGTGTACCGACATTGCATAGTGATTCCATGAGTGCTATTCAACTAGCACGGAATCCGGTCTTTCATGCAAAGACCAAACACATTGAGGTCAGGTACCATTTCATCAGGGAGGTACTTGAGGACAAGCACATAGAGCTTGTCAAGGTTCATACAGATGATAACCCTGCAGATATGCTGACGAAGAGTCTACCTAGTCAGCGGTTTGAGTATTGTCGTGTATTGATGGGCATTGGATAGTATGCTCACTGGTTGTTCTCCCTTAAAGGCACATTGTCCTTTAAGTGGGAGGTTGTGGGGGTTAAAGGTCACTGTGCCTTAACCCCAGTTATGTACAATACTCAAACACATATATAAATGAATGAAAAAGAAGATTAGGGTTTTTTTGCACCCACCAAACTTGTGTGGCTCTCTATCTCTCTCTCTCCTTCTTCCGTTCTTTCTTCCGTTGAGAGCACTCTCAGCTTCTTCCTCTAAATTTCCTTCTTGGAGAAGGAAGATGAATGTCATCTCCCATGAAAGGAATTTGGTGCCTGTATTTCCTGTGATCCCTGCATCTAGGATGTCTTGCTGTCCTAAACCCTTCATCTGTAAGGTTGTCACAAAAGCGGGCCAAGCGCTTTACAAACTTGGGTTCCTCTACGAATAGATACTTTATGTAATCTATGGGATCCCATCTCTTTGAAGTGTGGTCAAGTGTATAGGCAAAATTTGAGAAATTATATTGCATGTAAAGGATGAGATCTGAAAAGTCATCCTTGGCTCACATATATGTGCCTAGGACATCTAAAGTCCTATCAAACATTAAAAATAGCTCTTCCTCACAATTTGCAAATGCAGTTCGTGAAATGAAGTCATGGAACGCGGTTCTAGCTGAATCCATGGCAAATAGCAGTTGATGGAGGGAGTAACTTCTGAGGATAGGAGTTTCTATGGCTCTCTAAATGTGAAAGTGAGAATGTGAAGTAAAAAGGGCTCTTACCCCTTAATATATATCAAAACCCTAAAAATTAAAATTAATCATAAAATCCCCAAATTTTTTGAAAAACATTTACCATGAACTGAAAGGAGAAAACATTGACAAAAATAACATTTTAATTTAATTGTCCATCATCTTTTGAAGCAATAACTAGGATGACAGACAAAAAATTAAATGCTACACTAGTCAAACACATTGTTAGCAATCTTCAAAGTTGCAAGAGGAATGAAATTGGCACTATGCATGCACTTCTCCACATGGTGGTTGATCTTACCCCCATTTAAGATAAAGTAGAAGGACTCTGACATGCCGTCCTTCATGACCAATAGGTGCCATGTCATCTGCAAACTTTGAATCCAAGAACTTCTCCTCCTCTCAAATGAAAAGCCTCAACTTGGTGTGGCCTATAATCTAGGGGTGTAAAATGTAGCACATCATCTTAGTTAAGAATAGGAATGAAACTAGATGGATTCATTCCATCCTCTCTAGGGAGCTTCTATTTATGGATGGCCTTAAGGGCCTCCCATCCTACCTCCACCTCCATCTTTGAGACAGCCTAGGAACCTGTACTCCAAGCATGGTCCCATCTAGCTCTCATTCATTACGACCATGGCTCCCAAGGCCAAGCCTTCTTGATGGGAGAGGGATATTACCTCTCAAATCAAAATTAGTAAAGAGATATCAGAGGCATCCTTAAATTATCATGGTGGTAATTTTATTGTCGTTGGTATAATTAGTTTTCCATAATAAATCCACACATCCTACAAATCCATTCATCTTGTAATAATAGAAGCAAACTACCATGTTGGTGGCTGTTAATATCCTAGTGCAAGCCCACCACCATGCTGCTAGCAATAACTTATCTTGCACTACTACCGTGCTATCCTACACTACTGCCATGCTATCCTAAAATCTATTGCATAGTGCTATACTAAAACCGTGCCCTTTAGATTTCATTTCGTTAATTGTAAGATTTCATCCCATGCTTGCTTTTAGTATATCCCAACAACCACTGCCGTGCTAGTTTCCCATAACGAATCCATTCATCTTGTAATCATAGAAGAAAACCACCGCGTTGGTGGCTGTTCATATCCTAGTGCAACCAACCACCATGTTGGCGATAACGTATCAGAACGTATCCTACACCACTACTGTGCTATCCCTAGACTCCTACCATGCTATCCTAAAATTTGTTGCATAGTGCTAGTACCCTTTAGATAAGTTATAGTTAACCATCAAATTTCAACCATCGAGCTTCTTTAAACATTTAAGTACTAACATGGAAGCAAATCGATACAAAATTAGGTATTATGAGCACCATGAAAGCCATTAAAGGCATAACACCACTGACAAATGATGTTTTATTAACAGTAAAAGTCATGAAACCGAAAGTAGAGTCCTAGTAACGCCAGGAAAAATCGCGCCTAATTATACCAATAAGGATAAATTGAGCCTAGGATTGACGTATTATTTTACTGTGCTGAAAAAGTAACATGCAAGGGAATCCATTAATATATTGAGGAATGAATTAACGCAGAGGTTGAAAAAAGGGGGATGCATTTGCTAAGCTTTTAAAGTCCCTTATAGGCAATGGACCTAGGTTATAATAGAATGGGAGGAGAAATGTAATGGGCTATTAGGTTATGTTGATGCCATGCTAACTCGAGCAAGCTCTGAGATAAGAAAATGCTTTACTAAGGAGGAAGGTTATAGTGAGGTTACAACCGATGGAGAATGGCTAATGATTGAGGTTCTCCACATTTTTTCCAAATCTTAAAAGGTAATGTAAGGACGATTAATGAGATATTTGCGAAAGGGAAGATACCAGCTAATATGAATGTTGGGTTGATTTCTTCTATTCAAACGAAACAAAACAAAGGTCTGATATCATATTAGAGGCCCATTGCATCGATGAATATGGCTTATGAGATTGTGGTTAAAATAATAATGATGAGATGAAGTACATGGTGATGATAATGGACCACAAGGGTTTATCCAAGGAAGGGACATTTTGAATAATATACGGATTGTAAGAAAGGGATATATTTTTGGAGATATACATGCCACAAGGGGGAAATTTGGCTAGTTTAAAGCATAATATTTGAGAAAAGAACTATTCTCATTCCTCTTTTTTGATAATGCTCCTTTGAGTTTAAAAATGAACATATAGTTTTCCCCGTGGTATGGGTTGGGAGGCCGAAGCCAACACTTTCTAGAAGCCTAGTTTTATGGACAGGGAGGAGGATAGAAATCTCGTTTAAACGTAAGGGTATGAAGTATAACCGATAAAGAGCGCCAAAATCTGGTATGCAATTCTCTATGACTGTCTCAAACTCGAGTTTCAGCCTACCCTTGGAATTCGAGACTGATGTTCAGTGCTCTATGCTTCGTAAATGAAAGGCGCTGAATTACATTTATGGCATCTCCAAAACAATCCTCCTTCATGACCAGGTTTGCACTTCAAGTTATTCTATTAAAATCAAAAGTCCAGTGCTGTTATCTGGGACGATCTGAACAAAGCAGACCAAATCGCTTCAATGTCCGAATTCTTCGACGTGCTACCGGTTTCAGACGCTGCACCACGAAATATGAAAGGAAGGACACCGCAATGCATCTGCCAATCACGATCATCGCTGGATGAAGTGGGCGGCTTGTAGTAAGATTGGGCTGTGGGAGGGTAGCGGCCCCAGAATCTCATGAGGACGCGGACGCTGGTACCCAATACGTCTTTACAACCGGAGAAGCTCATGGGGAAGTAAGGAAGCAGAGGTGGGGAAGGAAAAGAGAGATGTAGAGCAAAGGTAGAGACGGCAGCAAGAAGCAAGGGAGAGGAGAGAGCAGGAAGCTGGGGATGTGGGCAAAGGGGAGAGGTAGGAAGGCTATGAAAGAGAGGCGATGATGAAGGATGAGAAAGCGAGGGAGCTGGCTTAACAGGTCAAAAGTGCAAGGCAGCCGAGGACTCGGACTGAGTCTATTATCTATTTTCCCACGAGAAACGCGTTTGTTTTGTTAATAAGTCAAATCAATACGCCTCAAGTAGAATTTTCATAGCCACTTTTGGACCCAAAATCCCCGTCTCCAAGGGTGGCTCAATGGTTTTAAGTCTCCAACATGTTTATTGGCCACACTCCAATGATTTGCATCACCGACCTAAGACCTTTACCCCCCCCCTCCAACCCATTCCAGGTTGGATGGGCAAAAGTAGCTCGAACTTCAATGGTTGTTTCTCCAAGTCTACTTTCATTTTTAATTGGAGGAATAAGTAAAATTATGGATGGGCAAAAGTAGCTTGAACTTCAATGGTTGTTGCACGTCTACTTCTAGTTTTAGTTGGAGGAACATGTAAAATTATTTTATTGGCAGCGCTGCAATGGTTGCATGATCAAACCTCAACCGACCTCACACATGCAAATATATATGGAGAGTAAATATTCTAACAAAAATCATTTGACATCATCTAAGTCCATAGTTGAAAGAATACAATTTCCAAGCCATGTAAGCACATAGTTGAGAGACCACGATTTCCAAATAATGTAATGAGAGCATTGGCTAAGTAATATCGACAAAGAAAACAAGTTGAATAAACTTAGAGGATATTCCTACTAGTAGATAAAAATTACTAGTTTTGGATTTTAATGGAGATTTGCATTCTAGCTGTTAGGGATGAAGGGCTCTAGATATGTTAAATCTCTCAATGGTCTGTTAAAAATCCTTAAGATTTGACACACTATTAACAAATACTTTAAAGAACTTTTGTAAAGAGAAACAAGTTGAGTGTTCCTCTCCATTTCAAACTGTGAGAAATTTAATAATTTTCTTCAAATAATTATTTTGTCCCAAGTGAAAGAGAGGTGGGGATTATACTATTTTATGCCATGTCATGATACATGTATTAAATTTTATTTCTCCTAAACTATTTAAGTTATATATTTGAATGCTATAATCTTTTGGGCATTTTACATACTTTCAATATAATTAGAAGTGGCACATCTTAAAATTTGCACAATATTTCTACAGTCGTATACGTGCATGGTGTTGAAAATGTAACAAACTTACATTCTGAGTGTTCTAAGTTGTGAGATATATGCTTGATGTTGAAAATTTCACAAACTTACATTATGAATGTTCAAAATTGAACATTCAAAAGGTTGAAGATATTATGAGGTTTTTATTTAACACATGAACTATTTAAGCCTTTAAATTCACTTTCTGATTGATATGGATTTTTCAGCTGTGACCAAAGAAGAGAAAAAAGTTCAAAACTAATGAGGTCCATGAGGGGTGAATATTTTATTCCTCTCATCCACCATAAGTTAATGCCCAATATAAGTTTTTTAGCATTTAATTCTCCTTGCCATCTTTTTAAGTCTATAATTTGTTATATTGTATGACTTAAATGTATTGCCTCACATACCTAACAACATTGTGAGGTCCATTCTTTGAGAGGATAATCATAATGAATTTCTTATATTGGGTTGTTGACAGAGGTTTTGCTTTAGTTCTCACCTGTACTTGTACTAGATATCTTGGCTTTGATGTCAGGGTTGATGTGTCTTTGGCTTAGCAGTTTGCAGCGATGTTAGAGAGTATACAAAGGAAGATAGTTGCACCACTAGACTTTCCTACACTAAAAGAGCACCAACGCTCAACTGCGTAGTCCTGGATACCATGTGGTACGTGGCCTCTTCTTGATGTTTCCATGCATATAGAATTAGACTAGTGAAGAGGTTGCTCAAGAATTTTTGATGGAGTTGAGGGATGGCTTCGTGGATACTAGAGCTAGAGTATATTGGGAACACTGTCACTCTTACTTCATGATATATATATGGTGGACTGTGGAATCTTGATCCATAGCTTCAAAGAAAGGCACTCCTAGTTAAGCTTCTTGTTATAAGAGGCTTGACCCCAAGGGTCCAACCATGGAAAAGACTCTTGTTTATGGTATCTCTTGTGCACACCATGAGCAGCTAGGTAGTGATTGGGGAGTGTCAGCTAGATTTTCTTGGTTGACCATCATCACCATCCCAATTCTTTGATGAAGAAGAGCCTTGTCTACATTTGGGAGAATTTTCATGTGGATCTTATATGAGTAGTCTTATCCACCAAAGAGGAGTTAATTAGGCATTCTCTTTTTCTTAACCATAAGATTGTTGGACCAAAGTCCACATCCCTTAAGGAGGTTTGTCAAAAGAACAGTTAGCTTTGAAGAATGCCTCAAAGACTTCTGAAGGAAGACAATGAAATCCTAAAGATGCACGTAGTTGCCTTATTCTCTGAGGAACGTGCCAATCCAATACCTTTTGAATCCTCTCATGATCAATGTTGATGCCTTCACTAGAAATCTTATGCCCAAGGTACAAGAGCTCTTTAGGAAAGAATTCATTCTTAGACTCCTTCACGTCTATAACTTCTCACACCTTAATGCCGCTAATGTAATGTGGTGGGTGTTGTTAGCGCAGAATGCACCACATGGCACCCGAGAGTGAGCTGGGTATGGGATTCCTAATATCGCTTATGCAATGTGGCTGGTGTTGTTAGCACAGAATGCACCACATGGCACTCAGGATGTGAGCCGGATATGAGATCCCTAGCACCCGTCCCATAGCTGCCCCACCAAAGCTCCACAGTCTCCCAAAAAGTCTGGAGAGGGGGAGATGACTATGGGGGGGTGAAGAGGCTAATACATACAGGGTCTCCTCAAGAGTAGATATGCTTATGGGATGGACATCCCCACTTAAACACATGTCAATAGCATGTGGCCTCCTCCAAATCCTTGTATTGGACATGCATTGGATCATAATGGCCGATCTTCATGGATTGATATTGTAAGCTGTACTAAGCCTTCTTTCATGTTACAACACTTAAAAAATATCCAATTGTATAGTTGATAAATGCTACCTATGAATAAGTAAAATTGCCACGTATTGGGTGGTAATGGTGAGTCTTCATGAACACTATTGTCTATTGCATCCTCACTTGCTACCATTTTTAAGAACTCCTAATATGTGCCAGTATATTCAAGTATCCATCTTTTCTATTCCATCACCTAATAAACTACAAACAACCTTGGTAATATTGATGAGCTATTTAGCTAAAGAGGCATCTCTATTAAACCCTCCATGATCTTTTTCAGATGGTATTCAATGTCTTGAATGTCCTAATTTCTTTCTTATAGACAACATCCATTGCATGATGAGTCGCACGACACATATCATCTGACAGCATTTTAAAAAAAACATATAGAGTACTTTGAAGTCAAATAAACCTTATCACATTGCTTTTAGTTCCATCTATTTGCCTTAAACCTTGGAGAAAGATCTCCTAGCAGCACCATTAGAACATTACTTTGAAAGATTTTACTCCAAACTAGGGAGCCCTTTCCCTATACATGTACTTCATAGACAAATGTGCAATGCCCTTTGGAGAGTCACAGCACCTTTGACATATTTGAGACCATTTACCAATGGTAGAAACTCTACAGACTATCCAAACTAACTCTTGTAAGATTAACGAAAGGAGACAAGACTATTGTCTTAGTAGGATAACTAGATGAGACAAGGCTATTTCCCTAATATGTTTCTTCCCCATATCATAGTGAATCTTTCCTTGCAAACTTTTGGTGGATCTCTTTTCATGCATTTCTTGTTGACAACCTCAATAAATCCACAAGGATAAAATAACATGGGGTTAGATGATGATATTTTTTACCCTAGCTGTATTCTCCTTAATAATTTTTCCAAATAAGAAAATATGGGGATATCATCCATGCAAGGGACTCTCTGTCCCATATTTGCAATCACTCTAAATGGCTAGGATTTCAAATCTAATTAATCTAGTTCTTTGTTTCATCTTTCACCTCTTCATCCACCTTTATTGCTTTGGGTTCCACACATCTCCCTAAGCTCTAACCCCCTTTTGTTGAACCTTAGGGCCTTCTTTAAGTTTGCCACCTAGATCTCATCCTCTTTTCAAATTCTAGAGAACTAGATTGAGTTGAATGTTTTTGCATTCCTTGAGAACCCCTTCAACTTGATGCACCCCATGAACATCTCCTAGCCCTTACACATTGCTTTCCACCAACTTGACACCTTTGTTGCATAGGGATCCTTACCATAGAGAGGTACAAAATTTGGATAATCTTAACTTGTTTTAGGTCATGTGTATTGCAAAATCCTTCTCAAGAGGAAAGACTATTTAGTGTTTTTGTTTTACAAAGCATTAACTAACCACCTGCCCATGAACCTTGTAGAAAACCACTCTATGTTACAATTTTGAACCCTCCCTCTTGTTTTGGTGGACTATAGAAGTCCTATGTAACCTTGGCTATCTTTTTGTCGTCTTCATCACCTCCTATGAAAAAGTTATAAGAATTGAGTTTAGTTTGGTAATTCCCTCCTTGGAGGTGGGCTAGAAAGAAAGGAAGTATATTATTGAAGCATTTTAAATATGGTTAAGAACAAACTTCCTCCTTGCTAGGGATGACTAGAGACCTTGCTAGGTTTGTATCTACTTCTTAATTGTCTACAATACTCATTCCCATAAAGCCGATGTTATGAACCCCTATTCCATCTTGTCATATACTTTGACAGAGTAAACTTTGAAGAAGTAAATACCTTGCTCTTTCTCCTCTAGCCCCTCCCATACAGTAATAATGGCTTCCAAAATGTTTATGCTTTGATAAATCTCTTTTGGTTTCCTAGTATCAAAACTTGCACTTTGATTTGAGCCATAATGCTAGAGGCTTTATTATATCTTGTAGCTTGCGTTAAGCATCATCAATGGTCTCTAATTACTGATACTATGCTTGGGGTCCTTTGGATAACCAATCTAATCATCCCAAATTGCATGCATTGATCAAAAGCTCCTTGGACTACCAATTCTTCCCATAGTTCTAGCATTCTAAATACTATATTCCCTATAATTTGATATTGAATTCTATTTGCATCCCATTCTTGGACTACAAATTCCCGTAGTTCTGGTATTCTAAGGCCTATATTCCCTAGAATTTAATATAGAATTCTATTTGCAGGCCATCCTATCTCAGAGCCTTCCCTTAGGCCATGTGTAAAAGCTGCCTCATTGAGTACCTCACAAGTTAATTCCATGTCCAAGAAGTTGGATTCAAAGGTTGGGACTACCTTAGGTCTCATCGCACTACATCTCACTCTTTCTCTCATCTCCTTGTTCCAACTACCTCCTCTTCCCCTAAAATTTTGCTAGAATAGTTGTGCATTTCTTGTAAAATTCATTGTCTATTGTTTTTCATTCATCCTCTTATACCAACTTAAGGTTGTTTTGTTGAGTAGAATTCCTCCTTAATGGTCTAGAAATGTCCTCATTTCCTTTTCACTTTTCCAATTCCATCACTCTCTTTGGTATATTGACTGTTGTTTGCACACTAGCACTTCTTCTTTCAATCCGACTGTTGTTTGCACATAGTAGCTCTTCCTCTTTCAATGTGACTTTTACTTCTTTTAGGATCCTTTGAACCTTTGATGATTCATCCTTTCTCAAATTTGAAGTCTTGTTTCTAGGTCCTATGTCCTTTCTTTCAATCCACTACTACCCTCTTTCTTATCGCCTCAAGAAAGATTTGGGTTTGGCTCACTACATTTGCCAATTTTGTAGTGCAAGATGTAATGCCCCCAAAGGCACATTCCCATATCCTTTTGACTTTTTCTCACATATTAGAAGGGAGCTAGAAAAAGAGAGGCTTTCTCTTGAGCTAGGATCTTCTAACTTATCCTCCACCTCTATCCAAAATCAAGCGTATTAGAAGATGATAAGAGAAAAAAAGGAACATTCAGTTTGATCCTCCCATCTATGATTTTCATCTCCCATAATCTTGGAGAGTTATAGCCTATCTAGTTGATCCTTTCTATGTTTGTCTCCTACTTGATTGCACCAAGTAAAGGAGGAATCGTTTGACAAGTCTACTAGCACTACTGGTTTTAGTCTTAGCTAGGTGTTCAGCCATTACCACTCACCACCTTTCTGTTGTTGGTCCATTTGTCCAAGTGGAATTCTACCATAACACTATATTAGTAACTTTGGGAAAATCCCAATTCCCATTTTTAAAAAAATGTCAAAAATCAAAGGCTAATTGAACTTGAATTAGAAGGACATTAATAGAAAAAATCTTATGTTCAAAGATGTATTTGCATTTTCAAGTTAAATACCATTAAGCTTGAATACAAAACCAATTGGTATTAGGAGATCTTGATCCCAGGAGCCATTCACCCTAGGATTAAATTGAAGAATTAATTTATTGTTCACTTCTTCCAACAAGTAATCAAACCCTGTGCATAAAAGAAAAAGGATGATGAGTTATTGATTGGTTAGACAAAAATGAGAAGTAAAGGAAATTACAAGAATGATGCATCAAACAAAATGAGTAATTACCATTCTCAAAGATTTATTGCATGTTTAATCCAAGTGAATCTTGTAGTCTTGTTATGTATGCTTTGGCAGAAGTTCCAATGATATATGGTTGAACGTAACCTTATTTTAGGGCATACAAACAAGCTTGCATATCGCTCAAAGGATTTTGCTGCTTTATCTTCTCCAAGAGACCGTCCAGCTCAAAAGAATCCAAAGTAGTTGGGCCTGTTTTGAGCTCCTGCTCTTGGACTTTTGCTGATTGTTCCTTATTTAGCTCACAAGCATCTCCCCTTCAATTACTATGTTGGGCGATCTCAAAATGACTTGAACTGCTCGATTTTTCCTAATTGGTATAATTAGGCACGATTTTTCCTAGCGTTACTAGGACTCTACTTTTGGTTTCATGACTTTTACTGTTAATAAAACATCATTTGTCGGTGGTGTTATGCCTTTAATGGTAGTAATAGTAATTATACCAACGATGATAAAATTACCCCACCACAACAATTTAAGGATGCCTCTGATATCTCTTTACTAATTTTGATTTGAGAGGTAATTTCCCTCTCTTATCAAGAAGGCTTGGCCTTGGGAGCTATGGTCATAAGGAATGAGAGCTAGATGGGACCATGCTTGGAGTACAGGTTCCTGGACTGTCTCAAAGGGGGAGGTGGCTTTTGCCAGTTTTTTATTTGTAGATAGCATGTTGTGTCTTTTGTTGCAATGTAATATGATACATATTACATGCATGCTTTCTTTTTTTATGCATGTAAAATGTATTATATTGCATGCTTTCATTGCAATCAATATGCATGATACATAATGCATCATATTGAATTACATGCATATAATATGTATATGTTGTGTGCTGGCATGTAATCAGTATGCAAGATGCATTGTGTGTCATGGTGTGTGCACATGCATTCAACATAATGTTACATGCATTGCATGTTACATATGTAAGTGTTAAAATTTATTTGTACACCACACGTTGCACTAACATGTTTAATTCCATATATGCAGATATTATAGTTTGTTCACATAGTTTTTTCACTTCCACACAACTTTTTCTACAAGTAGCAAGATGGAAAATTTTGTTGGTGTACTCACTGCAAGCATGGGTTAACATTGAAGTAGAACAAGGTTGTTAACCAAAGCATTTGAGAACAAGATTTCGACTAGATAAATCTTGGGGGGGTCACCTCAAAGAAATTTAGTGTAGTTCATTTGCACTCAAAAGGAAGGTATTTTAAAATTCCACTATTGGGAAAAATTTAATAGGATTACAAGAACACGAGGGGATTTTTATTCAACTTTAGAAGAACAATATGTTAGTTCATAAGTAAAGAGGGGTTGTTTTAGTGGGGAGAAAATTCAAGTTGATAAACACCCCTTCAATGCACGTGATACGTAGGGTTTCTTAGCAGTGCACCCCTTTATATATAAATAGCTTGTAGGTGAGAGAGATGCACATCATAATAGAAAGCATGGATAGGCTATAGAATTTCAAGATAAAGATATTACATGATGCAAAGACAAAGATTGAACAAAATTCTCTAAACCATGGGTTGGGTAGTATGGCAGATTAGGAGTCACCAAGCACATTTCTTTGGATAGATTACATAACAATGTCACAGTATAGTTTAATGAGATAAAGAACCATCACTTGCCATAGATCTTAGTGAAACAAAGATGCTAGCATGGGATAGAATCCTGAATGAGTAGAAAAAACTACTCATTTGATTAGATAAGAGGTACATGAAACTAGCCATTTGATTAGAGAAGAGGTACAACAGAGCTTGATCTCTTAGAATTCAATTCACATTTGCTTTTTTATGTGCCATGTCGTCTAATTAATCTCTTATACATAAATAAAGAACTTTTCCTTATAATATATATATAGGAATAATGTAACACACTCTTCTAATTTCCTAGGTGACCACCCCTTTTCCTAGATAGAGGTATATATCTTAACTAGAGAATGAGATTTCCTATATAGGAATGCAACACACACGTCTTATTTCCTAGGTGAAAACATCTTTTTCCTAGATAGAGGTATCGATTTCCTATATAGAAATGTAACACACTCATCTAATTTCCTAGATGACAACCTCTTTTCCTAGATAGAGGCGTGCATTTTATCTTTTTCCTAGATAGGGGTATCGATTTCCTATATAAAAATGTAGCACACTCATCCAATTTCCTAGATGACAACCTCTTTTCCTAGATAGGGGTATGCATTTTATCTAAGGAAGGAGTTTTCCTAGATATACATACCAAAATGCCTAGTTATATCTAGGAAATTTCATCCTTTTTCCTAGTTTGTGAGGTTTTCCCTATATAGTGAATAGCTAGCAGTTCCTTGTGAATAACATATAGATGGAGAGGCCCATGTCTTTTTAGTCATGGGCCTCTTCATCGGCATGTCCTTCTTGATCTCTTAATCATGACCACTTTACGTATTTTTTTAACTTTTCGACATCTTCTTCTTTATCATTTTTGTCATCTCCATCTCCATGTCTGTTATTGTCATTTTTACATATTCTTCAATTATGTGCTTTTACACCCATGGTGTTCATCTTTACTAGCTCACTGATGTCCTTCTATAATTCAATTAAAACTATTAGCTTTGCATTATGTACTTGTTTTCTGTACCATTTCTTCTACTAGATGATCCACTTTTCATTTGATCATCATTACATAGAGGCAAATGTCACAATTTCAAATGTTATTTAGTATCCATATCCCTAAGTAGAAGAAATTATTAGAGCTATATATATAGCTCGCCCTAACTTAGCCTAGTCCTCCACTATATATATGCCTACAATCTATGAATAGAATCACTTCCTTGCAAGCAACTCTTGTGTCCGTCTGTCTCCTCTTTCGCTTCCTCTCAACATGGTATCAGAGCTTGACTACGCTCTAGCATGATTGTGAGAAGAAAGAAACATTATTTTTGTCAGTTTGACAACACGATCATTCACAAAATGTTCTTTCTGATAGTTTTGAATACTTGATTGCTAGGTTTTAAGTTGATATGCAAAAGTTATCAAAGATGCATCACAAATCAACGTTGTGATCATGATTGATGAGAACGGCCAAGATGGCTAGTTCAAAGCATATGCGCCAGTTATTTTGACTGGTTGGATGACTATATTCCGATTTTAGATAAGAAAGTTATGGTTAATTCTTTTTAATACTTGGTGTCAATAAACTGGGAGAAGAGTGTTTGGACACGAAGATGACCACCCATAACTAGAGAGGACTTGATCTAGAACATGAGGATGGAAAAGGTTCATAGTTTTATAGAATCAACAATATTTAAAGCAAAAGCAAAAGCAAAGGAAAAAATAGACTTAATAATAAGAAGCTTTCTGATACGGTGTCGCCCTCCCGCTTTCAATCTCCCCCAGTTGATCACACTATCTTGCATTCAATATTTGCATTCCCTTGGATTTAACAAACTGGCATATCATTCTTTCGCATTCCCACATGGAGCAATAAGAGGCTCAATTGCATAAAGCAAACATTAGGGGAGAATTGGGGTCTCAAAAGAGCCTCATAAGGAATGGATTAGTCCTAATGAAAGGGCCAAGGTAGGTCCCAAAAAGTCCTAACCCCCCCTCACCTAGGTGGGTTAAGCCCAAAAGTGACCCCACCTCTTACATCTCTTACACAACTCTTACTCCTAGGTGGGAACCAAAAAATTCAAAATTCAAAATTCGAATTTTGAATTCCCTCCCCCCTTCTCTCTCCCCCTCCTCCCTCCCCCCCCCCTCACTCCCCCTCCTCACTCCCCCTCCTCACTCCCTCCTCCCCCTCCCTCCTCCTCCCTGTCCCTCCCTCCGTCCTCCCCCTCCCCTCCCCTCCCCTCCCCCTCCCCCTCCTCACTCCCTCCTCTCCCTTCCTCCTCCTCCCCCTCCCTCCCTCCCTCCTCCACGCCTACCCCTCTTGCCCTCCCCCTCGCTCCCTCCTCCACGCATGCTCCTCCTCCCCTCCCCCTCCCTCCTCCTCCAGAGTCTGGGCTATCAAATGTTCCAATGAGATTACACTCTTTTGTGCTACACTGTTTGTGACTAAGTTTTTATTGTGTTCTTCTTTAGGAACTTCATGGGAAGAATGGACGGGGATGATATTGACTGTTCATATGCTCTAGCTAGTTTATTGAAGTCAAGCAATGTCATTGGGATACTAAGGGACCCAAGACACAAGTGCCTACATGTGCAAGTTGCTGAAGAGGTGATGAAGGACTTCAAGGATATTGTGGATGCAAAGGAGATGCTTGTAGCTTGTGATAGTGCCGGTGTAAGTCATGAAGCTTACACATCTATTTTCAAAACTTTAAAGTCTGCTATTTTGGGAAAGTATAAGAAGTCTACAGTGCCCCTACCCACACCTTGGTCTATGAGACGTGCACGGCGAGAAACAAACCATCGTGCAAGAGAAATGTTTGGATGGTACCATTGCGTAAGGGGCACAATGACTTGGAAGAGTAAAAAGAAATCTGGCT
This sequence comes from Dipteris shenzhenensis, assembly GCF_047967505.1. Classification (NCBI taxonomy): domain Eukaryota; kingdom Viridiplantae; phylum Streptophyta; class Polypodiopsida; order Gleicheniales; family Dipteridaceae; genus Dipteris; species Dipteris shenzhenensis. Next base: position 25,571,543 of record NC_141600.1, read on the forward strand.
TGCAAACCTTTGAGATGAATGCTTTCAACAATGTCTACTTAGATGTTGAGAAACTGCAACAAGAAACAGTCAAATTCTATGGCATGAGAGAAGATGGTAAGAGGAAATCCATTATAGCAATGCACTTTACTTAGTTCATTTCCTGTATCATGTTTATCCTAACAATTTTTCTCTTTTGTTGTACACATTGCAATGGAAACCTCATATTTGTCATCAAAATGGATGAAGCTCAATTGGTGAAAGAACACAAGTTAGGGAGAGTCAGCATCTGCATTATGAATAAAGCCTTAGCCTTTGTTCAAGGGGATGAAGAAGTAGAGCAAGATTTCTCAATGCAATCAGAGAAAGATATATGGTGGCTTGCAGAATTTAAGACTTCAAAAGAGTGCCATGAGACATTGAAGTGGATTCTAGATAGAACATGAATCCCATCCACGATCTAAAGACATGAGGAAGGGCAAACATTGAGAGTCGATGGCCATGGAACCTTTCAAGTTGAATGGCATCTTGCTGGTGATTTGAAAACCCTCAAGTGCTTGCATGGTTGTGATACAGGGGCAAATGCAATGAACACATGCCTTTATTGCATGTGTTCGCAACGTAAGCAAAAGGCTGGCTTACAATGGGAGAATGGCATTCTATCTTGCAGCCAAATGCAAGCTCCTAATCATGACAAGAAGAATCCAAAGTGGGATCCCATCTTGCCCATTCCACTTAAGAGAGTACACATGTGTACTTTACACGCAGAACTGCGTGTACTTGTTGATAAGTTGTTGTATTTGCATCTTGTTTATGGTTGGACTTTAATTCCGCAAGAAGTATCCACACGGTGCATTGCGGAAGCTAAGAAGTTGCTGTTAGAGATGGGATTCCATGGAGGACATATCAAACTTAAGGAGGATAAGAAAATGTCTGGGGCAACACAGAATCTTCTTGCAAAAGTGTCCATGGGTGGAGGGAAGGCAAGGAGATTCCTATCAAACCACAATCTCGACAAAGACAAACATACATTGTCTCAAAGTAGTTTTGGTTGGGAATATTGGAAAGCATTGTGTGAATGCACGACCTGTGAAGAGAGTGGGAGAGAAGTAAGGAGTCTCACTTGTAGCTTTCTCTCATACACAATGGGGGAATACACACAAAGTTGGAGGCTGAAAATAGCTTTCCTCTTCTTAGTTGTGAAAGCCAAAAGAGCTCTCTCTTAGTACAAAAGGAATAGATGAACCCTATATGTGGGTCTCAAACCAAATGCAGCTAACCTAGGTGGCATACTAACTGAGTCACTAACTAGAGTACATAAAGATAGATGTCATCCAGCTATTATTCATGGGCAGTGTACCAACCACATCTGCAGCTAACAAGTCGGTGAGATAAATGCACAATGGTTACCCTGGCATATCACGAGTGGAGCTCGATATCTCAACACTCCCCCTCGAGCTCAATCCGAATTCTTGCACACCAAGTATGTCTCTGAACTTGCGTAGCTTCTCTGCACCTAATGCCTTTGTGAATATGTCAGCTACCTGATCCTCTGTGCTGACATAAACCAGATCAATAAAACCTACTAGGACCTTCTCCCGCACATAGTGATAATGCACCTTAATGTGCTTTGTTCTAGCATGATAGACTGGGTTATTTGCCAAGTGTATACTGCTCATGTTGTCACAATAAATGACAACTGGCCCATCTGTCTAATGCATATCATAAAGTAGCTTACGCAACCAAGCTACCTCACATGTAGCCATTACTACACCCCTATACTCAGCCTCTGTGCTCGACAAGGCAGAAGTAGGCTTTTTCTTGCTACTCCAAGTGACTGTAGCACTCCCAAAAGAGAACACATTTCCACCGGTAGATTGTCTATTAGAAATACTACCATCCCAATCAGCATAAGTGTATCCATGCAACTGTATCTGAACCCCAGTCTCATAAAATAGTCCATAGTTCAAATCTGGCCTGGTAATAGTCATATAAATCAAACTTCCTACTATGTGTCTGTACATAGTAGGGTCTTCCATAAGCTCACTTGCATCTACACTCAGCTTCACATTCTGCTCCAATGGAACTGAAATAGGCTTACATCCTATTATCCCATATTTGGACAGCATGTCCAATCTATACTGCCTCTGCAAAAGCCATATCCCACTTGTGGATCTAATCACCTCACTGCCCAAGAAGTAATGCAGCTCTCCCAAATCCTGCATCTCAAACTTCTGCTTCAATAGCATTTTCACATGAAGGATATCTTCATCACTATCACCTGTGATGATCAAATCATCAACATAAATGACAAGCAGCATAATACCTTTCTCTGTTTTTCTCACATAAAGTGAGAATCTACCGTGGAAATCTGAAAGCCAATAGTGACAAGATACTATCCTATCTTGTCAGACCATGCTCTGGGTGCTTGCTTCAAGCCATACAAGGCTTTCTTCAACCTACAAACAAACTCAGGATGAATAGCATGCGCATAACCTGGTGGCTGCTCCATATAGACCTCTTCTTGCAAATCACCATGCAAGAAGGCATTCTTTACATCCATCTGATGTAAAGACCATCCCTTTGATGCAGCCATAGCAATGAGTGCTCTTGTAGTTGCCATCCTTGCAATCAGATTGAATGTTTCTTTATAATCAATGCCATATGTCTGTGCATACCCCTTGACAACTAATCTTGCCTTGTATCTACTCACAGAACCATCTACATTGTGCTTCACCTTATAGACCCACTTGCAGCCAATTGCATTCTTGCCTTTAGGCAAATGCACCGATTCCCATCTAGCATTTGCTTCCAAGGCATCCATTTCTTCATCCATGGCTTTCTCCCATTTTTCTTTTCCCATGGCTTGCTCAAAAGAAGTGGGTTCTAGTTCATGTATCACTTTGACCATATAGGCATAGTGAATGGCTATAAATCCTTCATATTTCAGCCTATCCACATGATACTTAACTCTGGTAGACTTGTGCAAAATAGGCTCACTACCAGGTGCTCTCAAAACATCCCTTGTCTTCCTTACTCCAGGTGTAACAACAAAAGGAATACCCAACTCATCATCAAGGCTCTGTTCTGAGCCACTAGATTCACCATCCACATAAGAGTGACCTGCATTCACATCAACCATGGGTTGATCTACTTTCTCTTTTCCCTTTTGTGATACTTGCATACCACTATCTACATTGCTTTGAGGAGATTCTCCTAATCTCAATCTGCCTGTCCATGGCGAAGTATGTGAACCACTGCTAGAGGACACTGCAGGTCCACTAATATTTTGTGATTGCTACTGTGAATTCTATGCAGCATTAACATTTTGTGCATCTACATCATCAATCACATTTACTAGTTTATACCAGCTGCTCATCTCATAAAAGACAACATCTTTGCTCATTGTAAACTTACGAGTAGAAGGATTATAGCATCTATACCCTTTTTGCTGCAGAGAAAACCAATAAAGATGCACTTCTCAGCTTTTGGATCCAACTTGGATCTCAACTCATCTGGCACATGAACATAGGCTTGAATGCAACCAAAAAATTTCAAATGAGAAATATCTGGTTTCCTACCAGTATACCTTTCCTCTTGCGTCATGCCATGTATTGCTGCAGTGGGAGTCCTGTTCATTATGTAGACTACTGTAGAAATTGCTTGAGCCCAATAATAATCTGGCAGGTCTTTTTCGTTGAGCATGGCATGAGCTACCTCTCCAATATGCCAATTTTTCCTTTCTGCAAGTCCATTTTGCTATGGGGTATGATTGCATGAATATTGCTGCTTTATGCCATGCTCCTGTAGGAACCTTGCAAACTCATTTGAGAGATACTCTCCCCCTCCATCTGACCTTAGGCATTTTATTTGTAGGCCTGTTTCTTTTTCAACCATAGCTTTAAAAGCTTTGAAATTCCCAAACACTTGACTTTTCTTTTTCATAAAATACACCCAAACTTTTCTGATATAGTCATCAATAAAAGTGTCAAAATAATGACAACCTCCAATAGATGCAGCTTTAGTAGTCCACACATCAGAGTGGATTAGTTCCAATGGCCTCTTACTCTGTTAAACATGTCTAGGAAATGGTTTCCTTACCTGTTTTCCAAATTGACAGGCTTCACATATCTTATGAATTTCTGCAACCTTGAACTTAGGCAATCCTGCAACAATATTTTGGGCTTGCATTAATTTAAGTCATTGTACATTAACATGACCAATGGGTTTATGCGAGATATCCATATCTACAACTACACTGGTCCCATGTGCAAACATTGTTGCACTCAATTTAGGCATGTCCGCATCCAACGTAAACATCCTGCCCTTCTTCTTCCCTTTTGCTATCAAGCAACCTTTATTTTTCATATCCTTAACAAAGCATCCATGAGGATTAAATCTGACTTGCAAGCCCTGCTCAACCATTTGACCAACAGAAACTAAGTTCTTGGTGATATTCGGGACATGAAATACATCAGGCAGGTATTTCTTTTTTCCATCCTGCATAGACAAAGGAATTTTACCAATTTGCACAATAGGATGTGCAGTATCATCACTAGTCTCCACAAATCTTGGTCTTTGCATTTTTCTTGCATCCTGCATCCATTCTGCATGACCTATCATGTGGTTTGATGCACTTGAGTCAACATACCACACATCATTGCCTTCTCCTGCACTTGTCACAGAAGTGGTCATGTGCTGCACCATAAATAAATGCTCATTTCTGTCATCACCCTATCTACTAGAGGATGCATAATTGCCTTGCCGCAATTTTCCATTCATGATGTCATTCTGCTTTTTGTAGCAGTCTTTAGCCATATGACCCATTTTACCACAGTAGTAGCATTCAACATTGCTGTTTGCATTTTGGCCTCTCTGCCATCCACCACGACCTCTTTGGCTCCCCCTACCTCTAAAGTTACCATGTCCTCCTCCATAGGACTGGTTTTCTTGAATTGGTTGCATATTCTGATTTTTGCCATGGCCTCCAAATTGGTCTGCTCTACCTCTACCTCTACCTCTTCCAGCATTTGATTAGAAGATAGCTTCTTTTGAAGTTCCTCCTAAAGAAGATGCACCACCATTTCTCTGCTCTTCAAAAATTAGAAGAGCAATCAATTGCCCAAAATCAGGAAAAGTCTCACGGACGGCAATGGATGTCCGAAACTGTGCATAATCCTTTCCTAGACCATTCAAGGTCATAGAAACTAGATCATCATCTTCCATTGGCGCCCAATGGAAGCAAGTGCATCTGCAATCTTCTTCACCTTCATGTGGTAGTCATTGATACTCATATTTTCTCTCTACACATTATGTAACTCTTGCTTGAGTTGCATTTTCCTGGCTTGCGTATTTGTGCTATACATTTTTGTCAAAGTATCCCATGCCTCCTCTGGCATGCTTGCATCTTGAATACGCACAATCATAGAATCTGAAATACTGATAGATAGCCAGTACATAACTCTCCTATCTCTCTCATGCCAACCTTTAATTGCCTGCAACTCTTGTTGATTGGGAACATTAGGAATAACTGGTTCTTGTTCAGCTCCAGTAATGAACTCCCAATAGCCTTTTCCCTTAAGGAAATTCGTCATTCTAAACTTCCATGCTAGGAAGTTGTTCTTGTCAAGCTTTTGAGTGACTATCTGTGAAAGAGCATCAGACGCCATTACATACCACTGCAAAAATATTCTGTCACAGCAAAAAACACAACAACTGCCTCACAAGGGCAATTTTGCAAAGGTCACGAAAGTGGTATTTGACCATACAGTCACTTCCTAGTGACGATTATGCATCAATAGGCAATAAGAATGATTATGTCACTCCCAATATCTCTGTGCACAGGCATACAATGCAATTTATGCAGTAACTTTTCATCGACCTGCGAAACAGTGGTCGCACAGCAAAAACAGGGCACCTTTCTGAGTGCCAGCAAAAAAATTCTGCCGCCAAAACGGGCCCCGAAATGGCCTCGAATCAAAAAAATAATTTCACCATGGGCTTCGCCTCATCCTGTAGCATATACTACCCTCTCGTCGCACCGCGAAGGGCATCCCAATCTAAGACAATGCACTCTTGCACTTTCCGGCTGTGCTACCTGTAGAGATTTGCTCCCAAACTCGAAAAAGGAAAGCAACACTGATCCTCTTACCGAGACACCACAAACTTGGTTTGCTATCTTGAGCTCCTTACCACGAACCAAGTTCTGATACCATGTGAAGAGAGTGGGAGAGAAGTAAGGAGTCTCACTTGCAGCTTTCTCATATACACAATGGGGGAATACTCACAAAGGTGGAGGCTGAAAACAATTTTCCTCTTCTTAGTTGTGAAAGCCAAAAGAACTCTCTCTCTTAGTACAAAATGAATAAATGAAACCTATTTGTGGGTCTCAAACCAAACTCAGCTAACCTAGGTGGCATACTATTTGAGCCACTAACTAGAGTACATAACGATAGCTGTCATCCAGCTATTATTCATGGGCCGTGTACCAACCGCATTTGCAGCTAACAAGTTGGTGACATAAATGCACAACGGTCACCTTGGCATATCATGAGTGGAGCTCGATATCTCAACACGACCAATAAGGCTTCTCATCCTCAAGTAGCAACTTTGAGAGCTAAAGTATGGACAAAGGTAGATGCATTGATAAAATTGCTTTGCCAGGTTCAAATCGATGAGATGTATTATGAAAGGTTCAAGATGGCTATGAAAGAGTTTATGCAATTAATGGTGAAAGCATGGGGGGAGCCGCACATTACGCATTACATGGTAATCTTGGCACCGTCGTAATATTTAGCACTTGCTTTATAAACACTTTTTGTTGCTGAAATGATTCTCATCATGTTTGTAGCATATTCTCTATGCACACGGACCATGGTTTGTACAAGATTGGGGCCCTTTCTCCATTTGGAATGCACAAGGCATGGAGAAGTCGCACTATAGAGCCAAGGCAGCCTACTTCAAGAATTCAAGGCATGGTGGTGGTGTCACTTATAGCAGTAATGCATTGCATGAGATGTTCGACTGGTTTTTTAGATGTTTAATAGGAAGGACTTTGAAGTTTGAAAAGGAAAAGGCATCAGAACTTGCAAAAGCACTTCAAATTGTATCAAAGAATAGAAGGCATAGTGCTTGGAAAGCATCCATAGGGAGTCGAGGAGTCACACATTGGTTGCAAGCTAGAGTGAGAGAAGGGAGCAAATGGGTCCAACCACCAACAGAAGCTATGGTGTAATTGTATACAAATATGAAATAAATATATTGCTTATTTTTACCACAATTTGTGTACTCACTCTTTAATATCTTGCTTATTTTGACCATAATTTTTGTACTCACATGATGTTAGGGAAAGTGGGGACATGGTGAAGGAGGGGGGAAAGAAGGGAGGGGCATGGGATGGGGCAAGGGGAGGAGTGGAATGGTAGCAAGGGTGGGGGGTGGGGGGGATGGGGGTATGGGGGAGGGCGATGGGTGTGGGTGGGGCAAGTAGGGGGAGGGCAATGGGGGGGGAGGGTGACGAGGGTGGGGGGGTTTGGAGGGGTTAGGGTGGGGGAAGGGGGCACGATGAAACCCTAAACATAATTAAAAGGGATGTAAAAACATGATGGGCCTATATAAAACGTTAAAAAAAACCCTAACTCTCATTATTCAATGGCAAGATTGAAGAACACTCTTAGACCCAGTGGATGTCACCTCCACCCTTCCTCCTCTAGCTCGACCACCTCCATGGCATCTGCACACATGAACCTATCTAGGTCCGGTGGTGCCTCCCTTGATTCTCGTGAGCCCTCCCCCAACTCTCATGAGCCCTCCCAGGACTCTTGTGAGCCCTCCCCCAACTCTCCTGAGCATGAGCCTTCCCCTCAGCCTTCCCCCCGGCCTTCCCCCCAGCCTTCCCCTCCGCCTTCCCCTCAGCATGAGCCCTAAGAGCATGAGCCTTCCCCTCAACCTTCCCCTTAGCCTCAGCCTTCCCCTCAGCCTCAGCCTCAGCCTCAGCCTGACCCTCAACCTTCCCCTCAACCCTCAACCTTCCCCTCAGCATTCTCCTTAGCCTTTTCAATAGTTTGTTCTTCTCATCTATTAATCTTGTGATTGTCTACTGTGTCAATTTTTGAGTCAGCAAGTTTTTTTTGTTCTTGGGTTAGTTGTTCTTCGAGGTTATGCACGGGATCTCTAAGTATCTTTGTCTCTCCTTCCATTCTCAACAAGTGAACCTTCGCAAAGTGTGGTTCAGCATTGGAATGGCCGATGCATTTACAATATCCTAGTAAGCCTTGAAGACCATCGCCTATGTATTGAATCAAACTCCTCACATTTTCAAACAAAGGTGGAGCACCTGTCAAAGGATCCACTGGTCAGAGTCCACCAACACTCCATGATTTATTCCTTGTTGTTGTAATTGATCTAGTGTATCTTTGACGGCAACCTTGTGGCCATAACATTGACGAGTTGTGGCATACTTTGGTGAAACTTTGATGTGGAAGGTGCTTTTTTGTGGCTTGTTGGTGTGATCTTCCAATGGAGCCATGAGAGGGATTTAGAAATTAGGCCTTGGATCAATTCAAAGAATAGAATAGCATCAATGGAAACAAGTTTGGGACAATGGAAAGAAATAATAGGATCAATGGAAGCAAGTTTGGGACAAAATGATGAGAAGAAATTGGATTTAGGTGTTGCAAAGTGCTTACCATAGAAGGAGTATGAATGTGGGATTGGAAGATGAATATGGTGAGAAAGAGTAGGATTTAGATGTTGAAAAGTGATTTGGGTGCATAGGCATGGTTTGGGGGAAAGTTTTGAAGAGTTTTGGGCCATTTTGGGCACTTTTGAAAATTCTCAAAATTTTGGGTTAGGGTGTACCCGCGAGATACTTTTTGGGAATGTGGACCACCTAAAGGTTGTTAAGAGAGTTAATTTTTTGACTGTGGGGGGGCCCTCCAACTAGAGAGGGAGGTGCACTTTTGGGGACCACCAAGGACCTAGGGAGATGTACTTTTTTGTCCCCATATGGGGTGATGGGACCCTTTGTAGGCCTTATTAGTTCTTAATCCATTTTGCTAATCCACTCCTTATGAGGCCCTTTTTGAGTCCAAAATTCCCCTAATGCATTATTCCAAAGGGTATGGATTGAGGAGACAAAGAGAAGTGTACAAACAAGGAGAAAGCACGGAAACAATAGATAGAGCTGTCATACTCTTCTCTTTCATGATTGTTTTTCATGTATCGTTTATTCCTTTACATTGAGGAGAAGCATTATTCCAAAGGGTACAGATTGAGGAGACAAAGAGAAGACTACAAACAAGGAGAAAGCACAAAAACAATAGATAGAGCTTTCATACTTTTCTCTTTCATGATTGTTTTCCATGTATTGTTTCTTCCTTTAGAGTAAGAAAAGGAAAGGAAAGGAGGAGAGAAACTCCAGAGAAAGGAAGGGAAAGGGAAAGTAGAGGAAGGGAAACAAGAGGAGAGGTAGAAATAAAGACAAAGAAAACAAACAAACTTGAAATAGATGGGGAAGAGAGGAATTCTTAACTTGAGATGGAGAAAGAGCTGAAGCAAGTCTTGTAGTTACAAAGGGACAATGTAGGAGAGGATAGAGAGGTGAGAGCAGGATGGAGAAGGCACAAGTGAGGAGGCAAGGGTTGCGGGAGATCACGAGCTAAAAGTGAAAGCGAGGGAGGAGAACTCACAAATATTGGAATGGCATCACCAGACAAACAGCATGGGTTTTTGGTTCACAAAATCCATCAGTACAAGTGTCGGTATGAAAGTGGGTATATAAAAGCAAAGCGTCAGTATGGTCGTTAGTATATACCAAAACCCATACCGACAAAACACGGGGTTTTTTGGGGGTTCAGGGTTTTTGTGGGGGCTTGGGATATTTTGGGGACTGAGTGGGTGTTTGAATGGATTTAGGGGAAAGAGATGGGAGTAGGGAGTTTGAGGAAATTTGGGGGATTTGGGTGTTTGACTTGACTTGGGGGGATGGTTGTCGATGTCTTCAGGTGGGAAGGATGAATAGTGATAGGTCATCGGATAAGGGGGCACCTCTCAGGAGTTTGAAGTGGCTTTGTGAGAGATTGCCTTGTCCTTGCACGCATTGTAGGCATGCACCACTTGTAGATTTATGAAGAGGCACCACCAAAAGAGGATATTGGTGGACATGCTAATGCATCGTCGGTAAACCAATGATATTTGAATCATTCATGGATATTTACATTGCTTGTCCTTGTTGGACACACTAACCTTGTGTCATTATATTATACATGATGAGGAGATCAGCGATGGAGCAGTGCACCACCACCACAGTTCGATCAAGATGATGATCTTCTAGAGGAGGATAAGGGTACAGTGGACATGATGGATTCTTTTTTTGGAGGCACCACTAGAGATGGGGGTGGAATGTCTGAGCATGAGATCGTGATTGTGAGATTTGGCATCAGCACAGTTGTATGATGGTGCAAGGATGTCACAACTACAAGCTTGCCTCTTGATCTTGGATTTGCAAGCAAATTATGAATGGTCAGACACAAGTATCTCATTCTTGATGAGGTTTAGAGCCTTGATTTAGTATCTCACTCCTAATTTTTTTAATTAATTAGTATCTCATTCACAAGGTTTCTTGGATATGCAAATTGTAATAGGTTGCTCCAGATGATGTTGCTTGTCCCAAATACCATGCCCAATACAAAGCCGAAGCAAAGACGATGTTGACAATGGTTGAAATGTATTATGGCACCATCTACACTTTCCGTAATGATTGTATTTTGTTTCGTCATCATGAGTATGGCGATTTGGTTAATTGCCCAGAGTGTGGAGCACAACACTACATACAAGACTTGCTGTGGGAGATGAGCCCAGTGACTTGTTCTTGAGACATTTTTCCATCATCCCCAGAATACAACACATGTTCAGATGCAAGTCCATCGCACAACTGATGACATGGCATGCTACACACCAGTCCTCCGATGACACTTTGAGAATCCTAGCAGATTGTTCTTCTTGGAAGCACATAGTAAACATGTGGTCGGAATTTGCAAGGGAGCCATGCAATTTACATATTGGGCTCGCAATGGATGGTGTGGTCCATGGCTAACAATATTCCACCATGGCTAACAATAAAGAATGGAACCTCATGCTTGCCCTACTTGTGTTGAGGAAGTACAAGGCCAAAAATATGGATGTGTACATGGCATCCTTGACTTAGGAGTTACAGACCCTATGGAGGGGCATTGGTGTCTTTGATATTTCTAGAGCCCTAAGGCAAGCTGCAGACATGTGCATCAGGGGAATTTTGATGTGGAGCATGCATGACTATCTAGGATTTGGTGAGTGCACAGGTACATGCTTTTGCATGCCTATTGATGCCTTTATGATTCTATTGTGGTGTGATCTATTCATGTCTAATGACCTATTCATCCATGCATATATGGAGGACTTAAAGCACAAGGGTACCATGCTTGACCTATTTGTGGCCCTAGTTTGACTGTGTGAAACTCTAGACATATGAGGAAGATGGTTTATGAAAGTCATTCTCAATAACTTTCGCTTGATCATTATGCACGTGAAGATCAACTTGATCCACCACCAGTCTGTAGGAAGGCAAGTGACTGGATTCGAGATTAGAGACCTAATAGTGAGGAGCCTCCTCCTTGTATGGACCAGTTGTCTATCTTTCATGAGCTTCCGTATTGGGGTGAGTTACAAATCAATTACCTCTTGGATCCCATGCATATCTTCAAGAATGTGGGGGCTTATATTTAGGCACACTTAGTTGGTGACAAAGACACAAGGGGAGTGCAAGATGACTTTAACGAGATGGTGGGTAGGACGCCTCACTTATGGCCCCAAGAGCATGTAACACTTATTTCATTAATTTTGGACTTGTCAATGTACAAATTCATTTTAATAGATACTTTTGGACTAGTTTATGGATAAAATTTAAGGAAAAACTCACGCTTCAAAACATAGATAAAAACATAAAATCAAGGAATTTTTAAGAGTGTTTTGAAGGAAATAAAATCAAAATTATAAAAATGTAACAAAGATAAGCTACACCAAAAGATAAGAAACAGTACTGATGCATGGTCCTGATTCATTTTTGTACTCAAATTTCTATTGAAAAATCCTACTTTATGAAAATATCCTTCCAAAACCAAAAAATGACACTACCCTTTTGAATTAAAGAGTTTATTTACTTACACTATCATATTGTACTAATAATGCAAAAATTAAGAAATGTAATTCTTACATTACTCTATATTGTAGAAATCTTAGTATAATTTTTCATTTTAAAGAATCTTCATTTAAAAGTTTCACTTTTTAATAACTTTAATATATAAAATCATTTAAATCCATGGATAAACTATATGTGTATGTGTGTGTGCGTACGTATGTATGTACATTTGTATGCACGTATGTACGTATGCATATAAGGTCCATGCATTAGATTAATTTACCATGAGAGTCCTCTAAAATCTCCAAGACTTAATAACGGTGTTAATAAACACCTTTTAGAGTTTTGAAACTCTAAAATCTCCAAGAGTTAATAACGGTGCCAATAAACACCATTCAGAGTTTCAAAAAGCAAAGATGGTATAATCTCAAAGAACTTTATAATGTTGCCAATAAACACCTTGCAATAGCTACAAATATTTTTTAAGCAAACACCTTCAAATGACGTATCTTGATAGAGAGGGAATTTTTAAAAAAAAAGTAAAATTATTATTTTTTTTTAAATTTTAATTTTGTTTTGTTTTGTTTTATTTTATTTTATTTTGTTTTGTTTTATTTTATTTTATTTAATTTTTGTCGCCGCCTCTGCGCTGCCCATCTCTTAGACAAGGGAGGGAGGAAGGAGAGGACAAGGGAAGAGAGAGGGAGAGAAGGGAGGAGAATGGGAAGAGAGAGGGAGAGAAGGGAGGAGAAAGGGCAGGAAGAGGGAGAGGGAGAGGGAGGAAGGGCGGGGACCACAATGGGAGTGAGAGTAGAAGGAAGAACTAGAGTAGAAGGAAGAGGGAGAGAGGAAGGGAGAGGGAGAGGGAGAGAGGAAGGGAAGAGTAGAGGAGGTTGCTCTAAGATGTTGCTTCCTGGGAAAGAACATAAGTCGATGTGGGTGGTATTAGCCGGAAAAGAAATCAAGACAAGAGGCTAGAGGATAGGTATGGCGACGCTCGAGGGCCATAGAGGAATAGGGAATGTGAGGGGAGGAGCATTAACATGGGTGGGGAAAAGGGATTAAGAGGGGAGGGAAAGCAGAGGGAGACTATGGCACAAGGGGAGAGGGAGAGGGGAAAGAGGGGTATGTACATGGGTGGAGGAGGAATGTAGAGATGGAGACATCAAGGGAAGAGGGTCATGCTTTATTTGAAAGAAAGGATGAGAGGGAAATATCAAAGTACTAGCTAGGTGGCTTTACAAGAATGAGCGTACCATCAAAGAATAGCCCCCTCATTTTATAGCCAAGGGAGAGGGTCTCTCCCAATAAATGCATCCTCCCACATGCATGGTGTGTGTGGAAGAGTCTCCCATGTGGCTAGGCAGTTACGCACTCTCAATTGTGTGCGATAACGCTTGACCACATTTTTCCACATATATCAATTCCCATATCCCCAATCTATGATACTCCCTTGGTCTCTTCCCAATTTTATAATACATTCAAACATCGAGGAGGACAAGTGGAGGGTTGGCACAAGGAATCTTGCCACGTCATGCTACTTTCCCCATTATTTAACTTGCACTCTTGGACCTTCTATACCTCCCCCACATGGGCCTATCCTATATGGAGGGAATAACCCAATATAATATCCATCTCCACCTATTTTATATTACTTCTCCCATGGACTTTGGGCCATATCTCACTAAATGCAGGCATGGGACCGCCTAGGTGGAGGGGTGCCATGCCATCTTAACATTTTATAATATTACTACCATGGATTATCTGGCTTTCACGATGGACACATATGGATTACTTATTGAGTACTCATTTGGACATGGTCATATTACGTACTCATTTGGACGTGGCAAGGTTCAACGTCTTTCACATGAACACATATGGATTACTTCTTGAGTACTCGTTTGAACATGGTACATATGGATTATTTATTAAGTACTCAATGAAGATCTATTTTTGCTCTTGCTAAACTTCAATCCCCAAACAGAAATGCATCAGTCCGAGGTCTGTCATTTCAAACTCTCTTCCTAGCAAATGCTTTGTCTATGAGATCTTCTCTTCATGGTTCCCTGTTATGACAAGGTCGTCCACATAAAGTACCACGATCATACACCTACCTCCTTCTCTGAAGATATACAAATTTGCACCAGATGGGCTCCTCTTGAACCCGTTTTGTAGAAAGTAGGCATCAATCCATTGGTACCACACTCATGGGGCCTGTTTCAGCCCGTAAAGTGCCTTATTCAGTTTATAAACTTTACCTTCTGAACCGGGGATCTCAAAACCTGGTGGTTGTTCCACGTATACCTCCTCCTTGAGATCTCCATTCAGAAAGGCAGATTTTACATCCATCTAAAACACGGGCCAACTTCCCTGGGTAGCTAAAGCCAAAACAGTGCGAATTGTGGTTAGTCGAGTTGTGGGAACAAAAGTATCTTGATAATCAAAACCATGTACCTATGCGAATCCTTTTGCCATGAGCTGGAGCTTTGTACTTATCCAATGTGCCGTCGGACTTGTACTTGGTCTTGTACACCCACTTGGTGCTGATTACCTTGCATTTTGGTGGTCAATCCACAAGGTCCCAAGTGTTGTTCTTCATTGTGGAGCCATACTCTGACTGCATAGCTTCCATCCACCTATCATCACCCTGTGCCTCTTCAAGACACTTGGGTTCATTAGCACGATCACCTCTGTCATCAAAGCATAGTTGACCAAGTGTTCCTTCACCCTTCTTTGCTCCTCTAATCTCTTGGACCAGCGGTGTTTGGATGGTTCCTCCTCAATGGTTGGAGGTTCTCTGCCATCCAAAAGCTACTTTACCCACTTCAAGAATGGCCGTTGCCGTTGTGGTTTTGCAGGCTCTTCTTCCTCTTCTTTATCTTGAATCCTCCCAAGCACCATTGGGGGAGTTCGGTCTGCTGTTGGTGGTTGTACTGGATGGATATCTTGGTCTTGGTTGTCTGGGAAGGAAGCATCCTCCTCTAATTGATGCAGCTATTCTGAGAAGACCACATCATGACTTACTATTACCTTCTTGGTAACAAGGTTATAGAGACGGTAACCCTTCGCCTCTTCATTTTAGCCCAAGAAAATACATTTTCAGCTCTTCGGTTCCCATTTGGTCCTATTAGCATCAGGGACATGCACAAAACAGTCACATCCAAAAACTTTGAAATGTGCAGCTGAAGGTTTCTTACCAGAAGTGGAGTCATCCAAGACATTTCTGATGATGTTCCGAAGTCGGTGAACTCGTATCAAATATGCACAACACTTAGTTTCATGATGACCACAACCTTTGCATTCCTTACAAATGATCACCCTCATTCATGGCTTGCAGTTTTGTTGGGGCGGTGCTTCCACTTATTTAATGAGTGATTGAAGTACAAGCTTCACGTGCCAAGAAATCAGCAACTAAATTTTGAGCTCGAGGGATATGCTGAATTTTTACCTCTTCAAATTGGTTGCAAAGTTCCAATGCTTGTTGATGTCATGGAACCAAGCCTTTGCTTTGCACCTTCCACCTTCCACTAACTTGTTCACACACTAGTTGAGAATCTCCTTGCACCTCAAGTTGCTTGACATGATGTTCTTGTTCCTTTTGTAGCCCAAAAATGAGTGCCAAGTACTCAGCTTGGTTGCAATTATTTGTAGGTGACTATAACAATACTCCTCACCACCTAGTGAAGTGAGCTTCACACCCATGCCAGCAGCCTTGGTCAAAGGTTTGTAAGCTCTATTAAATTAAAGGATCCAAGATGTCATCACACCAAGACTAAAATCCGGACATCCCAAGTTTCTCGGTAGTCCAAGATAGGTAGAAGGAGAGGGTGGGGAGAATTCAATACTTGAGCAAGACATGCAGCACCAAATAAACTTGCAATCCTTTGTTGATAGTTTATCTTTAGACCCAAAAGAATTACAACTTGAAGCTCAAAATGAGGCACAAAGGGTTGATTAGGTATAAAGGGATTCCTTGGTCGAAACATTACCAACCATAGCCAAGCCCTAGAAACCTTTGTAGTGAGATTGAGAATAAACCATTCAGGACGAGCTTATCCATAGGAATTAATAAGCAGATGCACCAAATCTCCCCCCAAGCTTGGGGAGCATCCCACCCTTCGAAGAAGGACACCCTTTTAATTACCTCCAAAGTAGCAAGTAGCTCGATCACCGCACAGTGAGTAGAATTGAAATCAAAGTCCTCCTAGTGTGTCACTAGTTCTTCACCTTGAATCATCCACAGTGTATCATCCCATCCGTCATCTCCTTGAGCAATGCACTGTAAAATCAGTTGTTGAAGATCGACATGAAGATCAAGAAAGAGATCTCGCCCATTGATAGCCATAAGGTGTGGAGGACCAGGCACCAAATCCTTGAACTTGTCAAGAAGTGACATAAATATCCACCCTCCTCATGTGGCGTGCGTCTGTGAAGTGAACTTAAAAAAGGTTCAAAATCTGCAATCTAGTAGGAGATATGAGTAGAGCACATGAAGTGAAGTACTTTTGCTTTTTACAGCATGTGAAAACTCCCCACGATTAGAGAGTTACAGTTCATGGGATTTCAATATATAAGCAATATCAGTACATTTTCATCACTTCTTATTTGTTGGCCCAATGATAAGTCTCCCTTTTGTGAAGGGGGAGGTCTTGGGTTCAAATCCCACTCTTTAATAAAAAGAGAGGAGAGGAGAGGAGAAGAGAAAGAGAAGGAGAAGAAGAGAAGAGAGGGGGGGCATGGCATTTGTTACAACTTTGCAGAAGCCCAGAAAAACTGTCCGCGACCAGAAGACGCAAGAGCCCAGAAAACCATCGCGATCTGTCCGTGATGCATGTGGGTGTACACAATAGATGCGCGAATGCGCGTGCAAGAACTCAGAGGGAGCACGGATGTTTTGGAGAAGCAGGGAGGTTTTGCAACTGTAGAGATAGGGAAGGCATGCAATTTAGAGGTGCAAAAGTAGAGAACTTCACATGGAAGAGGCCGCAGAGCCGCACCCAGTCGTAGGAGTAATAGATTTTAAACCACTAGCCCTGGAGATTTTGATCCCAGCAGCCACACTATTTCTATTAGCCAGAAAAGAAATCAAGACAAGAGGCTAGAGGATAGGTCTCGCGATGCTCGAGGGCCATAGAGGAATAGGGAACATGAGGGGAGGAGCATTAACATGGGTGGGGAAAAGGGATTAAGAGGGGAGGGAAAGAAGAGGGAGACTATGGCACAAGGGGAGAGGGAGAGGGGAAAGAGGAGTATGTACATGGGTGGAGGAGGAATGTAGAGATGGAGACATCAAGGGAAGAGGGTCATGCTTTATTTGAAAGAAAGGATGAGAGGGAAATATCAAAGTACTAGCTAGGTGGCTTTACAAGAATGAGCGTCCCATCAAGGAATAGCCCCCTACTTTTATAGCGAAGAGATAGGGTCTCTCCCAATAAATGCATCCTCCCACATGGATGGCGTGTGTGGAAGAGTCTCCCATGTGGGCTAGGCAATTACGCACTCTCAATTGTGTGCGATAACGCTTGGCCACATTTTTCCACATATATCAACTCCCATATCCCAAGTCTATGATACTCCCTTAGTCTCTTCCCAATTTTATAATACGTTCAAACATCTAGGAGGACAAGTGGAGGGTTGGCACAAGGAATCTTGCCACCTCATCCTACTTTCCCCAGTCTATGATACTCCCTTGGTCTCTTCCCAATTTTATAATACGTTCAAACATCGAGGAGGACAAGTGGAGGGTTGGCACAAGGAATCTTGCCACATCATGCTACTTTCCCCATTATTTAATTTGCACTCTTGGACCTTCTATACCTCCCCCACAGGGGCCTATCCTATATGGAGGGAATAACCCAAAATAATATCCATCTCCACCTATTTTATATTACTTCTCCCATGGACTTTGGGCCATATCTCACTAAATGCAGGCATGGGATTGCCTAGGTGGAGGGGCACATGGAGGAGCCATGACACCTTAACATTTTATAATATTACTACCATGGATTATGTACAACACACCTTATGGGACCTCTTATGTGGAAGGGTGGCACATGGTCATGCCCTGTCACCTCAACCCTGGGCCCTATGCACTCCATATTTTATTATACTATTGCCACACATACAAGCACACACTCATATTTATGCCTTTTTCCTTTGGTCAAATTTAACCATAACAATGGCTAGACAAGTTCCAGTGACTGGGCCTTGTCAATGGCTATGTAGGCCGGTTGTGACTGGGGTGGCATTTGTTCTGCTTGGTCATGCACTGAATCTTCTTCGGAGCTATCTCTTTGGGCCACGAATGCGTGTGGTCTCTGTGGTTGAGAGGATGTAGATGGTTGTGAACTCTAGAGGGGGTCTTGTGGTTGAGGCGATGGGCTCTTTTTGCGCATCCTCTTTAGTGGCAGCATCTTTTCTGAACCTGAACACTCTCCAAGTCTTTCTCAATGTAACAGGATTGTTGAAGAACAATGGATGGTGGGTGGATGGCTAGGTTATCGCTATGAGATGGGCTTGAAGTTACTTACAATGTGAGGATGGGAGTAAGGTGGTGGTCGATGGAGAGGGAGGAGTGTCTTGCGTAGGGCTCGAAATGAAGAGAAGGATGGAGGCACAATGTGAAAGATGAAGAATAAGGGGGTGGAGTGGGTTTTTATAGGAAATGAGTTTAGGTTTAGGGTTAAACCCTAAACTTTTCTCGAGCTGTGACTTGTTATGGATAGCTCGGTTTGCTCTTCTGCAAAAAGGTGAAATGATTGAAATTGCAAGCTCTACGCATTTGTGTCCACTACCCAGCCTGATGTTTATCAAGTGGCTTCTATTTAAGAAATAAAGAAAATTTCTTAAGGTAGTAACCCAAGGTTGATGCTTGGGGTAGATATGTTTGGCTAGAAATGGAAAAAAATTTACTCTCCTTGCCCTTGAGTGTTATGTTCATGAAAGTTTGAAGTAGTTTGTTTTCTACACATACGTGCGTATGTTTACTCTTACTTGAGATGCCAGTCTCCCCGACAACGGTGCCAAATGTTAGCTCTTTCCTACTACTTTCGTAGGAAGAGCAGGGTTCTCTCAGTATGTAGGGTTCTGAGGCTTTTTGTCACCTACAGATATATTGGGGTTGTCGTTTGTAGTATACGTGTAGCTTAGGACCTCGAGTCGTGTTCCAGTGAGAGACGTAGGCCTAAGTGTGGTAAGAAAACAAAGTGCATGCATGTGTAAAAGGAACATGTATCATCATGATTGAGGTAATGAAGGCTTTTGCCTTCATTGGGGGTTGTAGGGTTTAGGAGGAGTTTAAGGGTTAGAAGGAGGTTCCAGGGTTAGAAGGAGGTTCCAGGGTTTAGAAGGAGGTTCTAGGGTTTAGAGAGAGGTTCCAGAGTTTAGAAGAGGTTCCAAGGTTAGAAGGAGGTTCCAAGGTTCAGAAGGAGTCCAGGGTTAGAAGGAGGATCCAAGGTTCAGGGTAGAGTACATGGTGGAGAACTCATCTCCCTCGTAGATCATGAAGTTTAAGGGTTGAGGAACAAAGGGTTTAGGGGGAGCATAGGAGTGGGAGAGGAAGAAGGTGTAAGAGCATGGGGGAAAGAAGAGAGACGAGGGAGGAGGAGGAGGAGGGAGGAGGAGGAGGGAGGAGGAGGAGAGAGGAGGAGGGAGGAGGAGGAGGAGGAGGAAGGAGGGAGGAGGAGAGGGAGAGGATGGGTTACAAGGTTGGAGGAGAAGGGAGGAGGAGTTGCGAGGTTAGGACATGCTTTTGGACATGGAATGCAAGGAAGCATGGACACTTGAGACAAATGCTTGGAATACCAAAGTAGACTCAACGCAATGCCCCAAAGAGTGTGGGCTTCATTTCATTATGGGGTATTTATACAAGTTGGAGAGCTTCTCTCTCTGCATGTAGGAAGTGTAAACATTCTCTTTCTACACGTAGAAGTTGTAACACATTCTCTTTCTACATGTAGAAGTTGTAACACATTCTCTTTCTACATGTAGAAGTTGTAACACATTCTCTTTCTACATGAGTCCATGTTGGCACAGAGTTAACACTACCAATTGGTTGTGAAATTGTGAAGTACATAATTTGGGATGGATTAAACCATGTGACCTATAAGCTCCCTCAACTGAGTGCTCTTATATGATAGTATCCATATCTTTTTATCGGATCCTATGCCATTGAATTTTTCAAATCTCCTCCATTTTAGAGCAACATGGTTGTCTTCTCCCATTTCATTTGGACAGACATGAAATATCTTCCTCTTTAGCTTCATACTACAATGTTTTTATGTGCCATGAATGCATTCAATGCAGTGCCACTCACAGTCTCCCTTTAGACAAACCACTGGCTCCCACAGAGACCTTAGGCTAAAAACCTGGTCTCCCTTGTAACACATGATGAGGATCTAGGTGGCCTAAAGACTGTGCATTCATTGGGGAGACATGGGCATCGATCCCCATGGAGCAACACTCCAACACGATCAAATCTCAAGTCATTGATAGCTTGTCGGGCTAGGTCAAAGTCTATGTGTGTTTTGCAAAAACAAACATTCATGTCTTTAGGCCTCCTGACGTACCAGGGATTACAATTATTAAAGATCTTTTGCCCAATTGAAATGTCAATATTCTGATCTAGAAACTTGAAATACAACTCCGACCACTGACCCAACAACAATACATTGAGCCCCCTTTTAAATGATGGAACAACAGTATAGTGAGCCCCCTTTTTGTACTACTAAAAGAATACCAAACACTACAAAAAACAATACAGGTAAAATGTACTCTAATTAGACTAATCAGCCTATGGGAAAACAAAGCAATTTCAACCCAGTGGCTGGTTAAATATAGTCACATATAATGAATCTAATAATTGAACTTATCATCTAATCATTGAACTAATCAAGCCACTAGCAAAAAAAAAAATTTTCAACCACCATGTTAGTTTAGGATAGTCATAATTTCAACGATTGGGCTAGCTTAAGACAATCACAATTCAATCATAGGGTTGGTTTAGGACATGGTCACAATTTCAACCACCGGGCTGGTTTAGGATACATTTAGGATAGTCACAATTTCAACTATTATGCTGGATTTGGACAATCACAATTTCAACCACCGGGCTAGTTTAGGACACGGTCATAATTTCAACCAATAGGCTAGTTCAGCCTGACGGTATCAACTTCACATGTTAGACAATAACAAGTATATTACTTTCCATTTCTGAAATTCACAATTAGAAAATAACAATATATTGCTTTTCATTTTTTCAATCACAATTTCAATCAGTTAATTGTTGTTTGTCTTGAACTAGCACTAGGCTAGTTTAGGACAATCACATTAAGTCCAATCCATTCCGGTCTAGAAATTAAGTGGTATTTGACTTGAATAGTAGGAAATTAAATTTAACTAATTTAAGCACTAAGAAACACAATAATTTCAACCACTAGGCTGTTAGCAACTAATGTCTGTTCAACCATGTTGGTTCAAGACAATCACATAATTGGTGATTGAGTTGAACCAACCATGGTTGCATAATGTTCTAGCCATGGGGTTGGTTTAGTAAAATAACAATATAATACTTTTCTATTGTGAAATATATTGCTGTTAATTTTTTCTCAACCATGCCACTGGGGTGGTCACAACAATGAATGTTTGTTACCACATTGGTTCAGGACAATCACATAACTAGTGATTGAGCTGAACCACCCATGGTTGCAATATGTTCCAACCACCTTTTTGCTCAACCACATTGGTTCTGGACAATCATAACTGGTGCTAGAGCTGAACCAGCCACGGTTGCATACTGTCCCAGCCACCAGGTTGGTTTAGGACAATAACAACATATTTCGGTTCTATTGCAGAATATATTTCTATTAATTTTTGTTTGACTATGTTGATTCAGGACAATCACATAAGTGGTGTTTGGGTAGAACCCTAAATTTTGTTCTAACCAGCGGGCTGGTTTAGTATAATAACATTAATAAGTCTAAGCCCCCAGTTTAAGAAATAAAATAAGTAAACTATCCGAAAGCTCAATCACAAACAACCACCGGGCTGGTTTAGACACCACTGGGTGTTGTATAAAGCATGTGTATGAGTGCTTGTGAAACACCTTGCATCCCATCCACTATTTAGAGATGTTCTTTCTATTTGGAGAAACTCTTGTATTTTTGTGCCAAAACATCATCATTCTAGCAAGGACTTCTGCACTCAGGCTCTCTTTCCTGGTCTTGCATTCCATTGAAGCCCATAGACTTCTCAAATCACCATGACTGTGCATTTCTTTTTCTCTATGTTCAACCACCACTAAAGCCATGTTGGTCCTTTTGATTCACAACATCTTCGGCATTGTGCACCCAAGCCGTCTATCCTTGGTTTCAGGTGATTCTAGTAAACCTAATGTCTCCCTCTTTGTAGCTAGTTGATCTAAGCTATGTAGCCCTTTCACTTTTTATAGGCCATTTCTCAAGTTAGAGAGCATCGCCTCTTAATCATGCATCTCTTGTGGTGTTGGTATGTTTGTTACTCGATGAACTTTAGGGTGTAGGCTAAAGCTTGTGAAGACTCATGTGACTGGTATTCACTTGAGGCCTAATGTTGCTACCTTGAATGCTCCCATCAATCATGACACCACAACTCATGTTCTTCGCTATGAAGGCAATGATGGAATGCCTGCATCTAAAATGGCTTCCTCTGTTGTTCTGCATGGATTATTCTTTCTTCTCATTGTGTCTCCCTTCACAAATGTTGCAAAAGTGTCTCCTATTGCCGTTTTAATATGGTGTTATTGCTTTCCTCGACTCGCAATCTGTTCCTTGTGCCTTGACAAAGCTTTTTAGGCTTCTTGTCTGGCAGCCTCTATTTGCTTCTCTTGCAAGCCATGGCAAGCTACATGTTGCCATTGATGTCGTGGACACGATCTAGACCCAGAGAAGCTAGCTTGTGAGGCAAGCAAAGAATAGAAGACAACTTACCCAAAAGAAGACAATGCCAAACCAAGTTTGTGCAAGGTCACATCGAGTTTCAAGGCATTTGCAAGGCGCGGGCAGGTTGTAAGTAATTAATACTAAAAGACTCCATGGGCAAGAGGTGTGAAAATTCAAATAATTGCAAGTAGCAAAATTTTCAGCCATTGAGTTTTCCCCTTCGATGATACATGTCACTAGAATTGGATACCCAAACAAGTGCAATGTGGCCTAAAATGCTTCAAAACACAAATCGGCCAAAGGGGATGCCATCGAGCTTGATGTTGTGTATTATGAGATGCAATGACCTTTGGCATGATTATGAGAATTATAGCAAGAAAGTACATGGAAAAAGAAACAATTCAAAATTGTAAATAGTGGATTTATCAAAAGATCTTTGCAAATGAAAAAATTGCACATTTTTAACTTCTTCCATTTTAGGGTGATTTTAAATACCAATATCAATAACTATTAATGTTTTAATACCACCATGTAGTAGTCCCAATAGTTTGGATTCCAAAATTTGAATCTGTTTTGGTTCTCAAATGGGTGTGCATCACTTTAGCACAACATTGGAGGCTTGCTAACTGATACCTAATGTCCTCATTTAGGTGTGTGCTTGGGTGAGGAGAAGATCACATAGTGTGCTTTTGAATGATTACTTGGTTGCATGTATGTACAGAACACAATTTTGATTTTTTTGGATAAATTGCTATATCCTACAGTCTTCAAGATGTAGGATTACCAAAAAGTGAGTGACAAAATTGCTAGATCCTACAGTCTTCAAGATGGAGGATTACCAAAAAGTGAGTGACAAAAAATGAGCGAGCCAAAAAAAGCAAGCGATAAAAAACAATAAATGATTTGTAGATCCCATATTTGAGTAACAAAAAATTATAATTTATTCAAAAGTCCATCTGTCCCTCAATGCTAGAAGGTTAGATATGCATATAACTTTAAAGCTACTAATGCTAATTTCACATCACTTATAAGAGAGTTGGTATGTTTCATTACCAAGTCATCGTCGTTAGTATCAAAGACAAACCCTACTCCAATCAAGTTCTCTCTTTCCACCATAGTAATTGAGATCATCAATGCAACCTTCCACACAAGTGGGGTGTTCCAAAGGACTCCTTGAATTCATGGATTATTCTAGATTCCATGCATGTGTAAATTCTTATCTTTTTAACTCTATTGATTCTTTGAAAAATTCTTCACTATTTGAACAATTCTTCACTCTTACATCCCACTAATCTAACCAATGCAACAAATTGACCATAAATTCATATTTTGGTGCATGAAACTTTACTAGATCATGCAAAAAGACATGATAATCATCTAAATCATGTATTTCCAATTGATTTGATATGAAACATGACCCCGTTTGGTGGACTTGTAAATCAAAAGATACAAGGATGTGAAAATGTCATCTTTAGGGCCAAAAGAGAGAGCGCATTAACAGGCTTCCCAAAAGATGAGTTTTCAACATCCCTGCATATATTGGTTGTAAAAGCCAAGTGGCATAATGCTACATATCAGGCATGATCTAAATGAATATCATGCCTTTTTGGCATTTGCACCATTCAAAAAATTGTGTGGATCAGAATATGATTTTTGTCAAAATTTTGCCAATTTGTTGCACCAAATTTAAATCAAGATTTCCCATAATAGGAAGTCAGAAGACACTATATATTTTGGGAAAAAAAAGGAAAACTTTAAACATCCTCTACCATTTAATTGCACTAGGGGTCACTCTTCATAAACCCATAAAGCATGTGAGCAAGAATGGGTTAAAGATTATCCCTCTTCTTGCATTTTTATATTTTTGCATGTAATTGGATAAACGCTGATGCATTTTTACAGTTTTAAACTTAAAATTGTGATACTCCTTCATGAATCTACATACACAAATTACATTAAGTTGATATTTTATAATCCCCTCATGTAGATAAATGGAATGTAGGTCCCACCATTGAATTTTACATCCCAAAATTTCTCCCAACAATTTGCATACACTTCTTCCTCGCTTGCATTCTTTTTACGAGAACATGGTGCCTAATACTGTATCAATACCATGTTGTATTCTTTATAGGAAGTGTTGGGTTGAATGTCTAACTCGGCTTCCCCCAAATAGATTGGATATATATTGTTGCTTGGCCTCACAAGAACAAAGTTACCCTTTTTAACATCTATAAGAGGTTGGAATGTATCTTTTGGCTTGTTATGTTGTGGATCAAATTAGTGGTCTTCTAGTGCCTTTAAACCCATGAAACCTTCATTTTTGATGTTGGTGTTCTGTTCTACCGCATGTGTTATTTGTGGCCAAAATCCTGAACATATATCTTTGCATAATTGATGCAGATTTTGACAATGCATTGATCATGTTTCCCCAATAATGTATCAATGGCATGATACATATAGAATAACCTTTGTCAATGCAATGCTTGTCCCAATATTTTATATAGTTCTTTATGCCAGTCACCACTTGAGTACTATGTTTTAAGTACTCATACATTGGAAGCACTGTTGTTTCCCCAACTGGCAAAACAAAGGTTTTTCAAGAGTATCTCTTGTTGAGATATACTATTGTTTCCCCAACTGGAAAAACAAAGGTTTTTCAAGAGTATCTCTTGTTGAGATATGGTGTCATGTGCACATAGATTAAAAGGCTAACATATGGTATAGGAATGTATTAAAGTAGCCACCCTAAGATGTGGACTACATGATGTGGAGATGTGGATTGAGGATATCCACAAGGAGAGATGTGGACCAGAGGATCCCACAGATGACTACTATTCAAAGGGCACCCTTTATAAGTCTAGGCCTATCATGTATTGTTGAGAACACACATTGCAAGAGATGTAGATTTGCTATCTCCCTCTCATGTCTTATTTAGTGTGCTTTAAGCCTCCTTAGTTCTTCCATTGATCTTGTGTGCACTAGGCTTAGTGGTGATCATATATTGGATCTTTCACATGGTATTAGAGCATAGGTTGCCCACAAGCCTAGGTAGTTTTGAGTGAGTGGTACACTCTTATCTTGATGTTAGGGAGAGTTTGTGAGATTATGTCCATGAGATAGTTTAAGTTCATAGTGGATTCTTTGAGTATTCATTGAGAACTATTGAATTCTGTTCTATTGAGAGAGAGAGAGAGTTTTTTGAAGGTTTCTTATGAGAGGAAATGCTCCTCTATGAGTTGTGAGATTTTTGAGATTATAGTGAGTTGAGAGAGTCCATAGTGCCTACCATTTCCTTCATAGAGCATGAGAGAAAGAAATATCAGTGACTTCAAATACTCAATAGACTGAGCAACTCTCCAACTAAAGCCCTCAGAGCTACAACAACTTCAACGACCATGATGACTCCTTCAGCAACTTGGCTAGAACAGCCTCACCCATGGGCAAGACATAGCAGCGCCATAGCTCTAGTAGAATGCACCTCCAGCAAGAGTGGCTCAACACCTGCATAGCCATCGACCCACCTCTGATGACTAGCTTCTCCATCAGCACATGGGCTGTCTATTAGGATACCTGTAGCCTCCAACTACTAGGAGTCGCCTCCTACAATGGCTCAACCGCACTGGCTAGCTCCACTCCAATGATGGACCAGTGAACCCACAGCAAAGTTGCTTCAGTGACATCTCTAGCTTGCCAGATTTCTAGCCCCTACAACTCAACACGACTAGTAAGCTCCTAAGCTAAGCTCCTACGACCAGGCTTCTTTGATGATTACAATGACCACCAGTGAGCGTTCTCCAATCAACAAAATTGCAAGGAGCTCCAATGACTCCAACTAAGGAACACAAAAAATCATGGCTCTCCATCAACAACAAAAGCTGCAATCCAGTCGACCTTCAACTCACTCCAGCACTTTTCAACGATCATAAGCAGCCAACTCTTCAACTTGTCCTATGCTTCAAACCTCTCAGCGCGGCAGAGGCACTTCTACAGCTCCTGCCATCAATAGCCTACCTTGAATGCAGCTTGTCAAATGGGATTGCGAGTCCTTCAAAATCCTCCAAAGATCATCGCACCATTGCCTATTCTCCTCTGCGAGCCGTCGTCCCCTTGAACAGATTTCCTTCAAAGAAGAAGAGTCGCATCACAAACCTTTCCTTAAAAATTCCAAAGGTCCTCCAAGGTTCATCATTGACTGGCACGTGTCAAGATAGGATTTAACTATGGTTAGATTAAAAGATAACCATGGTTAGTGTGGTTCAGTTAGTGGGGCTACTTGAACCATAGTTAAGTTTGATAACCTTGGGTTAACTCATTTGGTTCAAAAGACTGACACATGGCAGAGTGCCACATCAGCATGCACAATCTGCAGTGCCTTCTAAGCACACAACCTCTTGTTAAGCATAGTCTAAATTCTACATGTGAATCCCCGTGCCACATCATCAAGGCCCCTCTTCTTCACAAAACCTTTGACAAGGTGTAACTCTCAATCTAGGAGGGATTTGCTCACGCTCCAAAAAGGAAAAGTGGTTGCCCTTTTGAGCTCTACACGCATGTCAGATAAGAATCATTGTTAGCAATTAGACACTACCAATATTGAAAGAAATCAATTGGTAAGACCTTTGCAACAAATGATAAATCAAAGCATGAATGCACACATAGCTGTCATAAGCATGCCGAAAGCACAAGTGCATGAGATGAACATAGCATGAAACATGGCATCCACACACAAAGCATCAAGGCACATGGAAGAACAAAGAATCATGCATCAAGCTACATTGAGTAAAGATGCGAACGCCATCGACATCAAGCATTGAGAAGCAACAACTTTGCCACCTTCACCCCAAACCTTTGTAAATCAAGCCTGACCACTTGAGAGTAGCTATGAAAGCACCCAGGGGAGGATTTTTGATCTTGCACTACCCACATATGACCACCTTAAGTAGCAATTCATGAACTAAGGGGAGGTGATGGACTTGTAACTCACATCTGACCACCTTGCAATAGCCAATGGATCATGGCACCAAGGGGAGGTGTTGAGATATGGTGCCATGTGCACATAGATTAAAAGGCTAAGGTATGGTATAGGAATGTATTAAAGTAGCCACCCTAAGATGTGGACTACATGATGTGGAGATGTGGATTGAGGATATCCACAAGGAGAGATGTGGACCAGAGGATCCCACAGAGGTTGACTATTCAAAGGGCACTCTCTATAAGAGGCCTATCATGTATTGTTGAGAACACACATTGCAAGAGATATAGATTTGCTATCTCCCTCTCATGTCTTATTTAGTGTGCTTTGAGCCTCCTTAGTTCTTCCATTGATCTTGTGTACACTAGGCTTAGTGGTGGCGATCATATATTGGATCTTTCACATCTCTTTTCCACAACTCTATGCCACCACCCTTTGGCATCCAATGACCTTGCATGTGATTCATTTTGTACTGCATTACTAGAATGTCATCTTGCATGAAAAAACAAAAATGTAGTGGCTTTGAATGTCATCCTAGCCTTCACATAAGTAACCATCAATAAACCCTTTAAAGTATGGTACCTTTGTCATCATAAAAGGGGAAGGCCTTGAGCTTGTGCTGTGCACTCATTGAAGGTTTGCATAAGATGTGCTAGACTGAGAGAATGAATTGTCCTCGACTGCTCTAAATGACTTGTCCTCAATTGCTCTAAAAAATGGCTAAACAATGCATCAATATCTTCATGGGTATGACCACCATTAAGAAACCCATCTCTATAATTAAGAAATCCTGCCTAGCCACCAGTAAAGATAGGTTTCTCTGATCCACAATTGTCTAAGTGCAACAAGAGGCAAGGTGGAAGATTGTTAAAAGCGGTAGTGGATGTGTTATATGTGATTGCAAGCACTTGTTGAGCATAAGGATCATTCATTGATAGATGGATATCCATGGTTGTCCTCAAGGTTACACAATTTAGGAGCTGGCTTGAAGTATTTAAAGAACTGTGTACAAGATCAACATACTCATGCTTATCTTCTCTTTCCAAGTTATGAAAACACAGTGCTAATGATCCCATGGTAAATTTTGGGTCTGTGGGCCAAAGACCAAGCAAAAAATGTCCTTATCCTTCTTGTCCATGTCCATGTGTTAGCATTCTAGACAGTGATACTAGAAACTGATATGACTTATCGATATCTTTTGCTCTAACATTGAACCTCTATATAGATGTCTTCTGTTGATCCATCTTATCATATATGATGCATAACACTTGCTAAGGGTCCTTCTCTAATTTTTAATGCCATGAATAATATACATGTCGAGAACTTATTTGTTGTTTCATATGCTCCCTCCTCTCTACAAAGAGCTTTTCATGTTCTGCTAGTAACTTAGTAGTACCCAATTTCAACCATACACACATACATACATATACAATATTAAGATATTTCCAAAGTGATTGAAGTGATGTTTTCTCAGGTATGCATGACTAGATAGTATCCTTTGACAAGCAAGGACCATAATGTGAGATGAAAGATTTTGATTAAATTCAGTTGAAGATTGAAATAAAGTGGTTGAATAATGCTAATGTGAGAGGAAGTGATGTCATTATGATGATGGTAGCACTAAGTATGACAGGAGAATGCTATGAGTCTAGATAGTGTCAAGACAGGCCAAGGAACATAATGAATATCTTCATATATATATCACTATCTTAAAAGCCTTGTGTGAATATAAAGTTCTTCAGAGATGGAACACTTGATCTCTTGGAGATTTGGCTACTCTGTTTTTTATTTGCACCCGTATTTTTTTTGTTTCGACTTCAACCTCAGAGCCACTTTTTCATTCTGAGTAAAACCATTTCAAAATTTATAAGAGTAAATCTTGGATATATATTACTCAGGTCTTTTAAGAGGCTGTCCCCTCTAATATAGGATACGTGGTTGCCAACGCATTGGTTGATTGCACGCAACCTGGATATTAACTTCTACCAGTGTGGTGGGTCGCTTCTATTATTACAATATGAATATGAATGTCATAAAACTCATTCGTTTAGGATTTAGGATTCATTTGCTATTTGTTCATTTAGGAGTTCACATAAATTCTTGTGACATCACCCCATGTATTTGTGATTCTTTATTTAACTTCCATGTATGTAAGTCATTGCTTGCACATTACCTTTGCATATCTTTGCTAGACTTCCAACACAATGATAGAGAAGACTGCCCACCTCAGTCAAATGATGAGAGTTGGACATGTCAGGTTGTATGAAGGAAGAATGAGAAGGCTGGGCTCAATGAAATCTCTCTCAACTTAAGTGACAAATGATGACACTCAGTGGACATGTCAGGTCATATGAAAGAAGAATGAGAAGGCCGAGCTCAATGAACTCTCTTGCACATGAGGATATTAACTGCCACTAGCATGGTGGTTTGCTTCTATTGTTACAATATGAATATGAATATCATACAACTCATTTGTTTAGGATTTAGGATTCAATTAACTTTCATTTGGTTTGGAGTTCCCATAGATTCTTATGACATCACCCCATGTATTTGTGATTCTTTCTATAACTTCCATGTCTGGAAGTCATTGCTCGCACATTATCTTTGTGTATTTTTGTTAGAGTTCCAACATGCTAAAAGAGAAGACTACCCACCTCAGCGGAATGATGAGAGATGGGCATGTCAGGTCATATGGAAGAAGAATTAGAAGGCTGAGCTCAATGAACTCTCTTCCTATTTAAGTGCAATGCAGACACAACTATGAGCCCTTTCTAAAATCTAGCCCCGAAACTCTGTAGACCGATCTGTTGAGATATCAATCTCCACTCATGATATGCCAGGGTGACCGTTGTGCATTTATGTCACCGACTTGTTAGCTGCAGATGCAGTTGGTACACTGCCCATGAATAATAGCTGGATGACAGCTATCTTTATGTACTCTAGTTAGTGGCTCAATTAGTATGCCACCTTAGTTAGATGAGTTTGGTTTGAGACCCACATATAGGGTTCACCTATTCTTTTGTACTTAGAGTTCTTTTGGCTTTCACAACTAAGAAGAGGAAAATAGTTTTTAGTCTCCACCTTTGTGTATATTCCCCCATTGTGTATGTGAGAAAGCTACAAGTGAGACTCCTTCCTTCTCTCCCACTCTCTTCACATGGTATTAGAGCTCAGTTCGTGGTAAGGATCTCAAGAAAGCAAACCAAGTTCGTGGTGTCCTAGTAAGAGGATCATTGTTGCTTTCCTTTTTTTTTGAGTTTGGGAGCAAATCTCTGCAAGTAGCACAGCCGGAGAGTGCAAGAGTGCACTGTCTCAGATTGGGACACCCTTTGCAGTGTGGCGAGAGGGCAGTATATGCTATGGGTGATTTTTTTTGTGGATTCGAGGCCATTTTGGGGCCCATTTTGGTGGCGAAAGTTCTCCGCAGGACTCAAGAAAGTGCCCTGTTTTTGTTGTGTGACCACTATTCTACAGGTCGGTGAAATGTTATTGCAGAAATACACTTGGCAAATAACCTAGTCTATCATGCTAGAACAAAGCACATTGAGTTGCATTATCACTATGTGCACGAGAAGGTTCTAGTAGGTTTTATTGATCTAGTTTATGTCACCACAGAGGATCAGGTAGCTGACATATTCATGAAGGCATTGGGTGCAAGCTCGAGGGGGAGTGTTGAGATATCGAGCTCCACTCGTGATATGCCAAAGTGACCGTTGTGCATTTATGTCACCGACTTGTTAGCTGCAGATGCAGTTGGTACACCACCCATGAATAATAGCTAGATGACAGCTATCTTTATGTACTCTAGTTAGTGGCTCAATTAGTATGCCACCTTAGTTAGCTGAGTTTGGTTTGAGACCCACATATTGGGTTCACCTATTCTTTTGTACGTAGAGTTCTTTTGGCTTTCACAAGTACGAAGAGGAAAATGGTTTTCAGCCTCCACCTTCGTGTGTATTCCTCCATTGTGTATGTGAGAAAGCTACAAGTGAGACTCCTTCCTTCTCTCCCACTCTCTTCACACGATCCCATCTATTGCAACTCTGTGGCATACCCAAAAGACTTTGGAATTCTCATGTTCTATCTGAGAACATTGTTGGATGACCTTCGTATAGAATTAAACCCGAAAAAGAGGGAGGAAAATAGCTATAAGCAGAACATGGTTCGCAACTTGTTGTTTGATATGGAGGCCACAAATATAGTAAAAATTCATTTCCATGGCTATTATTTTTTATATTCCTTTAAATGCTCATGATGCAGGTTTCTTTTGGTAGGACATGGTGGAGGCTCAATGATGTATAGAGCGCCGACAGTAGGATGAAGCGAACCCCGAGTGAAAGGAAGAGTTACTATGGGCATAGAAAAAGGAAGAGAGTGGCAAGCAATTGGTGGGAAGAGTGTGTGTCGAGGTCTATGATAGTGCATATTCAAACGGGCCTAAAGATCTTGGACATGCTTGCTAAAGAGAGGTTGATAACAGAATGAGGAGTTTGGGATTTCCGTGAGCCACAAAATGTGCAGGTTATATTTTTGTTTTAGTAAAAATCTTGCAGGCATTTCTTCAACTTGTGGACTTCTTGGATGATGATCTATGGTGCTCATAATACCTGATTTTTTGTTGACCTACTTCAATGCTAATACTTAAATGTGTCTCAAAAGACAATTGGTTTATTTAGTGTCAATAATATGTGAGCATAATATTTTGTTAGCATATAACAAATTAGCCCAAGTCTGCCTGAGTAAACTATTAACCGATGTTAATTTAGTCGACCAAAGTACACTCAGATCTCAATTTAGTACACAACTACTAAATGCACGAGGTGGATGAAGCGATGAAATATGACTACTCCAATGTCGTAAGTAGCTCGGTGGCTGAAATCTAATAGTTAAAGATAAGCAGCCTAAAGGAACTGTTTTAGTATAGAACATTGCAATGAATTTTAGGATAGCACAGCGGTAGTGCAAGATAAGTGGTCGTCGCTGAGTGCGGTGGTTAGTTGCACACTAGGATATTAATTGTTGCCACTAGTGTGGTGGTTTTCTTGTATTATTACAAGATGAATGGCACACAATTGATTTGTTTAGGATTTGTGGATTAGTTATAGGATTTAATTAAACCAGCACCAGTGGTTGTTTGGGATATACTAAAAACAAGCTTGGGATTTACAAAACACGGTGGTTAGTTTGGGATTTACTAAAAGAAGCGTAGTCTCAAATACATTTTCCATTTTTTAGGATAAGTGGAATATTGTTTCCTTGCAATGAGACTACATTTTCTTAGTAAAATCTTAGTCATCCTCATCCAATACTCCAAGATAGCCCAAGATGTGCTCATGCATGTTTAAATACAACTTGAAGATACTCTTGCACATCTTTCGTTGTGGTGTAGGTTGCATCTAGAGCATAATAGCTCTTACTAGATGAGAGTACACAAAAGTTTGAGAACTCTTATATAACAATTCGTAATTGTGGCCTCTCTAGGATGTTTTTTTTGTACGAAAAAGCTCCAATTACTATATCCTACTTCTCATAGGTTGTTCCCCAATCATCCTTAAATGCTTCCTTAACCTTGTGCTTAGGATTTGTACACTATAGCACATCTTCCACGTTCTCCCTAGACGCAACGACAACATTAGGAAAAAAGGGAGCTCATTTTGGGGCCTTTTAGAAGAGAGAGAAAATAGGCTCTCAACCAATTAGGAGTGGGCCAACGTAACGTTGAAAATTCAACAAAAGAAGATGAAAATAAGAAAAAGAAATAGTACTATATGTTCGTAGAAGCATATCACATTAATGAGGTGATGTGATTTGAATCTTTAAAAAATTTATTTTCTGTGCAGAATTGGATGATTCTGACACCGCAGACGCGTCCGAAACGGCCCAAAACCCCAAGAACGGCACTGGAAACACTGGAATTGGACATCCGGAGGCCCGGAAACAGCCAAAAAAGGCCGAAAAGTGGGATTTGCAGCAAAATGCGATTTGGCACCTTTTGAAATTACGGCACTGGAAACGCTGGAATCGGACATCCGGAGGCTCGGAAACAGCCAAAAAAGGCCGAAAAACGCGATTTGCAACAAAATGCGATTTGGCACCTTTTGAAATTTTAAAAGGTGCCAAATCGCATTTTGCTGCAAATCCCACTTTTCGGCCTTTTTTGGCCCCCATCGCATTTTGCTGCAAATCCCACTTTTCGGCCTTTTTTGGCCATTTCCGGGCCTCCGGATGTCCGATTCCAGCGTTTCCAGTGCCGTTTTTGGGGTTTTGGACCGTTCCGGACGCGTCTGCGGTGTCAGAATCACCAAATTCTGCACAAAAAAGTGTTGCTCTTATATGAACATTGAATGTAAAGCATGTGAAAGAATATATTTATTCCTTTTCACACTGACATTTCTCACGCAAGTATCCATATTTTCTTGCTTTTGTAGAGAGAGAAAAGAGAAAATAGTGAATTTCTTACAGGGCCCCAAAATGAGCTCCCTTTTTTCCTAATGCTACAAAGTTATCCCCAAGGATTGCATATTCACGCAATCAAGTCAATTTTCTTGTGATTATGTGTCATGATATGCATTTCATGCATTCAAGGATACAATTATGCTTTTACACTAACAGGTGGCCTTGACCTAGAAACTGGATACATACCGATAGTAGCAGGAACACTACCGGGGCGGTATCCTAGTACCGGCGGTAGTTCTAATAGTACCGCATATAGTTTTACACATTATTATCGATGGTACTAGTAACCATACTTTCGGTATTTTTACTACTGCCGTTAGTTTAAGTATCACTGCCGGTAGTAGTAACACTACTGCCAGTATTGTGCTACTTATCGCCAGTGGTAAAACTGCTACCGACAGTAATCCCCGGTTTCATTTTCACTAACAGTGGATTTAGAAGAGGTAAAAATCCTCCTCTCTGCAGGGTCTAGGAAGTGCTTCTTGGTCCCACGTCCTGAATAGGACAGGGGGCTAGTTGGAACCACGACCTGGAACTAGGTTTCCTTGGCCATCCACATAAAGGGGGGGGTGGCTTTTAATCATATCTTGTTATTTCTTGCATGCATGCATTGAAAGAATCCTTATTTTTCTTAAGAACCAAAAAAATATTGTTCCAACACTACAAGGTATAGGCCGTTTTTTGACACAAAGGCATAGAATACCTCGATCGAGGTTTATGACTACGATCGAGGTATTTTGAGGTATTTGGAAATGGCAAAATAATCAAATGACAAATCAAATCATCATGGTTTATGACCACGATCGAGGTATTTAGAGTAGACCACAAAAATTAGTCTAAACAAAATCCAACGTAATTTTAGTAGCCAATTATTTTCAATCTTAGCACCTTCTCCACGAATAATAATCAAGAGCAATCTAGTGGATGAGTAAGAGCAATCTAGTGGATGAGTTGAGGCTCTCTATAAGACACCACGTTTTGGTTCATTCCACCCATTCTTAGCCATTCTTGCCTCCCCATCACTTTGTCACACCTTCCATCCTACTTTCATTGAGAATGGGTTCTCAAAGCCATAGAGCTAGTAGACATGAAAGATGTAGGAACCCCCCCCCAAATCTCATTGACGAGGAGCGCAAGCGGAAGGATCGTGAGCGCAAGAGAGCCTCTAGAGCTACAGCTCGCGCTGCCACCACCAATCCACCTCCACCTCTACATCCCACCTCCACCTCCACCTCCACCTCCACCCCCACCCCCACCCCCACCCCCACCCCCACCTCCATTGTCCCCCCCTCCACATCCTCATCCGCTCCCCTACCTCCAGCCTCCGCCCTTCCCCTAGCCACCTACATTTTTCCCTCCACCTCTACCTCTTCCCCCTCCACCCTCCCCCCTCCCCCTCCCCCTCCCCCTCCCCCCCTTCCCCTTGGCACTTCCCTTCCCCCCTCCACCCTACCATCTCCCATTGATCCCCTTGCCCCACCTTGCAGCAGTAGTGTTGCTTCACGACATGACTTACCGAAGTCCACTATCCGTCGTTGTACTAGCAAGATTGTGCAGTCTTTTTTTAGTGACCTCACGCCAGCTTCGCAGTCTACTCTTCTCACGTCCCTGATTGATCACCCTGCCTTGGTAGAGTGTAGGAGGCTTGCTGGTCTTGGTGCACGTAGAGATAGGGTTGTATGTGGTGAGGTCCTTAGCAGTGTTTGACGTTCCTATGCTTCTATTAAGCATAGGAACTCCAGTGATGCCTTGGCAGCACGTCGTGCTATTGTGGCTGCCATTAGTAGACCTCATATGATAGGCCATGTGCGTACCGCTTCACGTCTTCTTCAGATTGCATCGCGCACATTGCGAGTAGGCATGATTAGGAGGCAGAGTCTAGAGGATAGTGAGACTGATGCTCTTTGGGCTTTGAGTGGTCGTGCACCTCGCAGCGATCGATTGTTGGATGATTCCACTAGGTCCTTCATACAAAAGTTTTGGGAGGAGCATTGTAGAGCATCCCCGGTATTCAAGAAGGCATTGCGGAAGAGGGTGTCATGCAGTGTGTACATTGAGCCAAGCTGTACCGCTACATATACCACTCGCACACTGCGAAGTGGGAGGATCGTTAGTTCCATGCATGTTTGAGGACATTTCCTATAGGGGTGGTTGTCTCAGTGGTGGACTTTGTGGAGAATTATACCTTTGCACCACAGCATGAGATCCAATCGGAGTATTATTTCTCCAAATAGGTGACGTGTGATTGAGTTATTGGTTTTTTTATGGCCTCATTATATTGAATTATTTCAATAGTCATATTTTTTTTCAATGCCATATTGCAAGTTGCTATATTTGTGCACATTAGCTATCATCATGCACAGGCTCATGTGGATGGCATTGATAGCACCATGGACTCATGTGTCATTGTGCGAGAGTATCACTTCTACATTAGTGATGATCGATCGCATGATGCCCATTTTGTGCAGCATTGCTTCACTTTGCATGATAGTTTCTTGAGGGATCATGGTGTCACATGGTAGCGGTGCTGGATCTGGTCAGACGGTTGTGGTGGTTAGTTCAAATCTGTTAGACAGTTTTATTGATTCTACAGATGGCACCGTGAGACAAGCATTCCGATCACATGGAGCTACTTCGCGACAGGGCACAGTTAGGGAGAGCACGATGGTGCAGGTTCTTGTGTGAAGCGTGCTTTGCATCGATACCAGTTGCATCACAGTGCCGATCGCTTCAAGATGCACATGATGTGGTGCGATGGTGTAGCCACCCAGCACTTATCCACTAGTGCTATCTCCTCATTTTAGTCACGTGATGATAGGGTGGTGAGCTGGTATTTTTGGTGCATGGACATTGGGAGTCTTGATCGGTCTAGGCCTTTTGATTGTCGTTTAGTGTCTGGCACTCTTGATTTCAATTCCATCAGGAGCATAGGTGAGTCTCACCTTACGATCTTTTCTTGACGGTTTGCATGTTTTTGCTCCACATGCATTGATGATGATTAGGGAGGGTGCTCCATGATACCATGGGCTGATCCATGGGCACGGTGAGTTCTTTCTCCCTTCCAGCCTTGGGAGGAGGTACATGATGATCAAGATGCGGGATTCAGTTCCTCTAGAGATTATGACTAGCTTATAGATATGTTGTGTATTGGTGATATCTTCGTGGTCATTGCTTTGGAGGGCAATGAGGAGGGTGGGGATTATTACTTGTTGCGATGCTCTATGGTGAAGAGTGTGTTGAATGAGGATACAGTGGATGGGCATGGGATGCAATTCAATGCTCATAGCATGATCATAGGTGGCCACTATTTTCAACAGATACAGAGGCGTGGTCACTATATTGACTTCCAGGAGTACATGGCGGATCAGGAGGCATACATGTATTCTCATCTTGTGTTGTTGCGATCAAGATTACTTTGAGTCGTGTTCGCACTTGCAAGGCGACATCCACTCCACGATGGCGCCTTGTAGTGGAGGATCACAAGAGCATACTTGCAACTATTGGCATGAGAGCCGATCTTGATGAGTAGCACATTACATATCATAGTTTTGGGATCATCAATTGATCAGATAGATTTGTATTGGGTATCACTAGTTGATTACATATTTTTGTATTCGATATGTATAGGCTCACTGTGTGACCGTACCATTGTAATTTTCATGGACTCATATTTTGTATTTCACTATGATGGTTTTATACACGTTCATACACATCATTGTATTAGATTCTATTTTATACATGATGTCCGTTGTCTTCTCAATGGGATTTGTTGTTTTTGTAAAACAAAAATTTGTTTATTCATAGTAATGTTGTAATTGTGTTTTGTGCTTTAGGACATTTTAAAAATGTGACTAAGAAAATTCGTGCACGTACTAACCAAATATGCATGTGGACTTATCTGTTGGGGATGAAACTTTGCACGGCTCTTAGGCTAGCCCAGACCTACATCCATGCAAGATTTGGTCTCTAACTGATTTGGTATGTGCCACATGGAAGGTATAATGCGTACATTTTTACAATCCCTACTAGTGACTACGTATGAAAAAGGGTGCATGTACTAACCAAATACGCATGTGGACTTATCTGTTGGGGATGAAACTTTGCACGGCTCTCAGGCTACCCTAGACCTACATCCATGCAAGATTTGGTCTCTAACTGATTTGGTATGTGCCAGGTGGAAGGTATAATGCGTACATTTTTACAATCCCTACTAGTGACTACGTATGAAAAATGCGCACGTACTAACCAAATACGCATGTGGACTTATCTGTTGGGGATGAAACTTTGCACGGCTCTTAGGCTACCCTAGACCTACATCCATGCAAGATTTGGTCTCTAACTGATTTGGTATGTGCCACATGGAATGTATAATGCATACATTTTTACAATCCCTACTAGTGACTATGTATGAAAAATGGTGCACGTACTAACCAAATACACATGTGGACTTATCCATTGGGGATGAAACTTTTCACGGCTCTTAGGCTACCCTAGACCTACATCCACACAAGATTGGGTCTCCAACTAATTTGGTATGTGCCACATGGAAGGTATAATGCGTACATTTTTACAATCCCTACTAGTGACTACGCATGAAAAATGGTGCACCTACTAACGAAATATGCATGTGGACTTATCTGTTGGGGATGAAACTTTGCACGGCTCTTAGGCTACCATAGACCTACATCCATGCAAGATTGGGTCTCCAACTGATTTGGTATGTGCCACGTGGAAGGTATAATGCGTACATTTTTACAATCCCTACTAGTGACTACGTATGAAAAATGGTGCATGTACTAACCAAATACGCATGTGGACTTATCTGTTGGGGATGAAAGTTTGCACAGCTCTCAAGCTACCCTAGACCTACATCCATGCAAGATTTGGTCTCTAACTGATTTGAAATGTGCCAGGTGGAAGGTATAATGCGTACATTTTTACAATCCCTACTAGTGACTATGTATGAAAAATGCGCACGTACTAACCAAATACGCATGTGGACTTATCTGTTGGGGATGAAACTTTGCACAGCTCTTAGGCTACCCTAGACCTACATCCATGCAAGATTTGGTCTCTAACTAATATGGTATGTGCCACATGGAAGGTATAATGCGTACATTTTTACAATCCCTACTAGTGACTATGTATGAAAAATGGTGCGCGTACTAACCAAATACACATGTGGACTTATCCATTGGGGATGAAACTTTTCACGGCTCTTAGGCTACCCTAGACCTAAATCCACACAAGATTGGGTCTCCAACTGATTTGGTATGTGCCACGTGGAAGGTATAATGCGTACATTTTTACAATCCCTACTAGTAACTACACATGAAAAATGGTGCACCTACTAACGAAATATGCATGTGGACTTATCTGTTGGGGATGAAACTTTGCACGGCTCTCAGGCTACCCTAGACCTACATCCACACAAGATTGGGTCTTCAACTGATTTGATATGTGCCACGTGGAAGGTATAATGCGTACATTTTTACAATCCCTACAGTGACTATGTATGAAAAATGGTGCACATACTAACCAAATATGCATGTGGGCTTATCTATTGGGGATGAAACTTTGCATGGATCTTAGGCTACCATAGACCTACATCCACACAAGATTGGGTCTCCAACTGATTTGGTATGTGCCACATGGAAGGTATAATGCATACATTTTTACAATCCCTACTAGTGACTATGCATGAAAAATGGTGCACGTACCATTCCAATGAGCACCATTCCATGCTAAACATTGAAATTTTTATCTTAATGTACAATTTATAAAAATTAGTGACAATATTAGTGTAATAATTGCAAGCATTGATATATACAAAATCCAATATGATATTCAAAATGATAAAGTTCATAGCACGAGAGAGAGAGAGAGAGAGAGAGAGACCTTATACTTGAACACCTTTTCAATGCTTAATGTTTACAATTACTTCACACGGCATTATTTTTAAAATACCTTATGTATTAGATGTCTGATTTGAGATATCTGAAATTCAAAATGATACTCCTAATTTTAAATGTTTATGTTAGATTTGAACAAACTATAAACTGAGATAAACAAAGTAAGAAGAACATCATGAAAGTACCAAAATGCTCATACATCATAAAAGTAAGAACAATATCATGAAAGTACCAAAATGAATGTGTACATCGTCATCATCATCATCGTGCAGAAGTGCATCCCTAAACAAGATATGTGTAAGCCTAAACAATCATCCTGAATCAGAATCTGATAACTCCACATATGATCCTCTAGTCATCCTCTTACATGGCTCCTATATGACCCGCTGCCCAACCATCCGTTGTGTGCCCTCAAGCAAAGTTGGATCAGATGGGCCAGCCTCATCTCCTGGACCAAATGGGCCAGCCTCATCCTAATGAAGAGGAGGGCATGCTGCATGAGCCACCATTGCCATCTCTGCCTCTCTTGCCTCGTCTATGTATGTGCACCTCAACTCCCAAAGTCGTGCCTCTGCAAATACTCGTGCCTCAAATCCAACGTGAGTAATCGTCTCTACATGTAGAAGACACTGCTTCTGGTCTCGACCCTGCCCAAGTTGCTACTCCACCCATTGCTGTAATGATAACTAAAGCTCTGCCTCTCGCTCAATACGATGTGCCTCCTCTACTCGTGCCTCATCACCTGGCATGAAATCATCATATGAGAAGTGTCACGGAACACATCCTGCAACCACTGAAGTATCAGCACCCTCCTACTGCAGCAAAGCTCTCTGTGCCTCCTCCCTGTACTGATCTGTCAAGACCATGCGGGCAAATGGATCAATGGCTTAACGATGACCAGGATACAGATCATCCATGCCTAGTCCTCTGTATGTGGCCACATCAATGTCAACAAAGCATACAGGGCACATTGATTGTGCCACCATGTGGCAAGTCATGCAATGGAAATGTGCGATGTGGCCGCACCCTAGTCCAAACCACCCTACGGTGTCAAAATCCTCCTGGCAAAGGACGCAAGTGGCAATAGGAAGCCTGGCTATGACTGGTGCATCTATGGGTGTCCTAGTTGGCACATCTACAGGAGGAGGAGCAGGGTACAGGGCCACACTGGGGTCGATCCTATGGCGAGATGGATCACGACTAATATGTCTCAACTGCAAAATATAGTGCTCCGCTCGATGGTAGGCTATGCGTGTTCGAAGCCTTTGCTCCTCCAAATCTGCCTCTAGCTATCGTACATGAGACTCCATATATCCTGTCGCAATAGATGTGCCTACCAAGCAAACATGTCGCGTACATGGTGAGAATGAACCAAAAAACTTCAGTTCAAAACATGCAACAAAAAAATAAACTAAAATAATCAGAATAACTAACCTCGACCCTAGACTCAGCCAACAATGCCTCCAACTCTACAATCCATGCATCTTGAGTCTCCAACTCATGCTAAGGCGGTGTAGATGTGGGAGGTGGTGTAGATGTGGGAGGCTCCATAGATGTGGGAGGTGGGGGAGGTGGAATTGAAAGTGATCTCGATAGGGCAGAGACCATGTCATGCAAGGATGAGGCCACTGAATGAACATCCCCCCTAATCCATCCTCCAACAGCTCGCAATGCCGATGCAGGGATAGTGTGTAACTCTGGTTGTGTAACTCTGGTGCCTCGCATCAACGCCGAACACCTGTAGTTTGACGCTCCCGACGCCCCATCCTACCATGTCCCGCTCTTGATCTTGGATGGGTACTAAGGTAGTCTACCCGATGACCAAGCATAAACTCAACGTATAGCTGCATGGCAAATGACCTAGCTATCTGATGGTTGTGAGGCAATCGACCACCATTCGCAGCGAGATATCTCGGATAAATGTGTGCTACTATGACGGGGTGCCTACAACGTAAAATATAAAAGGGCTGCCCTGATCATGGTTGCATCGCCTCAGTGTGACTTGATGGAATGTAATGCTCAGTCCTTCTTCGATTCCCCAGAATCATCATCTTGAGGGAAGGCCTACTTCATGATGTTGATCTTGAGGGAAGGTGTTGAGAGATCACGCTCAACATCATGTGATCATATGTGCATAGCACTAACCTTATAGAGTGCTATAAAGGAAAGGGTTAGATCCCCTAACCCTAACCCTAAAAGGGTTTGTATATATTCTATTTTTTCAACTAATTCTAGTGTACAGTTAGTCATTTGTGGTGTGCTCTCTAGCTGTGCCCTCTCTCCTCATCTTCACTCTTCTCCTCTCCCCTCTTCATATTTTGTCATGGTATCAAAGCTCCCTTGTCTTCCGTTGAGACATTGAGATTCTTGAGAGTGTGAGAGAGATTGTGAGATTTGAGAGTTTTTTCTTGAGTGATCTTCTCTTCCGTTGAGAGAAACTTCCGTTCACTTGAGAGATTATTCCGTTCATTGTGAGATTTCATTCATCAGAGATTTCCGTTTGTTTGAAAGAACATCTGTTCTTTCCATTGTGATTTGAGAGTGAGAGAGGTGTTTTCTTCTTTAAAGAAGTTCTTTGTAAGGTTCATTTCGAGTGAATGAGAGAGAGGTAGATTAAATAGAGATCTCTGAGAGAGAGATAGGTGGGAGGATCCAAAAGAAGCTACTCCAAACGTGCACTCCCAGCTCTCGGGCTTCTTCAAAGGCTACTACAGGTGCATCTACTCCATCGACATCTAAGGCCCTCCAGTGATTAGGAGCTTCGATGTGGCTGGCTGACCACCGGCTCTGCAATGAGCCTCTACATACAAGCGCAACTAAGCTTCTCCAACGTGCCTCGCCATAGTTAAACGCAGCCAAGGTTGTTTTTTGGAGAAGGCCCAACTCTCGGGTTGCTCTTGCTTTGCTGCTGCTAGCCAAGTTTGAGGTCGTAGCGGCCGAGCCAATCCTTCTACTCGAAGCTTCTAACGCTCCAGCTGTAGCACTACAGCCACGCCATTTGCAACTTTCGGATCCCAACTTCAGCCAAGCCAAGCGCATGCAAGTTCTCGTGAGCTCCTAATCGCCACCAACGACCTGAGGCTTCAAGCAGCGAAGACCTTCTGCCTAGCTTCCCCTTTGTTTCCGATCGATCGCACTCAACTGACTCTTGACATTGTTGTACTCTCAAGTCGAACCTTCAAATCATCCTCTAGCTTGGTCACGTGATCCTGAATAGTGTCAACGGTCTCTCGAAGCGGGGTCATGAGAGGGTACTTCGCCTCGTCCCAACTAAACCTTGTGATGAAGGAATCTACAGGGACCCCTTCTACCGACAATGTTCCTGCTTCTGAACCTGAAGCCCGCTCCAAGTCCTCGATTTGGCGACGGATCTTGTGAGTCACCCCCTCCACAACCGAATTCACCTTGATCAGATCATCGCTGAGGGACAGCAGCGAGTAAAGCGTCCCCACTCTCAAGTCTGGGATATGTAACTTGTAGGCCGGGGTATCGAAAGCTGCCTTGGAAACGCTCTGCTGCAGGGCTGACCACGTTGCTGATGCCGAATTTTGCACAGGCAAGGAGACCACGTAGATTCCGGTAGTGGTATAATCCGACACGTGGTAGATTTTGATCTCCACGAAAGAGACACGTGGAGGATAGCTTATCATCAGGTCAAGGCCACCACATCCAAAGGTTTGATCACAATTGTGCCACGTGGCAACGTAATCTTATCTGCCACGTCATCATCTTATCCAGTGCCACGTCATCAGTGACACGTCATCCTACCACATCATCACCGACTGCCACATCAGCACTGCCATGTCATCAGGCCACGTCATCAGGCCACATCATTAGTGCCACGTCATCAGTGCCACGTCACCCTGCTGACATCATCTGTGCCACCTTAGTACTACCACCTCAGCAGTCCAGTCAGCATTGACCCCTGTAGGCATAGTCTCTTGCCAGGCACACTGTACACACACTGCATGTGCACACTCCTGCCACCTCAGCACAGAGCTTCACTGGC
Source organism: Dipteris shenzhenensis (assembly GCF_047967505.1). NCBI lineage: Eukaryota > Viridiplantae > Streptophyta > Polypodiopsida > Gleicheniales > Dipteridaceae > Dipteris > Dipteris shenzhenensis. Next base: position 25,615,962 of record NC_141600.1, read on the forward strand.
ATACCTCTTGCTAAGCACAGTGCCACATCATCACTGCATGTGACTCACAGTGACACATCATCATTGAGCACCATTTGCACTCCTTTTGCCCCTCCACCTAGATCAAGTCATATCTCTTGATCCAGGAAGAATTTGAGGGTGCTCCAGAAAGGAAAGTCGCTCAATTTTTCGTGCTCTACACGCTCGTTACATCATGCGCACATTTAGGCGCAAGTTACACTCACATTTGAGCCTCGCCGACAAAACCACTCCTTCATGCACATTTGCCTCTACATCGACGCATTTGACCCAGCACTTAAAAAGAACAAAGGAAAAGGAATTATTTGCTGCTCTTTCATCGATCGACGGTTGGTTTAGATCTAGATCAGAGTAGACTAGATCGCCATAGAGGGGACGCTTTGAATTCCCCAAGTTGCCAATCTAAGCCATGCCCGAAATTCCCGACTAGTACCTACTCGGAGTCAATCCATACGCTCACATCCGATTTCACATCATTACATTACCTGAAATCTTATGTTCATCAGTTCAATGAGCAGACTTCAGAGTTCAGAGGCATTGCAGATTGGTTCAGTGGGCAGATAGCACTTGATTTCACACACACATGCCACCATTGTAAGGCCTATTTGGCTATCTCAGGGCATCGTGCACATCATTTTTCAGCCTTGTAAAGCCTCTTGGCTATTCCCGGCATCATTGCTACAAGCCTTGTAACACAGATCAGATCTTATATACTGCAGTTCTATCTTCATCGACGGTATAGAGATTTCACTTGGCATCTTCAGTGTATTTGTAGTTGATTCATACAGAGTTTTTTCAGGACAATTTTGAGTACATTGTTTGCACCATGTCGACTAGCAACCTCAATCTGGAGGCATCTGCTAAGTTAGACAACTCCAATTACGGTACATGGAAATACCGAATGGAGACCATTCTTGTGCTTCAGGACAAATGGGAGTATGTCGATGGATCTATACCTAGACCATTGGTCGATCCAGCCACCAGTAGCTCTACTCCATCTGTTGTCACAGCACCAGCAACGGGATCTACATCGGGATCTACATCTACACAAACAGTTTCCACACCAGTAGTAGATCCTGCCATTGCCCGAGCTCAAGCAGAATGGGATAAGAAAGACAAGTATGCCTATCACCTGATCAAGTAGAATGTGCAAGATGTCATGCTAGGACAGCTCAACACAGTTAAGACATCAAAAGAAGCATGGGATATGTTCGCAGCTCTCTACGAGTCCAAGAACACATCCAGGATTCTCACCCTGAGAAACCAGATCAACCAGAGTTTCCGCAACAGCAGTGAAACCGGTCATGCTTATGTACTCCGCATCAAAGACTACAACAATCAACTTGCAGCAGCAGGAGAGACTATGAATCCCGCAGAAATGGTTCAAGTAATCCTGAATGGACTAGGAGAAGGATATGAGAATCTAGTCCAGAGTACGGCAAATTCCAACACTGGAAGAACTTCAGTCAGTTCTACTTGGTGAAGAACTCAGGACTCAGGCCATTCAAGCACGTAAAGGTCATTCTAATGATCAGGCATTCACAGCTTCAGACAGAAGCAGAGGCAAAAGCAGAAACAGATGTAGATCATATCAGAAAAGTGGTCATCATCAACAAAATCAAAGTCAGAATCAGCATCAGCATTAGCAGCATCCTCAGCAACATCAAAATCAGCAAAGAGGAAATCATTCCAATCGAGGAAGATTCCAAGGACGAGGGAATGCATCCACCAATGTGTCAAACATTCAATGCAACTATTGTCACAAGTTTGGACACTATGAAAGAGATTGCCGCCGCAAGAAGCAGTATGACCAAGGCGGTCAATCCAGCAATAATCGAGGGAATTCCTGAGGAAGAGGAAATCATCGTGGTGGACATTCTAGTCACAGTCATTTTGCAAATGAACATGGCAATATGTTTCTTGCAAGTGAGGAATTGCATCAGACTGATACAATGCACCTAGACAATGCACCTAGACACTGATTTCAATCCCAAAGAGGATTTCAGTTATCAAGTCGACCAAGTGGAACAGGATCCTTGGTACATCGACAGCGGTGCATCATCTCATATGACAAATCATCAGGAATGGTTCACAGAAATGAAGCCATTAGAAGGTCAAAAGAATGTCATCTACACAGCAGACAATACACCGACAAGGGACAGGGGTTATCCCTATGAACAATTTCACTGGTACAAAAGGATTAGTCAAAGATGTGCTCTATGTTCCGAAGCTCAGCAAGAACCTTTTGTCAGTAGGTCAAATGATGGAACACAACTACAAAGTCATCTTCGACGGTGATGAATGCACTATCAGAGACAAAATCCAAAAGAGGTCAGCTAGTAGCAAAAGGTGTCAAGGAAGGATGCTTATACAGGATGCTAGCTACAGTACCAGATAAGCATGCCATGTCAGCTCAAATGCAACAGATGCCACTATCCGCAAAATGGCACAAGAGATATGGTCATGTCAACTTCAAGTACTTGTTAGATCTAAGGAATCAGAATATGGCAATTAGGATTCCGAAGCTACAGTTTCTTGGAAAGGTTTATGAAGCATGCTGCTTCGGCAAACAAAAGCGAACCAACTTTGTCAGAAGTACCTCTCGTGCATGAGGTATTCTTGATTTGATTCATACAGATGTATGGGGTTATGCCCAGACCCGCAGCATCAATGGTTCACTTTATTACTTGACCTTCATCGACGACTACAGCAGATATTGTTGGGTCTACTTTCTGAAAGAGAAATCTGAAGTGTTTGCCAGATTTCAAGAATTCAAAGCCATGGTAGAAAACCAATCAGGCAGAAAGATCAAGGTCATGAGATCAGACAGAGGAGGTGAATACATGTCTTCAGCATTCATGAATTTTTGCAAAACTCACGGTATTCGAAGACAATTCACATGTGCAGATACTCCTCAGCAAAATGCAAGAGCTGAAAGGAAGAATGGGACTTTAGCAGACAGTGCTAGAGCAATGCTTAGTGAAAAGCATCTTCCGAATCAGTATTGGGCAGAAGCAATAGCTACAGCTAACTACTTGCTTAATCAGCTTCCTACCGAACCGATACAAGGTATGACTCCTTATGAAGCATTCACTGGACACAAGCCACGCATTGGGCATCTCCACATATTTGGTTGCATAGCATATGCCCTTTGAGAATGGACTACAACTCAATCCATGCTTGTCCAAGTGGTTGTTTTCTAATCCATAGAAAAGACTACGAGCATGCTCATGATGCATGCCCTTTTGTAAGAGGCTATTTGTTGCAATGGGTGTGATGCCTTTACTAGTGGTACGTGAGTGGTATGTTAAGTCTATCTATATTCCTTACACATTATGTTTCCTTTGAAAACTCATAGGCTTTCTGCATGTGTGTTTTTTTTTAAATGTTTATTTGTGTAGGATCTCATGAAGCTTATAGGCTCATAAAAAATAAATTGATATAATATGTGATATATTAGATGCAAGAGATAGAGGGAGAGGAATTTGAAGAGGAGGAACAAAGAGCTACACAAGAGAGGCAAGAAGATGATGAAAGAGGTGACAAGGACGAAGGTGACGATGGACATGATGGATCAGATAGTGATCATAGTGGAGATGGTCATGGTACAGGTGTAGGATGGGAGTAGGGCTGGAATATGGGAGATGAGGGATTATAATCTATTTGCATAATGAAAACTTTTAGCTAGCCAATTTTGATTGAATTTTTGCAAAAGCTCATGACAAGGTTTCATGGAATCACATAAGCTTGACAAGTATTTGTCTATGTAACTATATCCATACATAGATCTACAACCTTCCCTAGTTCCCTATTTCTATAGTTTCATGTGCCACCTAAAGGGATTGCTAGCCACATGATCTACCCTCTCCTTGCATCAAGCTCTCGCACCATATGATTTGAAAATGATGTGTAGGCGAATGTGTTGTTCAAATCATCCTATTTGTTTGATTGATTACACTTAGTCACGTACCCCTTGATGATTTAAAAAAAAGAAAATATATACGTTTTGACATTTAAATAAAAACTTCACTAACTTGAAAAATAATATAAAAGCTACTTTAAACTCTTATTTTCTTTTTTTTTATAGATGATTTCTAAAAAACAAAATTTAAACGTTTTTATATTTAATTCAAAACTTCACTAATCTAAAAGCTAACATAAAAACTACTTTAATCTCTTTTTTTTTAAATAGATGATTTTAAAAAACAAAATATATACGTTTTTTACATTTAAATAAAAACTTTACTAACTTAAACAATATAAAAGCTACCTTAAACTCTTATTTTCTTTTTTTCTTAAAGATGATTTTTAAAAATAAAATTTAAATGTTTTTTTATTTAAATAAAAAAAGCTAACATAAAAACTACTTTAATCTCTTTTTTTTTAATAGATGATTTTAAAAAACAAAATATATACATTTTTTACATTTAAATAACAACTTCACTAACTTAAATAATATAAAAGCTACCTTAAATTCTTTTTTTCTTTTTTTCTTAAAGCTAATTTTTAAAAATAAAATTTAAACGTTTTTTTATTTAAATAAAAAAAGCTAACATAAAAACTACTTTAATCTCTTTTTTTTTAATAGATGATTTTAAAAAATAAAATATATACGTTTTTTACATTTAAATAAAAACATCACTAACTTAAATAATATAAAAGCTACCTTAAACTCCTATTTTCTTTTTTTCTTAAAGATGATTTTTAAAAATAAAATTTAAACGTTTATTTATTTGAATAAAAAAAGCTAACATAAAAACTACTTTAATCTCTTTTTTTTTTAAATAGATGATTTTTAAAAACAAAATATATAATTTTTTTACATTTAAATAAAAACTTCACTAACTTAAATAATATAAAAGCTACCTTAAACTCTTATTTTCTTTTTTTCATACAGATGATTTAAAAAATAAAATTTAAACATTTTTTTATTTAAATAAAAAAAGCACTAATTTGAAAAATAACATAAAAGCTACTTTAATCTCTTTTTTTTTTAATAGATGATTTTAAAAAATAAAATATATACATTTTTACATTTTAAATAAAAACTTAAGTAATCAAAAAAATAATTTTAAAAAAGTTTAAAATGCATTTAAATTTTTGAAATACTTTATAATTAAATTACATATTCCTATAAACTAAAATTTAAATAAATTTTCGCTTAAAAAAAAAGCTCAATTAAAAAAACCTTACCTGGAATCTCCCGCTCCATCCATCTCCATCGCTCCATCGTTGTCTATCGGTCCTTGTTTGTCACTCCCGCAATTCCGTTGATTTCGATGAGGAGGAGCTCAATTGAGGTTTGAAGAATGAGGGGGTTCCTCTCTACCTCGATCGTGGTATTGGACACGACCGATGTGATCTGCCCATGATACCTCGATCGAGGTATGTGGACTTGCCACGATACCTCGACAAATCCTAGTAAAGGTCTTGAGACACTTTCCCATCATTGCTAGAATATACAATACCTCGATCGAGGTATTTCACACCGAAGCAAAACCTTTGTATTTTCACTTGAGGGGGTGTCACACTCACCCGCAAGTGGTCCGGAAGTGGACACCCTTAGCTTGCTACCTCCCCTATTATAGATGGTTGCATTGTGACCCATGACATTAACCTAACTCTTGAGGGATCCAAATATCACTATTGTCCTTCAAAATGCAACCCACATAAGATTGAATTGATAGCTTTGGCCTAAGGGAAGGTGAGTGCTTCACCATTGTAGAAAGAATGGGAGCAAGAAAAGATAAAGAGGTTGGGAGGAGGAAGAGGTTGAGAGGAGGAAGAGGTTGGAAGGAGGCTGAGAGGAGGTTGAGAAGAGGAAGAGGTTGGAAGGAGGCTGATAGGAGGTAGAGAGGAGGAAGAGGCTCTGAGAAAGGTGGAGAGTCAATGGGGATAGTTTAGGGAGACTCTTGGGAGGAGTTTGGGGTGCTAGGGACACTTTTGGAAAATTTCAATTTTTTGGAGGGAAAAAAAAGTTGTGGATTTAGGGGCCTACCAAGAGAGCCCAGGAGGGGTATCCAAAAGTGAAAGGGGGGAGTAAATGCTTCAAGAGGTGGTGGGGGGAAAGAGAGAGGCAAGTGGAATCCTAGTGGGGACCAAGAAGGACTCTCCACCAATGAGAGGCCAATATGGAATCCTCCATTCTTTTAATGCCCAAGCCTTCCCATTGGCTGGTTTGCTAATATCTTAAGGGACTAATCCAAGAGGCTCTTTTTAAGTCCAAAATTTCCCTAATGCTCTGCCCTCCAAATCTAATGCTATCACTGCTCCCGTCCATTTTGCACATCTATGGCACTGAGGAAAGGAATTGTGGCTTGGGTTCATGAAATTCAATATTCGCTTATGGTGCCGAGCGCAATTGTGACCACAACCATACAACGCCATCGATGACATGCCCAAAAAAGAAATATGCACCTCTTTGAAAGGCTCACATAATCTACACAGAGTCGAAAAAAGTCCTTAGGCCACAAGTGGGGGCAAAAGAGTGGAGCTAGCTATATTCTCTCAGGCTCACAAGAGGGCTCTGATACCAGTGTGATACAAATTGAGCATGAGGGATTCTATGTTGTTCACCACCTAGCTAGCGGACTCCCTTCTCCACCTCTGTATATCCCATGAAGTACCTCCTTCCCTCATATTATCTTGAGGGATGTGGAGCTCTCTGGAGTCCTCCCCTAAACCCAACACTAATCAATTGGCACCACATGTCCCATAAGGAACCCCTTCCTTTTGATCCCTCTCTTGGGATACCTCCTCAATATTGCCTAAGCCTAGGTGTGACCCTAGAACCAAAAGCCCCTAGGCCATGCTAATGCAATTTCTATCAAGCCCTTTGGTTTTTTGCTGCCTCATTTTAACCAAACCATGGGCTTCCACGATTATGGATGATCTAACACTCTCATACCTCCTAGGAACTTTTGGGGAGAGAAAGAGACATAGATGGCTATTGGTGTTGGGATTGGGATTCTCGTACACTTGGCGCTTCCTTTGGACATGTGATAGCCATGTAAAAGCTACCTACACTGAGGATGAATTCAAGATGAAATTCATGTCAATGTTTAGAGTTTTTGCTAGCCATGTCATGCCCTTTGGGTTTACCACAAACTCCAAATGAATGATTCCTTTGGGAGCTTACTGTCCATAGAATTAAATATCTTCATAGCCAATAAGACATTAGGCACCCAACCCTTGGACCCAATTCATAGTCTTTTAGAGCTTTTCAACATCCAACTTTGACATTATACACCAATTTGATTTTAGGCACTCAACCCTCGGACCCTATTCATATGCTTTTAGAGGATTTCAAAAACTATGAGTTCCATTAAATTGCTCTTAACCCTAAAAAGTGCATGCTCAAGGTGACCTATGTGGTGCTATTGGGAAATGTCACTAGTGAGTTACAACGGAATTGCAATTTCCCCTTAAAATGTTGTGAGGATTTGTGACATAATCATCCCTACAGATGCAAAAAAGGTTTTGCAATAGCAGGGCTTCTTGGAAAGGGTAAGATATTATCAAAGAATTATAAAAAATTTTAGAGCTCGAAGCCTACCTCTTACCCAATCACTAAAAATAGATGAAGGATTCAAGTAGGGAAAATCCCAAGATAGGGAATTTGGAGACTTGAAATCCATGCTACAAAAGGCACCATTATTAGTTCCTCCAAATTATGAAAAAGATTATTTGTATTCATAGTGGCGGGAATGCATATAATTGCTTATTGTCTAGTCCAATGTGTAGATCCAAAGATGTTTCACTTGGTAGTGTTCTATCGAAGAAAAATTCTCTTGAAAAATCTCGATACTTTACCCATTTGGGTCTAAGGGTTGGGTGCCTCTAATGGTGATTCTTGCAAAATCTCTTGTGATTGACTACTTTACCCAAATGGTGGAAGTAGTGCTGATGGAAAAGAATGATGCTAGTGCTATCAATCAAATTATTTTTTGGTTCAGAGCACCAAAAGTGATATTAACAGATCAAGGAACTTATTTCATGAACGTGTTGATAGAATCAATTGTAGAAAGATGGTCTATCATGTCAATGACCAAGTGGAAGCTACCAATAAAGTCTCATAAGCCATCCTATGAAAACATGTTAACATTTGACATAGAGTATAGGACCAAAGTTACCAGAAGTTGCTTGGGGTATAGCATGGTACAAAAAAAGAGTACAAGGTACCTTGTATTTTCTCATGTACTCTCTAGATTGCATTGTAATCCTCAAAATAGAGGTGCTGGATTTAAGATTAACTTTGGAACACAATCTATGAGAGATAGAACTGGTCAAGAAAGAATCTAAGCTACCAGTTTTGTGTCAAATAAAATGATTTAGTATTGCTCTTTTACTCTCACCATGAGTTGTACTCTTATAAGTTCTGGTGCCTATGGCAAGGACTAGCCAAGATCATTGTTGTGGGAAACAATAATCAGGTGTAGTTATCAAAATCATAGGCAATCTCTTTCCTACTTGAATAAAAATTTCTAAGATCAAGCCTTATTATTCTTGGCCTAGCCTCAAACTTGGAGCATAGAAATGGGAGATGTTGAAATAATTGTTAGAGTGCATGTGTCACCTATACTAGTCAATGTGATCTAGAAATTCTCAGATGTAGAGCCATCAAGCCTTCATATTGATTTCATGATATTGTTGTAGTATGAAGCTATCTTACCATTTGATGGTATCTTAAGGGATAGAAGAACCAAGACGTAATAGGGATAGTCCTATATACTGAGGGTTGCAAGATCAATGGGATCACATATGGGTTGCCACTATACCACAATAACATCAGTGAATGGAGAGCCTTCATTGCGGGACTCAACTAAGCAGTCAAGGTGGTGACTTGAATAATTGTTGGTGACTCAATGCTTGTAATATGACAATTGAGTAGAGAGTATCTAGTGATCAATCAACATATGAGATGGTACTAGAGGTAAGCCTCCATCATCTTATCTAGGTATTAGAATGCCAAAATAGGATAAGCATACCATGGATGACTTCTTGGCCTCACATGCATTCCTATTGTTCAAGGGATAAAGCCCACTACTAACTATAACTTTGAGCATATCATGTTTGACCAATGTTTGATTTTTTTCAATGAGTAAATGATCTTTGGATTAAATCATATGATATGGATTCTATTGAATATAGCCAAATTGAATGTAAATATTTTTTTGAACTTTAAGGCATTATGTGATCAGTCTAGAATTTGTTGGAATAGGGAATTGGCACTTTGTGAGTTTTTTTCTACGAGTTTTGTGAGTTTTCAACCCTATAAAAATATAGCTAGTTGCTAGCTATACAATCACCCTAAACATAATCTACCTGCTCCCCTTTTTATCGTAACAAATAGTAGGATTTCATTGTGGCTCCTACATTAATTATTTCCAATCCAAAGTAGCACATGACAAAAGAAATATGCTTGCATAGAGGAATTCTAAAGCTCATAAAATACCACTCTCCTTAACCCAACAAATTGAAGGAAAATTATAGCATGAACAACAATTTAGTTTTTTAGAGCCAAGACCTACTACAAATGTGATACCAAATTGCAAGAAAATGTGGATTTGCAGAATTTTCTATCACATGAACAAAAAGTTTCTCAATAATAGAGAACATTATAAATTCCTTCGCCCCAAAAAATTGATTCACTAACTTCCCACCACAATAGCTCAAACTACCTTATGCTTTCAACGAGATTGTCACAAAATGCACCCCCACAAATTGATAATCTCACATCTCCATTGAATCCAAATATACTTGTAGTCATGTATTGGACTCATGGTGTTTAGATTTTCTGTGCTCCATTCCAATCATAAAATAAGTATTTGCATCCACTCTCGACAAGAGGCAACTAAAAAATACAATCACCATCTTATAGTCTCCAAAGGAGGCAACTCAGAAATACAATCACCACCATAGAGGTGGAAGTTCTTGCATCGGCACTATGTTTCTTATCCCATCCACAAACTTTTGTAACTTCTTCTTTTCTTTGCATCCATTGTCCCATAAGAGGAAACTCAAAAATTCAATCACCATAATATAGAGGTGGAAGTTCTTGCACTAGCACTATGTGTCTTACCCCATCCACAAACTTTTGTAACTTATTCTTTAATGGCAATCCCTTAATCAATGTCTCTAACTGTAGAACTAGAGCATCCAACTTGCCAGGCTTTTTTTTCTCTAAATGTATGATAGTAGGACACCTAAACTGCTTGGATTAGTCCTTGCATCATGATCTAAATCATCTTCTAAGTCATAAATCTTCTATTTACCATGACCCACCTCCTTTTAACCTTCTACTTGAACTTGCATGGACAAATAATGCTCAAGAATAAAGCACTTTGAATCCAAAGATTGTATCTCCTTACATTGTATCATAAGAGAAGAACTACAACCTGAGAACTACAACTTGGCTAAGTAATGTTGTGAGCTACCTCAACACTACCCATCATTAAGGAAAACATCGAGCATATCACATGCTCACGTGCTTGGGATTACGTTTCTACTCCAACCTTGATGAACAAGTGCTTGTTGTCGCACACCAATCAAATATGCTCCTAGTGATGTTGAAGGGCTGAGGGCAAAAGAGAACTACTTGATAGCAATAAGCTTAATGAGTGTGTGAATAGAGAAGTCTGAAAAGAGGACTCACAATGATCATGAACAGGCATTCAAAAAAGAACCCTAAATTAAAAACCTTAACTGCGACTAGAAGAAAGAAGACCTTAATTGTTTTTTTAGCTTTCTTAATACTCACTTCCCCTTTTCTCTCTCTCTTCCTCACTTGCCCTCTCTCTATCTTCCCTTGCTTTATACCATTTCCTCATCTCTAAACTTTCTCTTAATCCTCGCTTACCCTTTTCTCTCTCTCTCTTCTTCACCTCCCCTCTCTCTATCTTCCCTTGCTTTATACTCTTTCCTCATCTCTAAACTTTCTCCCTCATTAAAGTTCTCTATCTTCCCCTCCCTTCCCTCGTCTCTCTCAACATATTTCCCTTGTCTCTCTTCCTCTTCCCCACTCCTTTTTCTCTCTCTTTCTTCCCTTTCTCTTGTCTCTTGTTCTCTCTCTCTCTCTCTCTCTCTCTCTCTCTCTCTCTCTCTCTTTCTATCTATCTATCTATCTCACCTCCCCCCTGTCCTGCCGCCCCCCCCCCCCCCTCTCTCTCTCTCTCTCTCTCTCTCTCTCTCTCTCTCTCTCCCCCTCCCCTCTCTTGCTATTTCCTCTCCCTACCTCTACTACAACCCTAAACCTCTCCCTTCTTACCTTCCTACCTCTGATGCCCTTCTCTACCTCTCTCTCTCTCTCTCTCTCTCTCTCTCTCTCTCTCCCTCCCTACCTCTTTTTTTATTTCTCCCTATCTCCCTACCTCTATTGCCCCTCTCTAGCTCCCCACAACTCTTCTACTCCCTCCCTATATCCCCTATCTCCCTAGATACTATTTTCCTAGAAGCTACTCAAAAATGGTTCAACGATGGCTCCATGGCAGCTCAAATCAGAGCTCCATTTGCTACCTAAATTGAAGCTCTAGCTTAATTAATCTCTAGCCCAAATTAAAGCACTATCCCAATCATTTGTGCCAAATCCCAACTCGATGTATTGATGACTGAAACGAAGTGTTACCCACATCATAAGTTGCATTTTACGAAGAGAACACAACTTTGTATTCCTCCTCTTGGCATAGCATGTTGGTTGCCGATGAGGTATGCCAAGAGAAGGCCTTTTTTTAAATAAGTGAAAAAAGCCCCCCTTGTGGCATAGCTCAATAGTGAGCTACACCGGGAGGGGTTTTGTTTTTCATGTCTATGGAGGTCTATGTCTTTGCATGTGGAGTCATGTCTTTAAGGTTTATGGGATGTGGAGGGAAAGAGAACGACTTTTATGGACATGAATTGTTCAATCAATGGTCAATGCTGCTCATGCTCCTTATAGTAGTAGGAGAGGAGAGAGGTGGCACAAAGACATAGAAGGAATTGAGGGAGAGATCAAGGTGGGAGAAATGGGAGAATTTGGAGAGATGTAGGGGAGAGAGAAGGCATTGGAGGACAGACAAAGGTATTGGGATTTGGAGAGGCTGAACATGTCCCTGGGAGGTTGCCATGGAACATTTTGTCTCTAGAAGGCTGAACATGTTCTAGGAGGATGTTGCCATGGAACGTATTGTCCAAGAGGCTCAGCTAAAATTTTCATACCCCTCATGAAAAAATATTCCCTTCCTCTCAATGTAGAGGGGTCCTTTTTGTAAATGAGTAAATAAATTCCCCTCCTTCCCAGCATAGTTGGCCAATGAGCCATGCTGTGAGGGGGGTATTTTTTTTCACATCATGAAGAAAAATGCCATGACAACATGTCCACAACAAAAATCGGCAAGCAAGCAGAAACATGTGTCAGGTTGCTCCTTTCATAGTCTTCTTATCTCTTAGCACAATGTACACAAAGAAGCTACCTCTAGCATGTGATAAGAGCCCAAAAATATGCGGAGCTATCTTGTGAGGCTTGCAAATTTCCCACACCCACTTACCCCAGAGTACTTGCTCACACTGGGTAGATACAAGATTTAATTTTCCCATTGGATGAATTGTGGATTTGTTGACTCTAGGTGTGCTCTAGATTTGTCATGCTACAAAGTTGGTCTCATGTATGCAAATATAAACCAAAGGAACTAATACAAAGAGAACTAGTCCTACATATGGATTTCAAAAGAAAACACACCATTGACTAGGCCTAAAAATTGATTAGTGCAAATAGTGTAATGTGCTACAATATGACTACTACTAGAATGTGCTCTTAAGATGACAACATACCATGATATCACTACTGGAACGTGCTTGTATGACTATAAAATGTGCTGATAAGTCTACTTCATATGGGATAGAATGATGATTAGATAGTCGATGAGTTTTCAAGAGGGTGTTAGCTCTACGATGGATGATTGTGGAAACCTTGCTGAGCAACCACAATCTATATTTCTATCAGGGGTGATGCAAGTTTTCAATCAGTTTATAGAGAGCTCATGCGGTTTTCATCTCAAAATCACTTGTAGAAGATGGATTTGTTGAATGGGAACACAATTTTCTTCCACCACGTGGGAATTGTGCTCTTTTGACACACTCAGACATTCCTCCCAATGACACACGATATCATTTGTACAAAGTCAAGTATCCATTGTTAATAATGGTCCCACTTAGTCAAGTATGTGAATTTTTTTAATAAACACCTATTTCATTAATTTTGGACTGGTGCACTGTCCAAATTCGTTTTGTGAGATAATTTTGGATAAAGCATTTAAAAAAAAGAGGCTCTTATAAAACAAAACTTTGAGTCAAAAAGTAATATTTTAAAAAATCAAATTAGAAAAAATGATGTGACATGTTATTAAAACTAGAGTACATTAAAAAAAGAGGACTTCATGTTGTTAAAAGAGACAAAAAGTAAGATTTTAAAAAATCAAATTAGAAAAAATGGCGTGACATGTTATTAAAACTAGAGTACATTTAAAAAAAAGCATGACACATTTGTACAAGAAGTAGATCATATAACTCAAAGCCATATGGTGTTAAAAAACACCTTCCATTAGCTCACCCTAGAAGATCTCATCTTTGTCTCTCTTGTCTATTACAACTTTACATTAGAGAACTAAAAAGTCTTTGTGGAACTGTAGTTTCATTTCTTGTCTATTACAATTACTTTAGAAAACACATAAGTCTCTATGGAATTAAATTTCCATCACTTGACTATTAAGTCATTAGAGAGAGCATATGTCCTCGAAAGTGCCTACTATGGCATTGACTTCATGAAAACAAGCAGACTTTGCAAGCCATGCGTAACTAGGGCTGGCATTGCAAATCTCCTCATAGACTCTCCTCACAACTTGTTTCGAATCTTCCGCCGACTTGTAAGCATTCAACAACTCTTATTTTCTCTCTTGACTTTCCTCATCTTCACCATTTTTTTCAATATAGCTTCTAGCCACCGCCATATGCTGTATGAAAATTTAACTCGTTAGCATAAGAAGTACGTGATTAAAAGAAGCGAAAAAGAAAGCTAAGGATATTCACCTCTTCTGTTGAGTTCAAATCAAGCATCCATGTGCGTAACATATCCTCCTCGAGTGATTTTCCCTTCATTGGTCCATACAAATGAGATCTAAGACAGAATTTGAGTTCAATAAATGAAGTTGGGTAGTAACCAGTCATTGTCTTAGAGGGAAAGTGGGAGAAGGAGAGTGAGGGAGCGATAGCGAGGGATGCATAGTGAGCTGCCCCTCCTTCAAGAGTGATAGAAAGTGAGGGAAGACGTAAAGTGAAAGACGAATACAAGTTAATCAGAAGGACTAGGATGTAAGAAATAAGAGAGTGTTTGTGGAAGGACTACGATGGAAGAATACAAGTGCACTAAGGCACGATGTGTTCGCTATGATAAGGATAAGGGTTGGAATAAAGTGAGAGAAGCATTGGAAATGCTCTACTTTAAGTGAGTGGAGACTGTCCAACTGAATAAAATTTTGCAGAGCATTGGGAATGATGTACTTTAAGTGAGTGGAGCATTGGGAATTGATACTTTGCCATGAAATATATTACAAATATTACATCATCACATATTCATATCAAAATTCTCATCATAGAAGGTTATATTTCCAAATAATCACATCATCACACATTCATATCATAAAATTGTGTGCATGAAATAAATATATAAATATCATGACTAAATGCCACTTAAGTAATAAGTCACAAATTGGTGTATAATCAACAAAAACTACATCATGATTCATACATTGCAACAAATAAATGTCAACCATAATATTCATGGAATAAACAACATCATGAGAGTATGCTCCTCATGCATATATACAAACACAACATCATACATGCATCACAACTCTTATGATGCTTCTAGTGGAGACTGTGCAACTCTTCTAATGCTTCCAATGGAGGCTGTGCTACTCTAGATGTACACTCAGTCTCTACTTCTCTGTAGTATGTAGTGCTTTCGGAGTAGACTCAGTATCCGCTTCCTTAAATGCAAGCGGAGGCTGTGACAACTCTTCTGATGCTTCCAATGGTGGAGGCTGTGGTGCTGTAGGTGTACACTGAGTCTCTACTTCTTATGTAGTGTGCAGTGCTTTCATAGTAGACTCAGTCTCCTCTTCCTTAAATGCAAGCTCTGATATTGCTTCAGTTGCACGTTGTATTCTAATGGCAGCAATTAGGTCTCAAATGATTTCAGCCCTAAACAATTGTATATTCTCCTTTGAATATTTGAACTCCAAAGAGTCTTCCGATGAGACCTGTGGCTTAAGTGAGAAAATTTCTTTGAAAGTCAACATGCAGTTATAGGCAACTCTCCACCCACAACTATGCCCATCTTCCTACTCTACTACTAAATGCTTTTGGAAGTCTAGAGAATCTTTGTACTGTCCTATTTCTCTGATAGCAGATACCAACTTCTCAATCGACCTGCTCATCATGACATATTAAAAAAACTTAGTGTGTCTATTACATAAGGTACATAATATAGAAGTAACAACAAATTAATAGAATACTTACGTTTACACTAAGCCATGAAAGCCTGCAATCGAGTTAACAAACCAACAATAGTTGTCTTCAAGGTCCCAAACCACCAGACTCCAATGTTCCCTACACGAATAATTAAGAACCATTATTATTTAACACAATGTTGCTAGTATAAGATGAAAATAAATGCTGCCATGATACTTACATCTCGTGATATGCCATAAATAGGACTCGCACGCCATGTAAATGTAAAGACTGTAACCATTTACAAACATCGGCTATCATCTTTCTACTATCGCTAAGTATAGGAGAAAGGAGGGAATCCAACATATACACACGGTTTTGTACGGCTCTACAAAATCGTGAGATAACTATACTACACCAACAAATAAATGAATATTAGCTTATTAGATTTAATCAAAATATTGAATTATCAAGCAGAGAAAAAGTTTGTATCAAACCTGAGAATGGCCATCATAATGTTGTTATTGACCTCATTTGAAGCTCTAGAGAGGATTGAAATCTCCTCTCCCCCAAATTCAAGATACTGAGGTCTATGTTGAATCATAACCCTAACATTAAAAGAGCTTCCCAATTCTTCCAATGAAGTCATATTTGTAGAGTTGAGGTCTTCTATCCCCTTTGACTCTTTGACAGCATTCATTTTGCACTCCTCTGAGCCATTATCTATTTGCCTTGTGGGAGGGTCCATAATGTCGCCCTTAATGATTGCTCGAATGGTACATGTTATAAATGCATAGAGATGCAAATCCGTATATGTTGATAGTGTGGTGTCATTTTGTATGTCAAAAATTTGACCAAGTACCAAAAAGCAATTATAGCCCACCCTCCATCCACAATTATAGATGTGGCTATCCTCTTGATGTGATACCTGACATGTTATATACTCTATTTGTTGTGCCAAGTCACATTGCCGCATTACTATGTCGATAGCACCTACTAACTTTCGAGCCGATCTGCACATCAAAACATATAACAACAGTGAATATGTGCATTGCATATCAATCTACATGTCAAGAAGTGACAACAAGTGTAGTCTATACTTACTCTAACACAGTGCCATGGATAGATGTCATTGAGTTGGCAAAGAAGCACTTCTTAGCAAAGATGTCCATGACTACCAGACTCCAATGTGAGCTGCATTATCAATAAAGAATAATTACTGTGTTTGAGACAATTCTAGCAATGCAATAGAAAAAACAAGTAGGGTTTGATGCTTGCTTCTCATAATATGCTATAAAGATAACTCGTGCCTCATTCATACGAAGGTGCTTCAACCACTTGCAAACATCCTCTATGGTTTCTTCTTTGTTGCTAAGCACTTCCGAAATAAGAGGATCGAGCATATATGAAACGCTTTGTATATTTTGAGGAAAATTTGCTATAACATTACTATATTAAAAAAAAAAGTATTAGCTTCTTCGGTTTAATCAAAATAAGCAAAGTATAAAGCCAAGGAAAAGGCTGCATCAAACCTGAGGATGGTTGTAATGACTTTGACATTAACCTCTTTCTTGGGATTCAAGAGGATTAAAATCTCTTCTTCACCAAATTCAAAAAAATGAGGTTGTTGTCGAATTAACAACATAGTGGTGAATGAACTTCCAATCTGCTGCAATAGAGTCATATTTTCATGACTCATCTTATTGAGAGAGTAGTCTACAGTGTATTCTTCTTCACTTGCTATGTCTTCTACATCCTCCTTCTACTATAAAAATATAAAAAAGTTATGCGATGTACACATCCCAAATAAAGGCTTAAACAAGCAGATAAGGTTTCATACATGCTTTCATTAGAGTGAGTCTCTCCTCCTCTTGGAGCAAAAATTTAAAAAGCAAGGTTTCATACATGCTTCCATTAGAGTGAGTCTCTCCTCCTCTTGGAGGAAAAATTTAAAAAGTTATGAGATTTACACATCCCAAATAAAAATAAAGGTTTAAATAATCATAGAAGTATAAAGATAGCATGCTTTCATTAGACTCAGTCTCTTCTCCTCTTGGAGGAAAATATAAAAAAGTTATGAGATTTACACATCCCAATTAAAGGCTTGAACAAGCATACAAGTATAAAGATAAGGTTTTATACATGCTGCAATGTAGTCATATTTTCAGGTTATTTCCCAATGGTAGCAATTAGACACTGAATACTCTCAGCCCGAAATGCTTGTAGATCAGCTTCTGTAAATGATTCCATTTTGACTAGTAACTCCAAATCAAAAATCTCTCTAAGAAATAACATGTAGTTGTAGTTAACTCTCCACCCATAGCTGTGCCCATCTTTTTGCTCCACTGGTAGACGTCATTTGAATTCTACTTGGTCTTGTTTCTCCGTGGTTGTTTTGACAGTAGATACTAGCCGATATGTAGCACTGTCCATCATGACATATTAAATATATTAATATGTCATGATCATAAGATACAAAATAAGAAAGTAACAAAAATATTAAGAGAATAATTACCTTGGGGAGTTGGCATGATAGCCTTCCATTGAATTCACAAACCACAAATGGTTGACTTCAAGGTCCCAAGTGATCAGACTCCAATGTGAGCTACACGACCAGAATAAAAATGATTATTGTTTTACACAAACTTGCCAAAGAAATAGTAAAAATAAGGTTGGAGTTGATACTTACTCCTCATGATAAGGCATAAAGATGACTCACACCCCATCTAAATTCAAAGGGCTTAACCAGGTACAAACATCTTCTATAGTCTTTTGAGGAGAGCTAAGAATAGAAGAAAGGAGAGCATTGAGCATGTAGACATGATTCTGCACTGCACTAGGAGGCTGAGAAATAACTACACTGCACCAAGAAATAAACAAACGTTAGCTCATAGAATTGATTTGCATTCTACACTAGGAAACTGATATATAACTACACTGTAAACAAATAAACAAATGTTAGCTCATTGAAGTAGCAACAAATAAACAAACGTGACCTGAGAATGGCCAGGATAACATTGTCATTAACCTCTTTTAAAGGATTGGAGAGGATTGAAACCTCCTCTCTACCAAAGCTCAAATACTGAGGTTCTCATTTCAAAACGATCCTAACTTCAAATGAGCTCTCCATTTTATCCAATGTAGCTAAATTTGCAGAATGGGTCTCTGTCATAGCTTGTACTCTATGTTTGCAGTCATTCTGCTTTTCCATGGTGTCTTTAAAGCTCTTGTGCTCATGGGATTCTTCAATCAAATTTAGAGGTGGTTGCATTGCTAAAGTAGAAGGGAGTGCCTCTATATTGACTTTATCCATTTCTTCTCCCTCTATTGCCTATAAACAAATATGAGAGATTAGATTCATTATCTTTAAATTTAAATCTTATTTAAAAAATTGTATTTAGTTGAGAAATAGAGAGCTCATACTGCTAAGTATTGTCATAGTGGCCTTTTTACATAACCCTGCGAGCCATAATTATCAAAGAAGGCATCATCATCTTTCTCTTCATCCACCAACCTCTCTCTGAACGGGTCATGTAAGTCTATCTTTTCATCATCATCAACTGGGACATTATGATCTTCAAGGTAATCATCCATGTCATTAGTGTCCTTGTGCTCTATCTCTTTTTCATAGCCTGTGGTTAGATCTACTTGAAGCTGAAAATAAGCCATGAAATGCTTGTTTTCAATAATATTTGTGGAGTTGCCTTTTTTTAGGAGATCCTTAAATAAATATCCCATCCTACACAAGGTGACCTCCCAACCTGCCGGTAGCAAATTCTCCATCATGGTAAGCAAGAGACTCCCACTTTTTGCAAGACTTCCATAGTTGTT
Source organism: Dipteris shenzhenensis (assembly GCF_047967505.1). NCBI lineage: Eukaryota > Viridiplantae > Streptophyta > Polypodiopsida > Gleicheniales > Dipteridaceae > Dipteris > Dipteris shenzhenensis. The sequence continues at coordinate 25,635,291 of NC_141600.1, forward strand.
TTTTTGATAATGTATGGACCTGGGAATATATTGCTCTTCTAGCATCAATCTCAAATTATTTGAATTCCCTCTTATGTTCTTTTCTAAGGAGTGATCAAGTTTGGGACTCCGCATACACAAGAAGAATGATTCAAGAGATTGAATCGCTATGCCACATTCTCTCTTGCCTCTCTTTGCTGCATAAACACCACTATAGATCTTCAAATCTGATGAATATGCTCGCTCTAGAGTGACTTGCATGGCTTCTTTGTCTTTTTTATCAACAAAAATGACAATGTTGTAAATTGCCACTTTGCTAATGGTGGTATATACTATTCTATCAATGAAATTATGGATATCATCGCTAGAAACTTCATTGATAAAGAATAGTTGTGGCTTATCCCATGCTGACTCATTCTTGATGAAGTCATCTTCTGAAACTCCCCTGAAGTTCACAAGCTTTCTAGACTCTGTCGTAACCTCTACATTGAATTGAAAGCTTTGGTGCATATCTGTTGGCATCCTTATTTGCTGATTAATCTTTCCACATATGCAACCACCTGTTGTGGGATTTCTTTTCTCATGTAAGAGGTTACTATTTCTGACCCATCTTCATCCTTTTTAATCCACCTGTTTGCCCATAGCTTTACCTTGGGTGTTGACAAAGAAGTTATATGCTTGACCACATTATAGTCAATGTTACAATGAGTAAGTGGAATTTGTTTCTTTGATAGCAAATACTTAATGGCACTATGCACTGCATCACGCCTCACCTGTACATTGATGCATTCTTCCATGCAGTGGTCTTTGTCTTTCTTTCCAAAAAACCATTCTTTCTTTAAAAGTTTTTGTGCTGCCATGGATGCATACTTGTCAGGTAAGTAATTTATAGGCCTCCACATCCTTGCTGTCAACTCCTTCTTATCCATTACCTTTGACTTTCCAGAGATAAAAAAAGGAGCTTCATAGGTCAACTATCCACGCTCACAAGCAATGCACATTTCAAGCATCTCATTGAACACTTCAACAGGATGAAATATGATAGAAGTGTAGTCGGCATATCTATCCCTCACCACCTTGAGGCTTGTCATATTTTCTTCTCGCTCTTGAGTTCCCCTAGGCACAACTGCACTCAAAGAAGTATAGAAGTTTGTGAGTGTGTTGGCGTCTACTTTTGTGACCTTTCGCTTCAAATCAGGATTTGGAGAACCAAATGTTGTCCATATAACCCTTGCCTTCTATAAGACCTTTGATGTTGAGGATATCTTACGCTTTCCATGGACATAATGATTAAGTATTTTGGACTCAATCAAATACTTGATCTCATGCTTGAATATATAGATTGTTGCAGGATAATAATGGAATGAACTTATCTTTGCAAATTGTTCTGAAGTGAGTCTTTTGACCTCCTTTGCTTCTTTTGCGATCTGATTACAAGCATAAGCCCAATGTTGACCATCAATGGGCTGGAATCTGCAATGAAGGAGGAATTCCTTCTTTGCTTCCTTTAGCATATTCTCACCTTGTGCCTCTTCGCCTTGTTCATGTGGAATATTTTTAAGAGTGTCTTTAAAGAATTGACTAAAGGTTTCCTCGAAATGTGTAGGCACTGTAAATGTTATTTGATCCAGAAAGCTATTTTTGATTGGACAAAACATTATTGGGTGTAGGGTCACATTGCTTGCCACAGGTTTCTTTCCATCTCTCAAAGCCTCGTATATTTGCAGTGCATAGGATATATCAAGGCTTCGGCTATTAGTAAATACAGCTGCAGCTTCCACATCTTTGGCATTCACAAACCACGTCCTTTGACCCCAGATATATCCCACATCATCATCTGTTACTGCTTCATTAAGACGCAGATTAAGATTTTTGATTGATGTGAGTTCATCCTGATCATCTTTAGCCTCGGGTTCTGAGTCTTCTTCATCTTTCTCTTCTTTTAACCATTTTGCATCCACATGATCTTTCTCTACAGTGGGACGATGCCTTTTTTTACTACTTGGAACCGTGGCTCTTGCAGTACTAGCCTTTTGCATTTCACATCGTGGTTTGCTAGCAAGAGCTTCTAGCATAACTGTAGTGGATCGACCTTGATCTTCTTCAATTTTTTTAAATTCCCGTGCACTCAAGGCTTGTGTTTCATCATCCTTAGTTACATCCACCATTTCTTGCTCTAGAAGTCTGCGCTCATGTTCTACATGTTTGTGATAGTGTGCATGTTCTTCTTGTCCCTGCATCGAAGTCTGAGCTTGATCTCCTTCATGTGAAGATCCTTGAATATGAGGAGCATATTGTGCATCCTGAAAGTACTCAAACATTATCTTTGCATGCATCCTTTTTGCCACCACACTAGGAAATTGCTCCCAAGTATATGCAAGAGCCTCCAATGCACTTTGCAGCTCTGGAAACTTTGATGGTTGAGGAGGAGGCATCAAAAAGGTCTTTGATTCTCTCCTTGACACAACAAAATGAAGACCACCAACTTCAAGATTTGAACTCTTTGTGCAAATATCCATAAAAGTCTCTTTTGGCTCTATCATTATGCCTACTACAAGGCTTGAAATCATATCTTTTTTGAAGAAAGTAGCATCCCATGGATCTTCAACATCATTGAACTCCCTTTTTGACATAAGTAGAAAGAGTCTCTTTTCCTTTTGATGAAGAAACCAAGCTCTTCTGCCCATGTGATATCGAGTCCACCTACCAAAGCCATTGGGGCTATATTCCTTTCCTTTCGAATTCAAAGTGACATCCGAGACCCATGCTCTAATCTCAGAGTCATTTAGGATAGCCCCCACATTAGTTGATTACTCCATAATCCTACAAGAAAAGATAATGAAGAATTTAGATACATACAAGTAAAGTACAATATACAATGCTTGATATAATAAATGTGGGAAATAGCCCAAAAGGCTTTACAAGGCTTCATATTGCAATAAATGTGACCAATAGCGGAGAGGGCTTTACAAAGTATTTTATAGCAATAAATGTAGGAAATAGCCTAGAAGGCTTTACAAGGCTTAAATATTTGTATAAATGTAAAAAAATTAGCCAATAAAGCTTTACAATGAAATAAAATGTCCACTAGTGATAAAGCTTCAATCTTCGTGAAGACATGTAATCTGTCCATCCATTGATTTGCCCTCTAGTGATAAAGCTTCAATCTTCGTGATGACATGTAATCTGTCCATCCATTGATATCTATGCACTGATACCCAACTGATGCAATCTACCCACTAAAAACTGTTCCACTAATATCCACTTATGCAGCCCACATGATATCCACTTATGCAGCCCACTCATACTCGTTAAATAGTGAATGGTCAGGATGGTCTGGTTTATTACAAGGTGCTTCATATGGCAATAAATGTAAAAAATAGCCTAGAAGGCTTTACAAGGTTTTTTATGACAATAAATGAGCTTAAATATTTATACAAATGCAATAAAAATAACCAATAATCATCAAGCTCCAATATGTCCCATGACATGTAATCTATCCACTGATATCTGCTCATGCAATCTGCCCACTGATAAACTTCTTGGTAAATGGTAAAAGGTCTTATTTAATAGCATGTTATGAGTGTTAAACCACATGTGAGCGAAGGGACTGACAACGATTAGGAACTAGTTAGAAAAATTTGAGCATGGCTTCGATTGGCAACTTGGAGAATTGTCTCTCCTCTAAGGCAATCTAATCTATGCTAAACTATGCTAAACCAACCATCGAAGTGAAGTTTATCTCAAGTCTCTCTTTCTCTCCCTCCCATGGTGGCTAAGATTTATCATTCTCTATCTTCATCTCTCTCTCCCTAGGATTTGTAATTATTTCTCTCTCTCTCTCTCTCCACCTCTCTCCTCTCTCTCTCTCTCCTCTTCTCTCTCTCTCCCTCTCTCTCTCTCTCTCTCTCTTAGCCTCTCTACCTCCCTACCTCTATCCTCTTGGCCGCTAGGATTTGTCATTCTTTCCCTCTCTATGTCTCTCTTTCTCTCTCTGAATTCTCTCTCTTAATCTCTCCCAGCCTCCCTCTCTCCCTCCATCCCTCACTCTCTCCCTTTCTCTCTCTCCTCTGTCCCTCTTCTCACTCTTAATCTCTCTTTCTCTCCCTCCCCTCTTCTCTCTCAATTCTCATTCTCTCTCTCTCTCTCTCTCTCTCTCCCTCCCTTCCTCCTCAGCCATGGCTGCGAGAAGTCTCACTCTCTCTCTCTCTCTCTCTCTCTCTCTCTACCTCCCTCTCTTGGTGGCCACAGCTGCTAGAAGTTTCATTCTCTCTCCCTCTCTCTTTATCTCTCTCTCCCTCTCTCTCTCCCTAAGTCTCCGTCCTCTCTTCTCTCTCATCTCTCTCTCTCTCTCTCTCTCTCTCTCTCTCTCTCTCTCCCTCTAGCGGCCATGGTTGCCAGAAGTTTCATTCCCTCTCTCTCCCTCTCTCTCTTTCTCTCTCTCTCCCTCTCTCTCTTTCTCTCTCCCTAAGTCTTCCTCCTCTCTTCTCTCTCTCTCTCTCTCTCCCTCTCCCTCCCTACTCTCTCCCTGCCTCTAGCACAGAAGTTTCATTCCCTCTCTCTCCCTCTCTCTCTTTCTCTCTCTCTCCCTCTCTCTCCCTCTCTCTCTTTCTCTCTCCCTAAGTCTCCCTCCTCTCTTCTCTCTCTCTCTCTCTCCCTCTCCCTCCCTACTTTCTCCCTCCCTCTAGCAGCCATGGCTGCCAGGAGACTTTCTTCTCTCTCTTAATCTCTCTCTCCCTCTCTCAGCTCTCTCTTTCTTTCCCTCCCTGCTCTTCTCTCTCATTGTCGTGAGGAGACTCTCTTCTCTCTCTCCCTCTCTCAGCTCTCTCTTTCTTTCCCTCCCTACTCTTCTCTCTCAGTTAAGGAGCCCCTCTTCTCTCTCTGAATCTCTTGTCTCTCTCCCTCTCTCTCTTTCTCTCCCTCCCTACTCTTTTCTCTCATTTCTCATTCCCTCTCTCCCTTTGGCGGCCACGGCCGTGAAGAGCCCCTCTTCTCTCTCTTAATTTCTCTCTTTCCCTCCCTCCTTTCTACCACATTTCATTCTCTTAAACTTCTCTCTCTCTCCCTCTCTCTCTTTCTCTCTCTCTCTTCCTCTCTCTCCCTCTCTCTCTTTCTCTCTCTCTCCCTCTCTCTCCCTACTCTCTCCCTCCCTCTAGCAGCCATGGCCGCCAGGAAACCCTCTTCTCTCTCTTAATCTCTCTCCCCCTCTCTCCTCTCTCTCTTTCTTTCCCTCCCTACTCTTCTCTCTCATTTAAGGAGCCCCTCTTCTCTCTCTGAATCTCTCTCTCTCTCTCTCCCTCTCTCCTCTCTCTCTTTCTCTCCCTCCCTACTCCTCTCTCATTTCTCATTCTCTCTCTCATTTCTATTCTCTCTCTCCCTTTGGCGGCCACGGCCGCCAAGAGCCCCTCTTCTCTCTCTTAATTTCTCTCTTTCCCTCTCTCCTCTCTCTTTCTCTCCCTCCCTATTCTCTCTCATTTCTCAAATTTACAAACTCAAATATAAATAAGAAACTAATTAAAAAAGAACTCAAAAACTCAAATAAGAAACTAATTTAAAAAGAATTGTAATGCCTTCTAAAAATCCCCCTCCTCTAGCTGCCACGGCCGCTAAGAGTTTTCTCTCTCTCCCTCTGCCCCTCTTCTCTCTCTTAATCTCTCTCTCTCTTTCTCTCTCTCTCTCTCTCACTCTCTCTCTCTCTCTCTCTCTCTCTCCTACTTTCTCTCCCTCTTTTCTTTTCTCTCTTAATCTCGTGCTATCTCTCTCACACACACTCTCTCTCTCCTCTCTCTCTCTAGCTCTCTCTTTCTCTCTATCTCTCTTTTCAAATTTAGAACACAAATTTCAATAAGAAAATAATTGAAATAGAACTCAAAAACTTTAACAAGAAACTAATTGAAAAAGAATTGTAAGTAAAGAAAAAGAATTACAAGACGAATGAAAAAGAATGCAAGCACCTGGAAAAAGTGAAAAAAGTAAGGCTCCGCTTATCCTTTCTCTTCCACTCTTGGTTGCTTCAATGAAATGAGGAGAGAATCAGAATTAATGAATGGAAAGAAGAGTATATATAAGAAAAACTAGCCCACTCCTCCCACGCGTAAATTTGAATTTTTAAAAAAGACAGGGAAATTTGAATTCATTATAAATTTGAATTCAAATTTGTGTTCAACATTCTTCTTGATACTTTCTTCTCGTACGTTCCTTTTGAATTCAAATTTGTGTTCAACATTCTTCTTGATACTTTCTTCTCGTAAGTCCCTTTCATTCTTCTCGTAAGTCAAATCTTATTTGTCGCTCTTGCTTGTGATAGTTCTACTCTTAGTTGTAAGAATTCAAATTTGTGTTCAACATTCTTCTTGATACTTTCTTCTCGTAAGTCCCTTTCATTCTTCTCGTAAGTCAAATCTTATTTGTCACTCTTGCTCGTGATAGTTCTACTCTTAGTTGTAAGAATTCAAATTTGTGTTCAACATTCTTCTTGATACTTTCTTCTCGTAAGTGACAAAACATGTGTGCCTCAGGATCTATGGAGCACTCTAAGGTGGATGGAACCTGTGTGGAAACATGATGAAGAGAGTGCTCATGACATGTATCTCAAGTCAATTAGGTTCCAAGATAGATTAGCTTGGACTCATAAAGAGAATCTTGAGATAGTGCAAAGTGCTTGATTTATATTACTTCAAATGAACCTCCCTTTTATAGGTGAGGGTACTTACATCCATTTGCTTGCTCACATGTGGGATATCTTCTCCATGCCATGTGGCAGCTTTCCCTTTGCTCATACCTTTGCTCTACATGTGCTCATGGCACCATAACTCTCAACACCTCCCCTTGGTGCCATAATCCTTTGGCTACTGCAAGGTGGTCAGATGTGAGTTACATTCCATCACCTCCCCTTAGTGCTTGCATTGCTACTTAAGGTGGTCAAGTGTGGCTTTTACATGTCAATACCTCCCCTGGGTGCTTTCATAGCTACTCTCAGGTGGTCAGGTTTGATTACAAAAACATAGGCAAGGTTGGCAAGGTTTTTGTTTTTCAATGCTTCATGTCGATGGCGTTTGCTTCTTCGCTTGATGTAGCTTCATGCATGATGCTTTGTACTTCCATGTGCCTTGATGCTTTGTGTGTGGATGCCATGCTTTCTGCTATGGTCATCTCATGCACTTGTGCTTTTGGCATGCTTTCTGCATTCATGCGTTGCTTTTCCAATGGTTGCAAAGGTCTTACCAATTGATTTCTTTCAATATTGGCAGTGTCTAATTGCATACAATGATTCTGATCCAACAAGCGCGTAGAGCTCAAAAAGACGATCACTTTTCCTTTTTGGAGCATGTGCAAATTCTTCCTGGATTGCAAGTTATGGCTTGTTGAAGCTTTTGTGAAGAAGAGGGGCCTTTGATGATGTGGCACAGGGATTCACATGCTGAATTCCAAACTGTGCTTAACAAGAGGCTGTGCTTAGAAGGCACTACTGACTGTGCATGGTTATGTGGCTTAACTAACCCTATCTACTTGTTGACCAAGGTTAATTCTACCCAAGTTAAGTTAACCAGCAGTCAATGACCACACCTAACTAACCAAGGTTAACTGTGGTTGGATTAACTTAACCATAGTCAAGCCTTATCCTGCCACGTGTCACTTTGGTAGAGACCTTGGAAGAATGAAAAACTTTGAAAAAACTATCTACCATGGCGTCGAAACGGCGACGGTGTGGGCGTCAGCAAGCGAACAGAGGTGCGTTGGAGAAGAAGCTTGGCGGAGTCTGCTGTTTGTCTGAGTCCGTGAGGGCGTGGCACTGGATGTGTGCGTTGCTGTGTGCTTTTGCTGTGTCACCTACAGCAGTCGTCTGTGGTGGTAGTAGAAGGCGTCGTTGCTTGAGGGCTTCGTGAATTGCTGCAGTTGGAGAAGCCGATTGGAGCTGTGTGGGTGCGTTGGAAGCCAGTGGTCATCCAGTCATTAGTAGTCAAGGCTCGAAAGGAGCTCGTGGCTAGCAGGAGGGCTATCGGTTGTGGGAGCGGAAGGCTTTGGAGGTCGGCCACATGCTAGATTGTTGCGCTGCTGGCTGTTGTGGTTGTAATCGCATAGCTTGAGCGACGGCTGTGCGCATAGGAGGATTTGTATTGCATGGAGCCTGCTCGTCGGACGAACTCTAGCTCTCGATTATGGATAGAGCTATAGCCCGTGGCTGTCGGAGTGAAGAAGCTGCTCTCCTTGATAGAGGCTGGTTGGCCGTTTGCTGGCTGTCGATGCACAGATTTGTGCGGGCGCTGTTAACTCCACAAGCTATAAGCTTTGTGCACCTCGACCCCCCTGTCAAAAGAGCTGCTCTTCCAACTGAACAATTAGAGACTCTCTTTCTCACAAGCTCTCTCTAAGGAGAAGAAGAAGAACAACTCCTCATAGATCTATCTAACAAAATAGATCTCTAAAAAGAATGAACTTTCTCTCTCTCTCTCTCTCATCAAGAATGACGGAAATATCTCAAAGCAGTGAACAGAATTTTCCTTCAATGGACGGAATTCTCTCAATCTAAAACTAAAACTAACCTATGAGAAAATATGTGCTCCTAAGGCAAGCCTACAACTAATCTAGGAGACTAGACCTAAGCTCTGATACCATGACAAAACATGTGTGCCTCAGGATCTATGGAGCACTCTAAGGTGGATGGAACCTGTGTGGAAACATGATGAAGAGAGTGCTCATGACATGTATCTCAAGTCAATTAGGTTCCAAGATAGATTAGCTTGGACTCATAAAGAGAATCTTGAGATAGTGCAAAGTGCTTAATTTATATTACTTCAAATGAACCTCCCTTTTATAGGTGAGGGTACTTACATCCATTTGCTTGCTCACATGTGGGATATCTTCTCCATGCCATGTGGCAGCTTTCCCTTTGCTCATACCTTTGCTCTACATGTGCTCATGGCACCATAACTCTCAACAGTAAGTCCCTTTCATTCTTTTCCTAAATCAAATCTTATTTGTCGCTCTTGTAAGAATTTGACCTCTCTCCCTCTACTCCTCTCCTCTTCTCTATGTAGTGGGGTCTCTCTCTCTCTAATGGAGCTCCCTCTCTATGTGATGGAGCTCCCTCTCTAGTCGCATATCTCTCTCTCTCTAGTCCCATACCTTCCCAACCTTCCTCTAGTCGCATACCTTCCTCTCTCCCTCAAGTCTTCTCATCTCTCCTCTCTCTCTCTCCCTCCCCTCCCTCCCCTCACTCCTCTCTCTCTCTCCCCTCCCTTTTCCTCCCTCTCTCTCTCTCTCCCTCCCCTCCCTCTCCTCACTCCTCTCACCCCCTCTCTCTCTCTCTCTCTCTCCCTCCCCTCCCTCCTCTCCCCTCCCTCTCACCCTGGTGGCCGTGGCCGCCAGGACCCGCCCTCACTCTCTCTCTCGCTTTCTCTCTCCCTCCCCTCCCTCCTCTCTCTCTCCCCCCTCTCTCTCTCTCTCCCTCCCCTCCCTGTCACCCGGTAGCCACGGCCGCCAGGAACCCCCCCTCTCTCTCTCTCCCTCCCCTCCCTCCTCTCCCCTCTCTCTCCCTCCCCTCCCTCCTCTCCCCTCCCTCTCACCCTGGCGGCCGCGGTTGCCAAGATGCCCCCTCCCTCCCCTCCCTCTCTCCCTCTCTCCTGCCTCCCTCCCCTTCCTCTCGTCCTAGCGACCGTAGCCGCCAGGACCCCCCCTCCCCTCCCTCCTCTCCCCTCCCTCCTCTCGCTTTCTCTCTCCCTCCCCTCCCTCCTCTCTCTCTCCCCCCCCTCTCTCTCTCTCCCTCCCCTCCCTCTCATCTCCCTTCCCTCTCACCCGGCGGTCACGGCTGCCAAGCACCCCCCCTTCTCTCTCTCTCTCCCTCCCCTCCCTCCTCTCCCCTCTCTCTCCCTCCCCTCCCTCCTCTCCCCTCCCTCTCACCCTGGCGGCCGCGGCCACCAGGACCCCCTCTCCCCCCTCCCTCCCCTCCCTCCCCTCTCTCTCTCCCTCCCTCCCGCCTCCCTCCCCTCCCTCCCGTCCTGGCGGCCGCTAGGACCCCCCCTCCCCTCGACCCTGCCGCCCCCACTCCCTCCCCCCCTCCCTCCAGTCCTAGCGGCCGTGGTCGCTAGGACCCCCCCTCTCCCTCCCTCCCATCCCTCCCTGCCGCCCCCCCTCTCGGCCCTGTCGCCCCTCCTCTCGATGCCGCCCCCCCTCATCGCCCCTATCTCTCGACCCCGCCTCCCTCCTCTCGATGCCACCCCCCCTCCCTCCAGTCCTGGCGGCCGCAGTCGCCAAGACCCCCCCGCCCCCTCTCGATGTCGCCCCCTCCTCTCGACCCCCTCGCCCCCGCCTCTCGAACCCACCCCCCCTCTCGATGCCGCCCCCCTCCCTCCAGTCCTGACGGCCGTGGCCGCCAGGACTCCCCCCTCTCCCTCCCTCCCGTCCCTCCCCGCTGCCCCCCCTCTTGGCCCCGTCGCCCCCCCTCTCGACCCCGCCCCCTCCTCTCGATGCCACCCCCCCTCACCACCCCGCCTCTTGACCCTGCCCCCCTCCTCTCGACGCCGCCCCCCTCCCTCCTGTCCTGGCGGCCGCAGTCGCTAGGACCCCTCCCCCGTCCCCCCTCCTCTTGACGCCGCGCCCTCTCGCTGCCCTCGCCTCTTGACCCCGCCCCCTCCTCTCGATGCCGCCCCCCCTCCCTCCAGTCTTGGCGGCTGAGGCCACCAGGACCCCCCCGCCCTCCCGTCTTGGCGGCCGCGGCCGCGAGGACCCCCCTCTCCCTCCCTCCCGCCCCTCCCCGCCGCCCCCCCTCTCGATGCCGCCCCCTCCTCTCGACCCCGCCGCCCTTGCCTCTCGACGTCGCCCCCCTCCTCTCGATGCCGCCCCCCTCCCTCTAGTCCCCCGCTCCTCCCTCCCTCTTCCTCCCTCCTCCTACCTCCCTCTCTCTCTCCCCCTACCTCCGCTCCTCCCTCCCTCTCTCCCTCTTCCTCCCTCCCCTCTTCCGTCACCCCTCCCTCCCTCCTTGGCTCCTCCCTCCCTGCTTTCCTCCCTGTCATCCCCCTCCACTTCCCTCTTCCTCCTGGACGCCGTGGCCTCCAAGGCTTCTCTCCTTCTCTCTAAACTTTCTCTCTCTCTCTAGTTCCTCTCTCTCTTTCTTACTTTCTCTCTCTTCAAATTAAAAAAAAAAATCTCTCCTATTGGCTTTCCATTCCTCCCCTCTCTCCTATTGGCTTTTCATTTCTCCCCTCTCCCATTGGCTCCCATTACATCCCCTCTCCATTGGACCCCCATCCCTCATCCCAATATTCCATTGGCCCTCCCCGCATCCATTTCTTTTATCTCCCCCATTGCCACCACTCCCATCCCACATTTCCACCACGTCCCATACTCCTCCCATTTCCCGAAATCCCATATTTCCCCATCTCACCCTCCTCTTTTTCATCCCCTATTGACTCCCTTCACTCATTTCACTCCCTTATTATCCTACTCCCCTATTACCTCCCCCTCTCCCATTCCATTCTTCCCTCCCCACTCTCACTTCCACTTCCCATTACTCACTTGCCATTTGAAAACTATTAATATATTATTATACTATTTTTTATACTTACTATCATACACCCCTATTACTTCCCCTCTCCTATTCCACTCCTCCCTCCTCACTCCCACTTCCACTTCCCATTACTCACTTGCTATACACATTTGCAAACTATTAATATATTGTTATATGATTTTTTATACTATTTGCAAACTTACATGTGGGCAAAATCACAGGTGTCAAAGCGATCCTATTGTGGTCATACAACAACTGTGCTTTTATTCAAGGGCGTATTTATTTTATGGTTGTGCAAAACGGTGTTTTATGCTTGATCGACAATGCAAATCATATTCGATGGGCACAATACTTTGCACACACCTTCAACTAGGTGGAATTAACTTACATGCAAATTGGCATTCCCATCGCATAAGTACTTGATAGGATAACACACCTAGTAGCGTGTTTTTTTACGGATGTGCAAGACACTAAGGCAAAAATGGTATTTAATGCTTGATCGACCATGCAAAGCATATCTGATGGGCACAATACTTTTCCTATGCCTTAACCTAGGTGGTATTGAAATGTTCTCAAAGAGGCACACCCATCCGATAAGTACTTGGTCAGATAACATACGTAAGCGCATGTTTTTTTGCAGATGTGCATATCACTACCAGAAAAACGTTGTATAATGTGTAATCGACCATGCAGAGCATATCCAATGGTGACAATACTTGGCACGCATCTCAACCTAGTTGAAAGATACTTGTGTGTGAAATGGAGCCCCATCCGATAAGTACTTTTTGAATAACACACCTAGGATTCGTGTTTTTTTATGGTTGTGCATTATACTAGAGCAAAAATGGTGTTTCATGCTTCATCGACAATGCAAAGCATATCTGATGGGCATAATACTTTGCACACACCTTAAAAGAGGTGGAATTTACTTACATGCAAAGTGGCATGCCCATCCCATAAGTACTTGATCGGAGAACATACCTAGCAGTGTGTTTTTTTACGTATGTACATGACAAAAATTGTATTTAATGCTCGATCAACCATGCAAAGCATATCCGATGGGCACAATACTTTTCCTACACCTCAACCTAGGTGGAATTGACATGTTTTCAAATAGGCACACCCATCCGATAAGTAGTTGGTCAGATAACACACCTAAGGGCGTGTTTTTTTGCGGATGTGCATATCACTGGGGAAAAAATGGTGTATAATGCGTGATCGGCCATGCAAAGCATATCCGATGGTCACAATACTTTGAATGAACCTCAACCTAGTTGAAAATAACTTGTGTTTAAAGTGGAGCCCCCATCTGAGAAGTACTTGTTTGAATAACACACCTAGGACGTGTTTTTTTATGGTTGTGCATGACACTAAAGCAAAAATGGTGTTTTATGCTTGATCGACAATGCAAAGCATATCCGATGGGCACAATACTTTGCACACACCTTCAACTAGGTGGAATTGACTTACATGCAAAGTGGGGCGCCCATCCCATAAGTACTTGATCGGATAACATACCTAGCATCATGTTTTTTTACGGATGTGCATGACACTAAGGCAAAAATGGTATTTAATGCTCGATCAACCATGCAAAGCATATCCAATGGGCACAATACTTTTCCTATGACTTAACATAGGTGGTATTGAAATGTTCTCAAAGAGGCACACCCATCCGATAAGTACTTAGCTAGATAACATACCTAAAGGCGTATTTTTTTGCGGATGTGCATATCACTACTGAGAAAACGTTGTATAATGCGTGATCGGCCATGCAAAGCATATCTGATGTTGACAATACTTTGCATGCACCTCAACCTAGTTGAAATGGACTTGTGTGCAAAGTGGAGCACCCATCCGATAAGTACTTGTTTGAATAACACACCTAGGACCGTGTTCTTTTATGATTGTGCATGACACTAAGGCAAAAATGGTGTTTTATGCTTGATCGAAAATGCAAAGCATATCCGATGGGCACAATACTTTGCACACACCTTCAACTAGGTGGAATTGACTTACATGAGAAGTTGCATTCCCATCGCATAAGTACTTGATCGGATAACACACCTAGCAGCGTGTTTTTTTACAGTGCATGACACTAAGGCAAAAATGGTATTTAATGCTCAATCGACCATGCAAAGCACCTTCAACTATGTGGAATCGACTTACATGCAAAGTGGCATGCCCATCCCATAAGTACTTGATCGGAGAACATACCTAGCATCGTGTTTTTTTACGGATGTGCATGACGCTAGAGCAAAAATAGTATTTAATGCTCGATCGACCATGCAAAGGATCACTTGGCGTGTCCATCTAATGAGTACTTGATCGGATAACTTCTGCCACCAATAAATTAAGTACTAATTAAAAATGATAATAAATGAGTAGATTATTAAAAAGAGACTAATATTTATGTAATTGTTGCTACTGCAGCTTGCTTGCAAAGGACTCTCACAAAGGAGATGGCTATAGATTTTGTTCCAGGGATGGATGTGATTTTATGTAGCAAAAGAGAAGTAGTTGCATTTGCTACAATCCATGATAGTGATCCCAATTCAGTTTGCCACTTTCGAAGACTTGGCGAAGATAAGGTGGCAGTTACTGTATCAAAGATTCTTAGCGCACATGTTGAGCTAAAGTATAAATGTGGAGATATGGAAACACTTGGAGATGTTATTCCCTACAATACATCCAACAAATCATTTATATCATGGGACAAAGATGAGACTTATGCAATAGACATTATCAAGAATACAAAGTGCACCACCTTGGATTTTACTATAGGGGACATTTTACAAATGAGATCATTTGCAAATAAGACTATGGCAGAAGGTGAAGTATTGGGATTTGAACAAGTGGAGCAATGGTCATTTGCACAGATGAGGATTCTAAAAGTCACTGATGATGGTATGGTTGATAACCTAACATTCTTATGTGATCCCTACTATGAGGTAGGCAAGAATATGAGATGGAGCATGCAATTTGTAAACATGAGAAAGAGGCACGTGGTTTTCAATGATAAAGACAAGGTATACTACAATATCAAAGGACCTAAAAACAGTGCCCATGTGCCAGGCTCTATCACTTCAAATGTGGATGATTTCAATGTACTCAATTATAGAAGTGACATCTTATCTGGGGTGGATGAGATCATTGGTTCCGAGAAACAAAATGATTTTAGAAGCGAAGCCTTATTTGGGGTGGATGAATTCTTGCATAGTGAGAAGGGCAAAGGTTTCAATAGCAATGTCTTGTCAAGTGTGGATGAGTTCATGCATATTAACAAACCTGGTGTCAATCAAGCTTGTGGATTTGTGAAAGCCATGCAAGATGTCCCAATGAGTGATGTTCTCTCAGGAGTGGAAGAGTTTCAAGGTTCTCAATACTCTCGTAGAATATTGAATTCATTGAATGGCCCTAAGAGTATGTTAAAAATGAGGATGAGATCAACAGAGGATTATTCAATATTTAACTTTGATTGTGATATGGCCAAGGATGCAACGACCAATCATGGATGCTTGGTTACAAACAAATATGAGGACAAGAAGTACATAAATATAGATAACAACGTGCACGAGGAACGAAAATGTTGTATAATGCGTGATCAACCTTGCAAAGCATATCCGATGTTGACAATACTTTGCAAGCACCTCAACCTAGTTGAAACAGACTTGCGTGCAAAGTGGATCGCCCATCCGATAAGTACTTGTTTGAATAACACACCTAGGACCGTGTTCTTTTATGATTGTGCATTACACTAAGGCAAAAATGGTGTTTTATGCTTGATCGACAATGCAAAGCATATTCGATGGGCACAATACTTTGCACACACCTTCAACTAGGTGGAATTGACTTACATGCAAAGTGGCATGCCCATGCCATAAGTGCTTGATCGGATAACATACCTAGCAGTGTGTTTTTTTACGGATGTGCATGACACTAAGGCAAAAATGGTATTTAATGCTCCATCGACCATGCAAAGGATATCCGATGGGCACAGCAATTTTCCTATGCCTAAACCTAGGTGGTATTGAAATTCTCTCAAAGAGGCACACCCATCGGATAAGTACTTGTTTGATTAACACACCTAGCACCGTGTTTTTTTATGCTTGTGCATGACATTAAGGAAAAAACGGTGTTTTAGGCTTGATCGACAATGCAAAGAATATCTGATGGGTACAATACTTTGCAAACACCTTCAACTAGGCAGAATTGACTTACATGCAAAGTGGCACGCCCATCCCATAAGTGCTTGATCGGATAACATACCTAGCAACGTGTTTTTTTACGGATGTGCATGACACTAGAGCAAAAATAGTATTTAATGCTCGATCGACCATGCAAAGGATATTCGATGGGCACAACACTTTCCCTATGCCTCAACCTAGGTGGTATTGAAATGTTCTCAAAGAGGCACACCAATCCGATAAGTACTTGGTCAGATAACACCTCTAAGGGCATGTTTTTTTGCGGATGTGCATATCACTAGGGGAAAAATGGTGTATAATGCATGATCGGCCATGCAAAGCATATCCGATGGTGACAATACTTTGCATGCACCTCAACCTAGTTGAAACGGACTTGTGTGCAAAGTGGAGCCCCCATCCGATAAGTACTTGTTTGAATAACACACCTAGGACCGTGTTTTTATATGGTTGTGCATGACACAAAGGCAAAAACGGTGTTTTATGCTTGATCGACAATGCAAGCATATCTGATGGGCACAATACCTTGCACAAACCTTCAACTAGGTGGAATTACCTTGCATGCAAAGTGGCATTCCCATCGCACAAGTACTTGATCGGATAACACACCTAGCAGCGTGTTTTTTTATGGATGTGCATGACACTAGGGCAAAAATGGTATTTAATGCTTGATCGACCATGAAAAGCATATCCGATGGGTACAATACTCTTCCTACGCCTTAACCTAGGTGGTGTTGAAATGTTCCAAAAGAGGCACACCCATTCGATAAGTACTTGGTCAGATAACATACGTAAGGGCGTTTTTTTTTGCGGATGTGCATATCACTACTGGAAAAACATTGTATAATGCGTGATCGACCATGCAAAGCATATCCGATGGTGACAATACTTTGCATGCATCTCAACCTAGTTAAAATGGACTTGTGTGCAAAGTAGAGCCCCCATCCGATAAGTACTTGTGTTTGAATAACACACCGAGGACCGTGTTCTTTTATGGTTGTGCATGACACTAAGGCAAAAACGTTGTTTTATGCTTGATTGACAATGCAAAGCATATTCAATGGGCACAATACTTTGCACACACCTTCAACTACATGCAATTGACTTACATGCAAAGTGGCATGCCCATCCCATAAGTGCTTGATCGGATAACATACCTAGCAGTGTGTTTTTTTCCGGATGTGCATGACACTAAGGCAAAAATGGTATTTAATGCTCGATCGACCATGCAAAGGATATCCGATGGGCACAACAATTTTCCTACACCTCAACCTAGGTGGTATTGAAATTTTCTCAAAGAGGCACACCCATCCGATAAGTACTCAAGGGTCAGATAACACACCTAAGGGCATGTTTTTTTGCGGATGTGCATATCACTAGGGGAAAAACGGTGTATAATGCGTGATCGGCCATGCAAAGCATATCCGCCGATGGTCACACTCCTTTGCATGCATCTCAACCTAGTTGAATAGGACTTCTGTGCAAAGTGGAGCCCCCATCCAATAAGAACGTGTTTGATTAACACACCTAGGATCGTGTTTTTTTATGGTTGTGCATGACACTAAGGCAAAAATGGTGTTTTATGCTTGATTGACAATGCAAAGCATATCCAATGGGCACAATACTTTGCACACACCTTCAAATAGGTGGAATTAACGTACATGCAAAGTGGCATTCCCATCGCATAAATACTTGATCGGATAACACACCTAGCAGCGTGTTTTTTTACGGATGTGCATGACACTAAGGCAAAAATGGTATTTCATGCTTGACCGACCATGAAAAGCATATCGAATGGGAACAACACTTTTCCTATGCTTTAACCTAGGTGGTATTGAAATGTTCTCAAATACGCACACCCATCCGATAAGTACTTGGTCAGATAACATACCTAAGGGCATGTTTTTTTGTGGATGTGTATATCACTACCGGAAAAATGTTGTATAATGTGTAATCGACCATGCAGAGCATATCCAATGGTGACAAAACTTTGCACGCATCTCAACCTAGTTGAAAGATACTTGCATGCAAAATGGAGCCCCCATCCGATAAGTACTTGTTTGAATAACACACCTAGGATCGTGTGTTTTTATGGTTGTCCATTACACTAGAGCAAAAATGGTGTTTTATGCTTCATCGACAATGCAAAGCATATCCGATGGGCATAATACTTTGCACACACCTTAAACGAGGTGGAATTGACTTACATGCAAAGTGGCATGCCCATCCCATAAGTACTTGATCGGAGAACATACCTAGGAGCGTGTTTTTTTACGAATGTACATGACACCAAGGCAAAAGTTGTATTTAATGATCGATCAACCATGCAAAGCATATCCGATGGGCACAATACTTTTCCTACACCTCAACCTAGGTGGCAGCGTGTTTTTTTACGGATGTACATGACAGTAAGGCAAAAATGGTATTTAATGCTCGATCGACCATGAAAAGCATGTCCAATGGGCACAATACTATTCCTACACCTTAACCTAGTTGGTATTGAAATGTTCCAAAAGAGGCACACCCATCCGATAAGTACTTGGTCAGATAACATACGTAAGGGCGTGTTTTTTTCTGGACATGCATATCACTACCGAAAAAACATTGTATAATGTGTGATCGACCATGCAAAGCATATCCGATGGTGACAATACTTTGCACGCACCTCAACCTGGTGGAAAGATAATTGCATGCAAAGTGGAGCCCCCATTTGATAAGTACTTGTTTGAATAGCACACCTAGGACCGTGTTTTTTTATGATTGTGCAGTACACCAATGCAAAAACGGTGTTTTATGCTTGATCCACAATGCAAAGCATATCCGATGGGCACAATACTTTGCAAAAACCTTCAACTAGGTGGAATTCAATTACATGCAAAGTGGCATTCCCATCGCATAAGTACTTGAAGGGATAACATACCTAGTAGCGTGTTTTTTACGGATGTGCATGACACTAAGGCAAAAATGGTATTTAATGCTCGATCGACCATGAAAAGCATATCCTATGGGCATAATACTTTTCCTACGCCTTAACCTAGGTGGTATTGAAATGTTCTCAAAGAGGCACACCCATCCGATAAGTACTTGGTCAGATAACATACCTAAGGGCGTGTTTTTTTACGGATGTGGATATCACTACAGGAAAAACGTTGTATAATGCATAATCAACCATGCAGAGCATATCCTATGGTCAAAATACTTTGCACACATCTCAACCTAGTTGAAACGGACTTGCGTGCAAAGTGAAGCCCCCATCCGATAAGAAAGTGTTGATTAACACACCTAGGATTGTGTTTTTTAATGATTGTGCATGACACTAAGGCAAAAACAATGTTTTATGCTTGATCGACAATGCAAAGCATATCCGATGGGCACAATACTTTGCACACACCTTCAACTAGGTGGAATTAACTTACATGCAAAGTGGCATTCCCATCGCATAAGTACTTGATCAGATAACACACCTAGCACGTGTTTTTTTACGGATGTGCATGACACTAAGGCAAAAATGGTATTTAATGCTTGATCGACCATGCAAAGCATATCCGATGGGCACAATACTTTTCCTACGCCTTAACCTAGGTGGCATTAAAATGTTCTCAAAGAGGCACACCCAGTCGATAAGTACTTGGTCAGATAACATACCTAAGGGCATGTTTTTTTGCGAATGTGCATATCACTACCGGAAAAACGTTGTATAATGTGTAATCCACCATGCAGAGCATATCCGATGGTGACAATACTTTGCACGAATCTTAACCTAGTTGAAAGATACTTGCGTGCATAATGGTGCCCCCATCCGATAAGTACTTGTTTGAATAACACACCTAGGATCGTGTCTTTTTATGGTTGTGCATTACACTAGAGCAGAAATGGTGTTTTATGCTTCATTGACAATGCAAAGCATATCCGATGGGCATAATACTTTGGACACACCTTAAATGAGATGGAATTGACTTACATGCAAAGTGGCATGCCCATCCCATAAGTACTTGATCGGAGAACATAGCTAGCAGCGTGTTTTTTTATGGATGTACATGACACAAAGGAAAAAATTGTATTTAATGCTCGATCAACCATGGAATGCATATCCGATGGGCACAATACTTTTCCTACACCTCAACCTAGGAGGCATTGACATGTTTTCAAATAGGCACACCCATCCAATAAGTACTTGGTCAGATAACACACCTAAGGGCGTGTTTTTTTGCGGATGTGCATATCACTAGGGAAAAAACGGTGTATAATGCGTGATCGGCCATGAAAAGCATATCTGATGGTCACAATACTTTGAATTAACATCAGTCTAGTTGAAACCGACTTGCGTGTAAAATGGAGTCCCCATTTGGGAAGTACTTGTTTGAATAGAGTTTGAATAACACACCTAGGACGTGTTTTTTTATGGTTGTGCATGACACTAAAGCAAAAACGGTGTTTTATGCTTGATCGACAATGCAAAGCATATTCGATGGGCACAATACTTTGCACACACCTTCAACTAGGTGGAATTGACTTACATGCAAAGTGGCGTGCCCATCCCATAAGTACTTGATCGGATAACATACCTAGCATCGTGTTTTTTTACGGATGTGCATGACACTAAGGCAAAAATGGCATTTAATGCTCGATCGAACATGCAAAGCATATCCGATGGGCACAATACTTTTCCTATGCCTTAACCTAGGTGGTATTGAGATGTTCTCAAAGAGGCACACCCATCCGATAAGTACTTGGTCAGATAACATACCTAAAGGCGTGTTTTTTTGCGGATGTGCATATCACTACCGAGAAAACGTTGTATAATGCGTGATCGACCTTGCAAAGCATATCCGATGTTGACAATACTTTGCATGCACCTCAATCTAGTTGAAACAGACTTGCGTGCAAAGTGGAGCCCCATCCGATAAGTACTTGTTTGAATAACACACCTAGGACCGTGTTCTTTTATGATTGTGCATGACACTAAGGCAAAAATGGTGTTTTATGCTTGATCGACAATGCAAATCATATGCAATGGGCACAATACTTTGCACACACCTTCAACTAGGTGGAATTGACTTACATGCAAAGTGGCATTCCCATCGCATAAGTACTTGATCGGATAACACACCTAGCAGCGTGTTTTTTTACGGATGTGCATGACACTTAGGCAAAAATGGTATTTAATGCTCAATCGACCATGCAAAGCACCTTCAACTAGGTGGAATTGACTTACATGCAAAGTGACACGCCCATCCCATAAGTACTTGATCGGATAACATACCTAGCATCGTGTTTTTTCACGGATGTGCATGACACTAGAGCAAAAATAGTATTTAATGCTCGATCGACCATGCAAAGGATAACTTGGTGTGTCCATCTGATGAGTACTTGATCGGATACCTTCTCCCACCAATAAATTAAGTACTAATTAAAAATTATAATAAATGAGTAGATTATTAAAAAGAGACTAATATATATGTAACTGTTGCTACTGCAGCTTGCTTGCAAAGAACTCTCACAAAGGAGATGGCTATAGATTTTGTTCCAGGGATGGATGTGATTTTATGTAGCAAAAGAGAAGTAGTTGCATTTGCTACAATCCATGATAGTAATCCCAATTCAGTTTGCCACTTTTGAAGACTTGGCGAAGATAAGGTGGCAGTTATTGTATCAAAGATTCTTAGCGCACATGTTGAGCTAAAGTATAAATGTGGAGATATGGAAACACTTGGAGATGTTATGCCCTACAATACATACAACAAATCATTTATAGCATGGGACAAAGAAGGGACTTATACAACAGACATTATCAAGAGCACCACCTTGGATTTTACTATAGGGGACATTTTACAAATGAGATCATTTGCAAATAAGACTATAGCAGAAGGTGAAGTATTGGGATTTGAACAAGTGGAGCAATGGTCATTTGCACAGATGAGGATTCTAAAAGTCACTGATGATGGTATGCTTGATAACATAACATCCTTATGTGATCCCTACGATGAGGCATGCAAGAATATGAGATGGAGCATGCAATTTTTAAACATGAGAAAGAGGCACGTGGTTTTCAATGATAAAGACAAGGTATACTACAATATCAAAGGACCTAAAAAGCGTGCCCATGTGCCAGGATCTATCACTTCAAATGTGGATGATTTCAATGTACTCAATTATAGAAGTGACATCTTATCTGAGGTGGATGAGTTCATTGGTTCCGAGAAACAAAATGATTTTAGAAGTGAAGCCTTATCTGGGGTGGATGAATTCTTGCATAGTGAGAAGGGCAAAGGTTTCAATAGCGATGTCTTGTCAAGTGTGGATGAGTTCATGCATATTAACAAACCTGGTGTCAATCAAGCTTGTAAATTTGTGAAAGCCATGCAAGATGCCCCAATGAGTGATGTTCTCTCAGGAGTGGAAAAGTTTCAAGGTTCTCAATACTCTCATAGAATATTGAATTCATTGAATGGTCCTAAGAGTATGTTAAAAATGAGGATGAGATCAACAGAGGATTATTCAATATTTAACTTTGATTGTGATATGGCCAAGGATGCAACGACCAATCATGGATGCTTGGTTACAAACAAATATGAGGAGAAGAAGTGCATAAATACAGATAACAACGTGCACGAGGAACGAAAATGGTCATACATATGCATGAAGAGAAAGCGAATCCAGGCAGATCCACAAAAGCAACCAAAGAGGAAGAGAGTAATGAAGGAGGAGAACATGTTAAATGCATTGGGATATCTATGTTGCAAGCAAAGATGTATACGCTTCATTGATCTTGCAGACATCAGGGAATGTAGAGGACACGTGTGGCAAAGAAGAGAAAGCGAAAGAAATGAATACCTTCTCACAAGTCTCTCTTGCTTTCTTCAAAATGGCAATAAAAGGCTAAGTTCAAGACAAAAGGCAAAACCTCTCGTAAATGGAAAAAAGATTTGCAATAAGGCATATCGCAATATTACTGGATTATCCCATGGTACATATTGGGATTTAGTCACCAAGGCAAAGGGCGGCAACAAATTTAGCATTCACGGTAATAGAGGAAGGTCCAAATCAAGAATCTCAATTGTCAGGGCAGTAGCAATTTTGCAAGACTTCATACATGAAAATGCTTTACCTCAACCCCATCAACGGTGACGCGATCATTGAAATGCACCTTCCAATGGGCTTGACAAAGCTCGAAGTATTTGACTCTATTGCAGAAAAGCAAAGGCAAAGAGGGGATGCCGTAGCTTCTTCTCATACTTTGTATACTCTTTGGAAGAAGAACTTTAGATATGTTAAAATCCCAAGGAGGCAAAAAATGTCAAAGTGCAATGTCTATGATGATTTAAAGCGAGCGATTGAGAGTGCAAATGTCCAAATCAAAGGGAATTATACAAAAAAAACCGAAAATATCATCATGACCTTATTTGACATTCCAGACAAAAATATGCATTTTGGAAGGAGCAAGCTATTTCGCATCCCGATGACTACATGTGCCTTATTGTAGATGGCATGGATTAGAATACAACAACATTGCCTCATTTTGTTGCCACTCCACCTAAATTACAAGGAAAGCACTTTCTAAAGACACATCTATGTGGAGTGTTAGTGCATGGAATTAAGTTCTTTGCAGATATATGGATTGATTCCTTGCATCTTCATGATAGCAATCAAGTTGTAACATCTATTATGAAGGCAAATCACAATGTACATGCAGAAAAAGGTCACCTACCACCGACTTTGAGAATACAAGCTGATAATTGCTGGCGAGAAAATAAGAATGTACTCATGTTTGCATTCTGCTCCATGCTAGTTGCTCATCGAATCTTCAATGAGGTCGAATGTGGATTTTTGTATGTTGGGCATACACATGAGGATATCGATCATGTTTTTAGCACAGTCTCAAGGGAGCTTAAATGCAAGGATGTGGAGACAATAGATGACTTGGTAAGAAGATGTGGTAGGCAAGTTGGTGGTTGTACGGAAAGTACAGTATGTGAGAGGCTCGAAAGAATGTATGATTGGAAGAGCTTCATTCTACCCTCAGGGGGGTCACTATGTATAAACCCTCTATATCACGTGTGTTCAAGGCATATTTCTAAAATCCCTTATCTGTAAATTTTTCATTAATAAAATGTACCCTTTTTCTATACAAATCTGTAAATTTTTTTGAAAATTGTTTTAAATACTCCCTTATGCAAATTAACTTTTGTTAAATTTAGATATTAAAAACATCCTTCTGTTGAAGTCACGTGATAGGGTTACATATAATGAGTGACCCCCCTGAGATTCTACCTTTCATACAAACGGGTGGTGATGCATTGACAGGTCATACCAATCCACACTACTTTTGTCTTTTTTTTAAAGATGAAAAACCCGTAATGCAATGGCAATAGTATTCTCATGATACAAATGGGAACCTGAAAAACCTTACAGTCTCTTAACTTCAATTCCCAGCAAGGAGAGGTATCCAACATGGGCTCCTATACAAGAATTCAATGAGAGGTCTAACTGTGAAATAGAAGGATTAAAAGCATTTATTACATACAAAGAGGAAATGCTCCGGAGATATCCTGATTCGAAGCCTATTTGGAGAGAACACACTACCATTGTAATTAACAAGACACGAAATTTAATAAAGGATCTTGAGAGAATGCGAGGCAAGGGTGTCAAGGAAGAATGAAATATGTTTTGGCCAAATGTTCATAACGATTTGCGCCCAGCTCCAGTCTTTGAAAATGAATTTGTATCATTACTCCCACGTCCATATTGTGGACCGAAGAAGAGAGAGTTTATGCCACAAGTAGATATAGAGGTCGATTGTTTTGTTGTGGTTCGGCCATCGGATGATGAATATGAGAATGTGAAGTTTTGGGTTGCAAAAGTAGTTGATGTGCAAAGAGATGACCAAGGGAGAGCTACAACATTTATTTTTTTCACAAAAAAAAAAAGAGAGCTACAACATTTACAGCGGTATGGTATGAGCCAAAGGGCAGGAAGGAGAATATGGATAACAACACATTGTATACTAATTGTATAATGAAGTAGTGGGTCCCAAATGATGAAGTGGTCTCTCAAGTTTCGACGGAGACAATCATAGTGTCTTGGCATTCAAGGGAAAAGAAATCAAAGAAGTGCATGGGATATGAGGTAGAAGGAAAAATAAAAATACCACAGCAAAGTATTTTGCATATACACGAATTTTTAAGGATGCTCGCCATGGAGGAAGTAGAAGGAGACAATGCAAATGAAGAATGTCCATGATTAAAGCTTTGTATTGAAGTCCATTGAAGGAATTTATTTGGGTACTAGGCAAGAAGCCAATTCAACACAATTATAATCAGAGTCATCACCTCCTATGTCAAATGAGAGTCAAAATATGCACTGGATGTCACCCAAGGGTCAAGGCTTGGCAAGACAATAGGGAGTTAATGCAGATGGCACCTGGCAAGGGACTATCACATTGAGCAATAAGACAATGGGGAGTCAATGCACCCAAGGGGCAAGGCTTGGCAAGAGAAGTGGGAGTTAATGCAGATGGCACATGGCAAGGGACTGTCGTGACATTGAGTAATAAGACAATGGGGAGTCAAATTATGTAGATGGCACGAATTGAGGCTCTTTAAGAGCAACAATTTAAATTGTAAACATATGTTCAATCTATATCATTTTGGATATAAAGACTCTAGCTAAGAGCAACGTCTCTCAATGTAATCATATAATGATAGCTATAATTGCTATTATAATTCTTTGGTTCAATACAAAACTTGGGTCTTATGGCATCATGTCTTTTTTCTATTTATTAAAAGTTTTAAAAATTTTGTGCATATTGCGAGTGACAATGTTATTTTCATGAAATATTTAAGTCTCCTTTCATGGATTTATAAATTTATCACGTCAAGGAAAAATATTAAAAATAATTAAATTAACAAATAACTTAGGTATAGCTAGAATTTCTAATATAGGATTATTTCAAATTCTTGCATGTTGGTGCAAAAGTATAGATTGAAAAAAAAATATTTTTATGTGAATATGATAGTGCCACAAAGTGAACTTTTGATTTGGGAAGAATATTTTCAAAAAGTAAAATTTTGATTTGGGAAGGATATTTTCACAAAGTAAACTTTTCATTTGGGAAGGATTTTTGGGCTTCGTCCTAAAACAACAGAAAAAGTCCAAAATTAATGAAATAGGTGTTCATATGTGCATAACACTAACCCATTAGAGTTGTATAGTTAGTCATTTGTGGTGTTCTCTCTAGCTATGCCCTCTCTCCTCATATCCACTCTTCTGCTCTCCCCTCTTCATATTTTGTCACATCTTTCACCAATCCTTTTGTACCAGTGAAATTGTTCATAGAGAGAATGCATGTCCCTTGAACTCGATTCGGTGTACTATCCATCGTGTAGATGACATTCTTTTGACCTTCTAATGGTTTCATCTCTATGAACCATTCTTAATGGTTTGTCATATGAGATGATGCACCATTGTCGATGTACCATGGATCCTAATATGCTTGGTCAACTTGGTAGCTAAAATCCTCTTTTGAATTACAATCAGTGTCTAGATACCCTGTATTAGTCTTTTGCATTTCCCCGGGATGATTTTTTCTTCTACGAAAATTCCCTCAATAGCTACTGGATTGATCGCCTTGGTCGTATTGCTTCTTGTGGTAATCTCTTTCATAGTGTCCAAACTTATGATAATAGTTGCACTATATGTTTGACACATTCATGGATGCATTCCCTCATCCTTGGAATCTTCCTCGATTGGAATGATTTCCTCTTTGTTGATTCTGATGTTGTCGAGGATGATGTTGATGTTGGTTTTGACTTTGATAATGATTTTATTGCTAATGATGACCACTTCGTTGGAATGATCTACCTCTACCTCTATTTCTATCTAAAGCTATGAAAGCTTGATCATTGGAATGACCTTTGCATGCATGAATGGCCTGAGTCCTGAGTTCTTCACTCATCAAGTAAAACTGACTGAAGTTCCTCTAGTGTTGGAATTTTTTTTTGGATGGAAATACTTTGGATTAGATTCTCATATCCCTCTTCTAGTCCATTCAAGATGACTTGAACCATTTCTGCTGGATTGGTGTAATGATGATCTTTGATCCTAAGTATGTAAACATGACCGGTTTCGCTGCTAATGTGGAAACTCAGGTTGATTTGGTTTCTCGGTGTGAGAATCTTGGAAAGGTTATCAAGGGGTTCACCTTAAAAAATTAGTGTACCACATGCATTCAAAAGGAGGGGTATTTTAATCCAACTTTTTGGGAAAAAATAACAGAATTACAATAACAAGAGGGGTTTTTTGATTCAAAATTTCAAAAAACTCACTTCGTTTATAAGCAAATAGGAGTGTTTTTATTGTGTGAGAAATTTTAGTTGAGGGGTTCTCTTTATACCCTTTGAATGCACGTGATACATAGGGTTTCTTAGTAGTTTACCCCCTGAGGAAGTGTTCTTGGACTCGTAGAGAGTTGCAAACATATCCCATGGAGGTTCGAGGAGGGAGGGAGTGAGAGAAGACAAGTTAGAGAACATAAAAATGCCACGTGATGGAAGGTGGAGGAGATAGTGCCATATGGCAAGATGGTGTGGGAGGAGCAAAGCTCACATGTGCAGGGAGACAAGTTGGTGGGGACAGCGCAACTGTGGGGAAGAGGCTGTAGCCTTGTGGGGCAGAGGGGGCAGTAAATGCGAGGGGCAACACATGTAGGCTCTCTCAATGGTGCCATGAAGCTTGAGGAATTAGAGAGTAAATGTTAAAGACGGTTCGCGAAGGCACAGATGCCTAGATTGGACACGTGGGAGCATAGAGGGAAGCACAGATGAGCAAAATAAACAAGTGGTAG
The DNA here is from genome assembly GCF_047967505.1 of Dipteris shenzhenensis. Taxonomy (NCBI): domain Eukaryota; kingdom Viridiplantae; phylum Streptophyta; class Polypodiopsida; order Gleicheniales; family Dipteridaceae; genus Dipteris; species Dipteris shenzhenensis. Next base: position 25,662,820 of record NC_141600.1, read on the forward strand.
CACATCGTCAAGGAGCATGAATTGCGATAGCATTGACACGTTGCATCATGCATGTGCAGTGGGGGGTCTACATACAAGGTGGTGGACAGAACTGTAGATGTGAGTGCATAGAGCACCGATAGAGAAGAACTGTAGTGGTGATTGGTGAGGCAGAGAGGCGACCAATCCAAGATGGCCACTATTGAAGTAGAGGCACTATGATCAAAGGAGGCATGCCACATTAGACTGCAGACTGAAAAGGGTATGCACCGATGCACTGAAAAGGGTTTCAACCAAATGATTGAACTTTTGTTACTGCTTTGAAATCTTCTTACAATGGTTAGTAGCACTACAAGAATGGGATCAAGTGGTTGGAAGCTATGTGAAAATAGGGTGCCTAGAGAAAGATAGAGCTATACAGTCCCATGTAGTGAATCGTGGATCTGATTCATATGTATTTGTTCGAATCATTTTATTGGGCATGTATGCAAAATGTGAGAGCATGGAGGATGCACATCATGTCTTTGATGTGATGGTGCATCGTGATATGGTGTATGCCCAAAAGGTAGATGGTGTGTGGGCTTTGGAGCTATAGGCACCAAATTACTAATGAGTGGCTTTGAGTCATATTCATTTGTAGGTACCTCTTTGGTGGATACTTATGTGAAATGTGGAAGCATAGAGGACGCTTGTCATGCCTTTGTTGATCATGATGTGGTTTCATGGCCCTACCATGATCTTGGGTTATGAGAGGGTTATGCCTCATCATGATGTGGTTTCATGGATATGCCCAGATGGAAGAGGGTTATGCCTCATCATGATGTGGTTTCTTGGGTTGCCATGATCTTGGGATATGCCTAGCAAGAAGAGGGTACATTGGCTTTGGAATTTGGAGTTGTATCCACTAATGCACTAGAAAGAGGCCCAACCAATGAACCTTCAACTTTTGTTGTTGCCTTGAAGCCTTGCGATAGCTTCGCAACCCTGCAAGAATGGGATCGAGTGGATGGAAGCTATGTGATCAAGAATGGGATCAAGTGGATGGAAGCTATGTGAAAACAACGTGCTTAGAGAAAGGAAGATTCATCCCCCCTTAGCCATCCACTCCCAGATAGTGAATCATGGATGTGAGTTGGATGTATTTATTGGATCCAATTTTGCTAGACATGTATGCAAAATGTGTGCATAGCATGTCTTTGCAATTTCCTAGATGTGCTAAGAAGGTGTTATAGAAAATCATAGAACTTTTATCACTGCATTGATGGCTTGCAAGTTAATGAAAAAAGTGTTGAAAGATGGTAAGCAAGTCAAGTGGCTTGGAATCAAATGTATATGTAGGTAATGCTTTGTTGAATACATATGCCAAGTGTGGGAGCATGGAGGATGCATAGAATGTCTTTGATGAGACGTTGTTCCATGATGATGTGGTCTCCTAGAATGTGTCTACACATGTATGTTGATTCTCTAGGCATGTGTGAGTGTATCTCTATGTGTATGCATGTGGTGTTATTATACATGTCTGTCTCTATGTGTGTATGTTTGTGCTTATATGGGTGAGTAAACACACAAGATCTCCCCAAGATACACACACCTGTACATAAGCATGGACCACATGAACATGTAGTTAGAGATGTGCACACTCAAACATGGCCAAAGACTCAACACACATGTACATCTATGTAGACACACCATGACCTATGTGCACACATAGGCAAACACACACATATGCATGTGTAGACACATAGGTATACAGTGTACACATGTACATGAGCATACATACACTTGAACATATGCACACATGTGGGAAATACAACTCTGGGTGTGTGTATGAGAGAGAGAGAGAGAGAGTATTGGTATAAAAAATATATTTCCCAAATAAATGCATTGTTAGGGCTTCATTGAGAATTGATTTAAAGGCACCCTAGGAATATCCACACGATGAGACCCAGCGAAGAGGGTCTCTCACCCGTCGTAAACTCGTACAAGTCATGCTACTCGTCACTCTTTATGGCGGCATTACAATAAATTCAGACGAGGTGCTAGAATCACAAAATGTAAATTCCAAATCATAAGAGAATGAAGATTGCTTTGTGCAATTCTTGTACTAATAGTGGTGCTCATTTTGAAATCACAGAAATCACGCTTACAGCCTGTAAAGCATTCCTTAGGCCGTGCTAACGAGCCAAAATTATTGTTACTTAGTTTACTCCATTTCAAAAGACTCCCGAACGCTAGTTCTTTTTGGTAATCGCGGATTCAAGCTGCTTCACAATTGAATCCGGAACGTCGAAGGCTTTTGTCAAAACAGAGTCCGGGATTCCTGCTCCGAACAAGATATCGGAAAGAACTACCAAGCCGGGACTCGCGCTGCTGAAGGAGGCCAGTGCATGTGCTTCCGTGTACATGCTTGGGTTCATCTGGAAGTGCACGAGACCCTTCGGGAAGACGAACAAATCTCCCTTCTGCAGCGTTTGATTGAACAGCTTGTTTGTGGTGTCTACCAAGCCAACCGTGAGGGTGCCGTCGATCACGTAAAGCAACTCCGTGCCGCGGGGATGAGTGTGGGGAGGGTTGAGGGAGCCCGGTTGGAACTCGAGGAAGGCTGCGGAGATGCCAAGGCCGTTGAGGGCAGGGAAGGCATCCACGAAGGCCTTGATAGGCTTGAAAGATCCGGCAGGAGCGTGTGCCCCTCCGCGAAAGCCCTCGAAGGTGAAGTAACAGCCATCGAGGGTACTTTCATTGACGCCGGCGGGGACTGAGAAGTCGGAGAGGAGCTCAGGGTCGCTCGCTTTTACGAGCTGCCCCGCACAAGCAAGAAGGAGGAGGAATCCGCAGACGGAAATGCAGGTGGCCATGCTTCTCTTCAAGGAAAGCCTGCACGTAACAAACAATGTAGGAGTTAGACCAGACGAGCAGCTTTTGAGCTTGGTACCATTTCTAACAGGATAGTCTAACGAAGCTGTCACAACAGTTATTTCACAGTCGTTCAATACAAAAATCAAGAGCAGAGCTTGAGTGAAACGATCGGAGCTATGATAATCCTGCACTATACCGAGATTGTAGTCTAAAATGCTGGCCCTTCGAGCCAGGAAAGAGAACTGCCGTGCTGCAGTGACGTTGAAGCACTGCTGCCTTATATAATATTCCCGGAAACTTGGCCGTCTGTACTCCAGTTTGTTTCCATCCTCGAGTAAGGTTCATGTTTAGCGTTGGTTACTCAGACCAGACTAATAAAAATGTAGAGACATACAATTTGATCGGCTTGAACGACAGAAAGTTCGATGAAGCCTGATATCTCTAGAATGATCCACACGTGGACGTGGGCGGGCTGTCCGCCGGCTAGTGTGCAGACCCCTTTATTGTAACTTTTCATTGAGTCTTCTTTGGGTCGAGTTTCGTAACAAGGTGAATGATATTTAATCATTCATAAGGCTTGCCCAAGATCCCAAAAAGAGAAAAATAAGATGAATTCGATGTGCAATGGACATGGTGCTTTAAAAATGGGGCAAGACTGTAGTACATAATGAATTGAAAGAAAAAAAGAGGGAGAGAGAGAGAGTGTGTGTGTGTGTGAGTTGAGAAAAAGATGTGATTTCTAGGGAACAAAATAGCAATTGGAACTTGGACCAATCATAAAAGGGCAAAGAATGTCTGAAATTGAAATCCCAATTTCACTTCTTAAGTGGAAATCTACAATAAGACCTACCCTTTAGGGAAGGCCAAAAAGTCATAACTTTCCTTTCTTCTTGGTGTTCCTCTCCCTCTTGTTGGTCAAGATTAGCATCAAGAGTATTGGTTACTGTTTCGTCCTCCTCATTATGAACATCTCGTTCATAATCAAGTATATCTACAATCTCCCCAACATCTTGTTCACCAATGGGAGGTTGAGGCTCTCCAGAAGCATAAAAAAACCTTGGATCAGACTCTGTAACTTCTTCATTCCCACTTCTTGGTACTCATCTGGCAACTCTCCTGGTGCTCTCACTCTTTGTTCAATAAATTGTATCTGTAAGGTGTCACACTCAAGAGCAACAACATTTCTTCCCCTCTTTAGAGCACTGACAGTTGTGGTGCCTGTTTTGGAAAACAAATTGAAAGAAGGTTAATTAAATCCATCATCAAAAGTTGAGGCTTTTGATTATGGATTAATTATGCCTATTAATTTACCACTCATATGTCTGAACTTTTTGCAAATGCCAGGTCTCTCAAACACATTTGTAGGAGTTGGTTTCATGGCAAAATTATATGTCCCTTGAGCTCTTAATCCAGATCGAGAGTGAAAACCAATCATTGCAAACTCACATGCCCAAGAAAGTCGATCAAGTTTGTACCCATGGATGTTGGGTTTAGTCCTGCAAGTAACACAACAAGACAAAGCACCCATAGACATGCACATAGATGCGTTTCTTTAACTTAAAAAAAACTTACGGGCCCATCTATTTGCGTGTCTATTGGCGTGCCTATAGACCTGCATCTATAGGCACGTTTATATAACAGACAGACGTAGCTATAGATGCGCCTATAGACGCACAAATACATGTTCAGCTAGAAATTTTAGAAAACAGAGAGACGCGTACATAGACGCATTTATAAACGTGCTTATAGATGCTCTACAGAATCTTTTTTGTTAATAAAAGCAGAATTTTGTGTGGTTGAACAGAATGTTGTGTATGTTGTGTATGTTGTGTATGCTATGTAGTTACAAGAATCCCATTTCCACATTGTGCAATTCAATTCTTACAGTCAACTGCATTTTAATTAGCACGATTGCAAGCACGTCTATAGCGAACGATTACAATTTCGAATAAAACATTACAACTCCAAAACGTTTAGTTCACAAGGAATTCATTGATAGAATGTTGCACAAGGAAATCGAAAGACAAAAAAATAAAAGGAGTGTATATTAATTTATAGCTCAAAAAGTGTTTGTATGTACATATAGCATGAAGCCAAGCCATGTCCTGTGGTTTCAAGTACAAAAAATAAGAGGAATGTATATACAAGAGAGGCACGAAGCCAAGCAGTGGCTTCAAGTACAAAAAAGAGTAGCTAGCACTACTTCTACAACTAATCTAAGTTCTCCGCGTCCTCGCTCGCTTCTTTGCTCCCTTCTTCGCCCCCTTCTTCGCTCCCTTCTTCTTCATCTTCTTCCTCCTGATTAACCGCAGGGCCCTGTAAACAAGGGACAACATGTATCAATGTATGAAAAATCAAATCTTTACTTAAAATATTGACATCATTTAACTACTTTTAAATACCTTGGGGGGCGCTCCAGTAGCCCGAATATACTGCTCCTGGGTACCTGCCCACGATATCAAGCTGCGAGATGACACAATTTATGGAGGGGTTAGTACAAAGAAACAACCTCCTAATAAACTACATAAACAATATAATTTGAGATTGATACTTACAAATTGGGCCTCCCATGATTCAACTCGCCCTGCTCTAAAATGCACGCTTCTATATTGCTCCATTTGGATCCTTCACAGCCTTCATTGCTTTCTTCCACTCACCCTTGTAAGTGGCGTGGGGCTGGCCCCTTGGTGGTTGACCACCCTCTCTCCTGGCAATCTCGGCTAGTGCCTGTCTCTTAAGCGAAGATCTTTTATTGGCAAGTATCGTAACAATCTTTGACTTGGCCCATTTATCTGTGAACTGAACATTGGGGAGATTGGGATACCTAGAGCAAACAGCAACGAGGGTCTCATCAACCAACTTTTTTGGTTGGTCTTTGTAGTAGTGAATAAAGCAATCTCTATAATTGTTAGCAATTATAGAGCGCATGAAGGCCATGATGTCCTTCCCTCGTGCATCCATCAAGATGCCTCCTATCTGAGTGATGTCATAGAAGATCGTACCATTACCCTTTGGGACGTCAGCATCATCTGAATCATCCCCGTCCCCACCACTACCCCCCCAAAGCACTATGCCATGCATCCCCCACCGCTCTCTCTACTACTACACCTGCTGCCCTGTCGTGTCGAGCTAGTACGCTGGCCACTCGTAGCTGGAGAAGCAACTCTCGATTGCACGGGAGTACCCTAGCCACTCGTAGTTGGAGAAGTGACTCTCGATGGCACAGGAGTACATCGGCGGCTCTGCGAGGCAGAAGGACCTTCTGACCGCACGGGGGGAGAAGGGGCTCGGCTCTGTAGCTGGCTGGGTTGTCTTGACTCCACTGGGGTAATCTCAGCTGGTGTGGGATTGGGGTGGTTTGGAGTCTGTACTGCGGACTCCTAGGGGGTGTTTGTAGTACCCCCGTCATGTATGTGTATAACTCCGCAGGAGTGGAAGGGTGCCCCAAAATGTTATATAACTCCCAAAAGATGGCATCCCGAAGATCTGGTGAGGCTGAAGAGCTTCCTGGCCACATGATGAACTGAAGAAAATAAAAGACGAAGATTACCATTGAGCATGCCCTTGTCACGAGATGCAAAATAAAAAATAGAGTGACAGCCTGACATTGAGCAAGCACTTATAGACTCCTGCATTCTTTGAATTAGAGTGACAGAAGTTTGTATCTACTTGCTCAATGTGAGGCTATTGAAGCTTCACATGGCGAAAAAGAGAAAAGGAAAGAGAGGAGAAAGGAGAAGAAAAGAGAGGAGAAAAAGAGAGAAAAAGTGGGGATAAGAGAGAGAAAAAGAGAGAAGAAAAGAGAGGAGAAAAGAGAGGAAAATAGAGGAAAAGAGAGGAGAAAAAAGAAAGGAGATAAGAAAGAAAAAGAGAGGAGAAAAGAGAAGGAAAGAGAGGAGAAAGGAGAGGAAAAGAGAGGAGAAAAAGAGAGAAAAAGTGGGGATAAAAGAAAGAAAAAGAGAGAAGGAAAGAGAGGAGAAAAGAGAGGAAAATAGAGGAAAAGAGAGGAGAAAAAAGAAAGGAGATAAGAGAGAAAAAGAGAGAGAAAACAGAAAAAAAGAGAGGAGAAAGGAGAGGAAAAGAGAGGAGAAAAAGAGAGAAAAAGTGGGGATAAAAGAGAGAAAAAGAGAGAATAAAAGAGGATGCTTTCCCTTTCCATCATTCATGCAATCCCTTTCTTCATTCATATAATCACTTATTTCCATCATTCAATATGCAATCCTTTTCTTGGAAGTGGGAGCCTTTGGCAAAGGGGAAGGGGAAGGGGAAGGGAAAGGGAAAGAGAAGGAAAAGGAAGGGAAAAGGGAAGAATACATAACAGACTGTCAGAGCGCATCTATAGATGCATCTATAGGCACGGTTGTCTGTTTTTCCAAAAGACAGATGCACTGTTAGATGTGTCTATAGACGCGCTCCAACAGATGCCTTTTTCAAAGAAATTGAAAAGGACATGCGCTCGACCCCAAAAAGAACAACACTAGTACCAAAAATATATGTTCCTTGCATACGACAAAGGACGATGACGAATCCAAAGAGGGCAACTTCCAAAGAAGATCAACCACCAAGAGACTTACCTTGAATAGAGGTATGGAAGCTTCTTGTCCTTCTTCAAAGATGCTTCTCTTTCTTCTCTTCCTTGTTTATTTTCTTCTCTTGTGTGCTTGGGGGTGATTGTGTAAGCCTGGAGATGAGTGTGGGTGCTTGGAGATAAGTGTGGATGCCCGGAGCTGTGTCTGTTAATAGGAAAGCAAGCCGCACGATGCTAAAAGTATGTGAAGGAAAGCAAGCGCACTAAAAGTAGGTTCGAAAATCAGCTACGCGTCTATCTGCACATCTATCAACGCATCTAAAGTACATTTTAGACGTGCCTATAGACAGACTCCACAGTACAGATGTGGTGTTAGATGCACTTTTAGATGCTCCATAGAGTTTTGACATTTACAACTCATGCAAGAATAAATTTTTTGGGTTGTTTATATGTAGGATGTCTTCATCGTCAATAAGTAGCTCCAATGAGGATGAATCCCTCCGTATCCCACCATCGCGAAATGTGGTTGGAGCAAAAAATCAAATGTATGTGTGATCGATGTCGAGGAAACATGTATCATGCACGTAGAATTACACTCAATCACATCTCAAATTATGGAGAATGGGATGTAACCGTAAACATGGTAAGTGTTAAAGAGTTAAGGTTGATTGAGATACCTATGGGTGTTCATGTGTTTGAGTTATGATCCCATTTTAATTTGATACAGGATGCAATGCCACACCTGCATATGTTGCCCTATGCTCATTGTGAGGAGGCAAAGCGTCAGCGATATGAGGTGGGATCTTCAAGAGGGACCGTTACGAATGCGTGGAGTGATGGGTGATAGTAGCCCTCTACCATTACCTCATGAGGCCGTGGAGGAGGAGGAGGTGTTTGATGATATGGTGCGGGATCTATATGTCCATCAATCCTCAAGTAGGGATGATAGCATGGAGCAGGACAATCTTTTTACTGTAACATCGACTCCACTGTTTGAGAGGTGCACATTCTCTATTCTACGTGCCTCCCTTGAGTTACTAAACTTGCAGAGCAATGCAAGTTTGAATGCATTACTCAAGTAAGCTTTAAAGTCTATTTTGCAAACATGGTGAATTATGCTAGTGGGTTAATTACTCGAATGCTTTTTCTCATTTATGGTCTTCACATGCAGGCTATTGTGTAAAATGCTTCCAAGGGAGAATAAATTACCAACCTTAAGAGATATGGCAAGGCAACATGTTTAATAGTGATGTGATGAAAAGATGGGTGACAAGATACGAGGATGCAAAGGCAAGAAGACAAGCTTTCGTACACACCATGGATGTCGTGTGCCATACCCTCAGCATCTAAGAGCACTTCCAAGGATATTCATGTGGATTGGCTACTTGACGAAATTGAGAGAGCAGAGACAGATGAGGGGATGCATATCACAATGGAAGAATGGGAGTATGCTAGGGGATGCATGAGCAAGGTCGGTATATAGAATGTTATGCATAAGTTAAGAGCTTTCAATGATTTAGATTGCTTATTGAATTGATTTTGTCTTGGTGTAGTGTACTATGTTCAATGCTATATGGTGTGAGGGCAAGCATTTTTGAACACAACGGATCAATGATAAGAGAAACACACAAGATTGCGGCACCATTGCTAGCTTTGAGGGAGCTAATGGAGCCATGGATGATTATTGTGGCATAATCCAAGATATTATTAAGCAACAATCAAACACCATGCAAGTGGCTTTGTAACTATTGACTCCACAAAGTTTTGGCAAAGTAAGAAGGACACACTAGTACTACTGCAATGAGACTGCAACAATGTGAACAGGTATTGTACACACATATAAAAATACTCACTTTTAAATATTTGATACCTTTGATGCAAGGAAAATAACATGATTGTATTTGTGTTTGAATTAGGTTGTCTATCAACCACTACTACACACGGATCCTATTCCGATGCTTAAGGATCGACGATTAGTGTGCGTGGGGCGCTAATCGTTGGTAATCAAAGCAAGATTTGTTAAGGATCACTATATAGTGACTTTAGGTAAACGTTGCTATATAGCAACGTTTAAAGAACGTCGCTAGATAGCGATCTTTATTAGACTTGTAAATGGTTGCTATATAGCGACACTTATTAAACTTGTGAATGGTAACTATATAGCAACACTGAGACAGCTTCCTATAGCGATGTTTTATAGAGAGTGTTTTTTCTCATACCGACCTTAAAAGATAGTTTTTCCCAATGACAATTTTTTTTTTCTTTTTCATACGTTTGATCCTTTGAGAGAATAAAAGTACAAGAGCATGTACATCAAGTCTTTGAAGCTCATATATTCATGTCCAAGTTTGAGATGAAAAAAATCAATGAAGAGCATTTACATCAACGGCTTCAGCCAAGTCTAACGCGCCAAACAAGTCTATCTCTAACTCTATACCGAGTTGATCTCCTATATCACCGTCGTACTCTAGCATCGTATGTTCACCTAAGAGTACTTGATCATCTTCTTCAATAAAGTGTGGTGATTCTTGATGATTGTCATCTTCTTCGTCAACATCGTAATCTCCATCTTCGTACGATGTCATTATGCGCATCTTTCTCTTGGCTCATATTATGATCTTCATCTTCTTCGCTAGATCCATCTGGATCAATTGGATCCGGCATTGGTAGTGTCATCTCCATATCCACATCTCTATCTTCAAAAATTTGCTTACTTCGTGGTGCAACTTGATCACGTACCACCATCTTGGATCAAAACGATCCGGATGAAAAACCACCTATATTGAAGATGGGTGCCAAATGCCGTCAATTACATATATGAAATTATGCTTAAGTACATGTATTAATGGATCTTTTAAAACCAAAGCTTTAATTAATTAAATCATTAGTATGCACCTGCTCACAATGCTTGGGAAGAACAAAAGTATCACTTTCATCGGTCCAAAGTTTGGTGGAGCCTATTGCAAAGAAATCGCTTCTGTCTTTTCTCACTGTCGCATGGGGACTGTTGTAAATAGTTCTAAACCATTTTACATAAAAAATGAAGAAACTAAATCGTCTGAAATGAATTTCATAGATTTCGCTTATGGTTGCACAATAATCCAACTATGAGGAGAGAAGATTGGTATCCGAAGCACTTGCTTGGCTATCTTGTGTGAAGTTAGCCATGACTCCACAATCATACGTGACTCTCTTGAATCGATGCGTTCCATGCGAAAATGTCATCCATATGACCATAATGCACTGTACTTTTTGTACTGCAAAAGAGCATCATTAAAACAATGAAGATGCATCTATTTTATAGCGTATATTGCCAACAAATAATCACTTAATTATGTCAAGAGGTAAGAAACTTACATGCATCATACATCCAAATGATAACTCTCGTTCGCACTCGTTTATTGTCTCTCCATCACGTTTGGCTTTATGTAGAGCTAGTTGTAGCCAATCAAGTGACATCTGAGTGGGGAGAAGGGCGAGATCCCATGGATATGGTTGCGATCTCCTGTACATTACTCTAAATCTTGTCCTTGCATTTATTCTTTTTGCTTTGGCCGTTTCATATCTCTCAATCCACTTCTGCATCTCCTTGCTATTGAGGTTACAAAACTTATTGAATTTCTCCATTTGCTCTTCGCTCGTCTTTATTTCAATCCCTTTTCCTTAGGGAACCTCGCCAACAATGTGATCATCATCCTTGTTATGCCAAGCTTCTGGCATATCGGGATCGATGGATACAAGAAACTCCATGATATATACTAATACTCTTGCACAAGCCATCCCTCTTCCATGCTTGCTTCTGGTCTTGCTCTTTGTCTTACAAATTCCTTCAAAGTTTTCATAAACCGCTCAAGAAAAAACATCCGCCGACTATGAATGGTACCTGTAATGGCCACCTCATCAACTATGTGCACAAGCAAGTGCACTTGAGTTGTCATAATGCTCGAGGGAAAGTGCTTCTCAAGCAAGCATACGTCTTCGATGGATTCCACCCTAGCCTTCTCAATGCTCGATATGGAGATCTCTTTTTGAGATATCCACCTATTTCACATGCCCATGTAAGATATATTCATAATCAGTCTACAGATTATTTAGATTAAATTGAAGAAAATGCAATCAATGCGATTTGATAGAAAGCATACCTCACAATACCACTGATCTTGAATATAGCATTTCTAACATCTTCTTGTAAGCACCCTTTTATTGTAATTGGGAGGATGAACTATCAAAGCAACAAAGAAGTCATGTCAATAATATAACGTAATCATAATTACACAAACGCATCAGGATTATTGGTACACTAATCCAACAACTTAGAATACTTGTCAGACCTTGTGCCAATCATGGGACTTGAGCCACTACGCTTATTGTCCTTTGAAAATGCTCCTTTTAAGCAATGCATGTACCCTATGGGTGCTTGGAAAGAGGCAATGTCCGCCTTGACCGCTGCCTCCTCTCTTGGGTGGAGGATCTATGTTACTTTCGGGAGGATAACTTTTCTCGAAGCATGCACTTGGGGCCACAAACGAGACATCCTATTCATAGCACATAAGTCTTCTCGCACTCCTCTTGAGTCTTTGGAACCAACCAAGTGTGCCCAAATAGTAGCCCCCACATTCTTGAAGATATGTATGGGATCCAAGAGATGATTGATTTGTAACTAATCCCAATAAGGAAGCTTGTGAAAGATCGATAGCCTCTTCATACCACGAGGAGGTTCCTCTCCATTTGCCCTCCAAGCCTGAATCCAGTCATGCCTTCAAATATGGTGGTGGTGGATCAAGCTGACCTCCACGCACAAGATGGTCTAGCAGAAGTTATCGAGCATGACCTTCATAAACATTTTTCCTCATATGTTTGGAGTATCGTGCAAGCGATTTCAAACCCGGTCCACAAATAGGACAAGCATGGTACCCACTTGCAAAAAGTCCTACACGTGTGCATGAATGTGTTACTCAGGGGGGTTACTCATCATATGTAACCCTATCACGTGAGTTCAACAGAAGGATATTTTCTATTTCTAAAATTTACATAAATAAATATACATAAGGGACTATTTAAAATAGTTTTGGAAAATTTTTACAGATTTGTATAGAAAAGGGGTACATTTTATTAATGAAAAAATTTACAGATAAGGGATTTTAAATATAGGCCTTGCACGCACGTGATATAAAGGGTTTATACATAGTGACCCCCCTGAGATGTGTTAGTATAAGACATGCGTGTGAAAGAGAGACATAAAAGCATAATCCTATATTATACATGAAAAGACACAATCACGTACCTGCGCACTCTCCATATCCTGGGTAGTCATGCATGGTCCACATCAAGATACCCCTGACTAAAATATCATTGGTATGTCTAGGAGCTCTGGAATTATCAAAGATCCGCACTCCTCTCCATAAGATATGTAACTCCTCTATCAAAGGTGCCATGTACACGTCCATATTAGAATATAGCTTAGAATACCTGTAAGACATTGAGCATTAAGCTTAGAATCCTACAGCATGACATTTAGCAAACATTTACAAACTCCTGCATTCTTTGAATTAGAGTGACAGAGGTTTGTATTTGTTTCCTCAATGGTAGGCTATTGAAGCTTCACGTGGGAAAAAAGAGAAGGAAAGAGAAAGGAAAAGAGAGGAAAAGAGAGGAGAAAAAAGAGAGAAAAGAGAGGAGAAAAAGGAGAAAAGAGAGGAGAAAAAGGAGAAAAGAGAGGAGAAAAAAGACAGAGAAAAAGAGGAGATAAGAGAGAAAAAGAGGAGAAAAGAGACGAAAAGAGAGGATAAAAGAGAGAATGATAAAAGAGAGTCATAATTCAAACATACGTAGGCTTCAAATAATGATGATTCTCAAACATACATGATGATTCTCAAAACAAGCAATATCCAAATAATGAGTCAAATTAATGCATGAGCTAACCTCATTAAGGCAGAGACACTTGTATCCGAGCACCCATAGTTTGCTTGCAGATTCAAGATTGAGAGACAAGCCCGTAGTTTAGACATCCTACTACCCTCGTACAACTGTGTTGATTGCAACTCTCGCATATTGACCTCAGACTCTGACATCACGTGTACATGTGATGTAGTGCCCTTGAAAATAGAATCCATCATGTCCACCATACCCTCATCATCATCTGGCACATCCGGGAGACTATAGTCTTGCTCAAAGTGTCAAGATATATGCACACCCTCGCCACCCTCCTCATCCTATCTCAAGATTTCGTGTAAATATAAGATCTTGTCTCAAGGTTTCGTGTCATAATGGTATCCAATATTAATCACAAACTCAAATAGCATTGACTTACTGATGATCCATCACCATGTGCAACACCAACAGTGGGTACTGGTTTGGGCTACTCCCCATACATCCACAAGTGGCACATGACAGTACGACATTGATGTCGTACTTCTCGCTTGCAATGAGTGCAATGACAATACAACCTCTCCATAAGCCATTCTGCACCCTCGGGCGTTGACGCATCATCTAACGAGCTTCCACTCGTCCCTTCCATCTGCACACTTCCAAAATCACAACATGACCTACAAGGAGATCTGTTAAGATCCAAAAAATAGCCACCCATGAGCAACATCTTCATATTTTTAGAGGCAAGAGTTGCCACAATTGTAATGCCAAACTAGCAAAAATTGTGCATAGCATGAACGAAAAGTTTTTCAATTATAGAAACATGTTGTAACTATTTCCACGCAAAAAATGCAATCCACTAACTTCTTGACACAGCTACTCAAACAACCTTATGGCCTTTTCTTGAACGAGACCAAATTTAGAAGTGGTTTGTTGGAGAGAGTTGTGGTTAGTGGATACACATATATTGAGACCTAAGGCCACTGTGTATACAAAATACATATGCTTGTAAGCTATGAACTTCCCTTTCTCAAACCTTTGGACAAAGTCAATGCATGTGCATTGTCGAGCCTTGATCATAGTCACATTGTAAGTACTTCCAAAAGGAATGGTTGCATAACTTTCAATCTGAATGACATCCTTCCTTCTAGTTATTAATGAATTTCTTCTGCAGAACCACAGCTTTCAAATTTATTGCTATCTTGATCTCCTGTCATTTGCTATGTAAAAAAATGTTTTCCTTTTTCTTCGTATCTCCCTTATGCAACCTCACCAGGCTCGAGAGTATTTTCTGACACCACATTATTGGCTTGCACATCATGGACCTTCAACATCTAGCTTCCTTTGTTTAATGCATCAGTTCCTCCTCGCTCATGTTAGCTCCATTGTCATCTAGCCATGGTTGTAGTGGCACTATGGGTGGATTTACAATGCTTTTATTTAGATGCTACATGTGAGCCACATTATTAGGATAGAACCACATGGATTGCATCATCTCACCCCCACTATAAGACCACTTTCCAAAGAATCCTAGGGCCAAAGTGTTCTCTGTTGTCCTACCCAAGGTGATTGCCTCTCTCTCTCTCTCTCTCTCTCTCTCTCTCTCTCTCTCTCTCTCTTCCTTTCTCTTCCTTTCTCTCTTCCTCTCTCTTCCTCCCTTTCTCTCTCTCTCTCTCTCTCTTCCTTTCTTGCTTTCTTTCTCTCTTCCTCTCTCTTTCTCTCTCTTCTTGCTTCCTCACTCTATTTCTTTGTCTCTTTCTTTCTCACCACCCTCTCTTCTTTCCCTCTCTTCCTTTCTCTCTCCCCTTCTATTCTCTCAATCTCTCTCATTCCTCTCTCCCTATATTTTAACCTATCTTATTCCCTATATTTTCATATTTTTCTTCTTATCTTCTTTCTCCTCTTTCTTGTTAAAGATAGTGTAAATTGCACTATCCACATAGGGCATAGGGATAAACCCTAACCATAGGGCATAGGGGTAAACCCTAACCATAGGGCATAGGGGTAAACCCTAACATAGGGCATAGGGGTAAACCCTAACCCTAACCCCAAGGGGTTCACATGTATATCTTCATGTTCATTGTTATTACACTTAGTGTAGAGGTAGCTATATCAAGTGCACTCATCTCTCTCCCTCTCTCACTTCCACTATCATGGTATTAGAGTCGATGGTGCTGCCACTCCCTTCATGAGTGTCAAGCCCTCCTTGCGTGAGGCATCTTCCATTGAGAGAGATTTCTATCAGAGAGAATAAAAGCCCTTTCTTTCATCAAGGCACAAGTTCTCTCATCGAGGCATCTTCATTCATCTTCAGCTTCCATCGTATAGCTCTTCTCCACCTTCATTTTGCTTGAAAAAGCTCCCAGATTTGATCTCTAGAGCTCAAGATGTGGTGTTGAGAAGATTCGTGGTTTCCATGAGCGTTCAATGAAAAAGAGACTCTGTTCTCTGATTTTCTGAGAGATTCTCTATGCATTCCTTAAGGTACGACCTACAGAACTGTGGTCGCACAGCAAAAACAAGGCCTTTTTCTGAGTGCCTGTGGAGAACTTCTGCCTCCAAAATGAGCCCCGAAATGACCTTGAATCAGAAAAATAAAGTCACCAAGGGCTTTGCCCTTGCCCGCAGCATATAATGCCCTCTCGCCACACCGCGAAGGGCGTCTCAATCTGAGACAGTGCACTCTTGCACTTCCGGCTGTGCTACCTGCAAAGATTTGCTCCCAAACTTGAAAGAGGAAAGCAATGTAAAGAATAAGGGAGAGAGATAGGAGACTCAAGTTCAGCTTTCTTCACAACACACAAAAGAGAGAGGACACACGGTTGGAGGGTGAAGCCTTTCTTCACTTTTGCACACAACAACAATACAATAGAAGAGGGAAATACCCTATATGTCAAACCTAGAATACGTGGTTCATATGTGAATCCAAACCAAAAACATACGTGGCAGTCTAACTACACCACGAGTACAACTAACATAGGCGGTGACATAAATGATAGTCATCCAGGAGATATATTGGGGGTAGAGCTTGATATCTCAACACTCCCCCTCAAGCTCAAATCCATCTCACGTACACCAAGCAAGCTCCTAAATCTACGAAGCTTCTCGGTACCCAATGCCTTCGTAAAAATATCAGCCACCTACTCCTCAGTGCTGACATAGACAAGATCAATCTCACCAGCTAGAACCTTCTCTCTCACAAAGTGATAATGCACCTCAATGTGCTTCGTTCTACATGATAAACTGGGTTATTAGCAAGCATGATGCTGCTAATGTTGTCACAATGAATGACAACTGCTGCATGAATTGACTGTCCCATATCTGCAAGTAGCTTCCGTAACCAAGCTACCTCACATGCAGCCATTGCTGCACCCCTGTACTCAGCCTCTGTGCTCGACAAGGCAACTGTTGGCTGCTTCTTGCTGCTCCAACTGATGGCACCACTCCCAAGGGAAAACATAAAACCACTAGTAGATCTCCTGTCTGAGACACTACCAGCCCAGTCAGCATCTTTGTATCCATGTACCTGTAATGCACACCCAGCTTCATAAAACAGTCCATAATGCAATGTGGACTTCACATACCGTAGTATGCGCCTAGTCGCATCCAAATGTGGCTTCCTCGGTTCCTGCATAAACTGACTCACCAGCCCCACAGCATAGCTCAAATCTGGTCTGGTTATAGTCATGTAAATCAAGCTACCTACTATGCGCCTGTACATAGTAATATCTTCAAGAAGCTCACCTGTCTCTGCATTGAGCTTCACATTCTGCTCCAATGGAACAGAGATAGGCTTACAGCCTGTCATCCTATATTTGGACAGCATGTCCAAACCGTATTACCTTTGCAACAGCCATATCCCACTCGGGGATCTAATAACCTCAATGCCCAAGAAGTAACGCAGCTCTCCCAAATCCTTCATCTCAAATTTCTGCTTCAACAGTAGCTTCACTTCATAAATGTCTGCATCACTATCACCTGTAATAATCAAGTCATCAACATAGATGACTACAAGCACAATCCCTCTGTTTGTCCTTTTCACATAAAGTGAAAAATCTGAATTGGAAATCTGAAATCCAATAGTGACAAGATATTGCCCTATCTTGTCTGACCATGCCCTCAGCGCCTGTTTTAAGCCATACAAGGCTTTGCGCAACCTGCATACAAAATCGAGGTGTGAATTATCCTCATAACCTTCTGGCTGCATCATATAAACCTCTTCCTGCAAATCACCATGCAAGAAGGAATTTTTCACATCCATCTGATGCAAAGACCATCCCTTTGCAGCAGCCATAGCAATTACTGCTCTCACGGTTGCCATCCTTGCAACTGGGCTGAAGGTTTCCTCATAGACAATTCCATATGTCTGCGCAAAGCCTTTCGCAACCAATCTTGCCTTGTACCTGCTAACAGACCCATCAGCATTGTGCTTTACTTTGTAAACCCACTTGCAGCCAATAGCCTTCTTATCATGAGGCAAAGGCATCAAATCCCAAGTGTGGTTTGCATCCAAGGCAGCCATCTCTTCATCCATAGCTGCTTCCCAATTTTTATGCCCTGCTGCATCCTCAAAACATGTGGGCTCTAGCTCCTCTAGAACCTTGACCATATAAGCATAGTGATGTGCTGTATACCCATCATATCTCAACCTGTCAACTGGATACTTAATACGAGTGGACCTCTGTACAATTGGATCAGTTGCAGGGGTCTTTAAATCATGCCTGCTTTTCCTTGCACCAGGTGTAACAATAGAAGGAATCCCAAGTTCCTCATCAAGGCTCATTTCAGAGCCGCTTGACTCTCCATCAACATGAGAGCTACCAGCAGACACATCAAACACTGGAGCATGGTCTACTTTTTCTTTTCCCTTATGTGATACCTGCACAACACTATCAGGGCTGCCATGTGACGATTCACTAGATCTCAATCTCCCTGTCCATGCATTAGATCCACTAGTAGAGGACTCTCTGGGTCCACTCAAGGCTTGAGATTGCTGCTCTGCATTTATTGCAGCATTCCCATTTCCTGCATCTGCATCTCCTACCATAACAGTTGGTGCATACCAGCTGCTCATTTCATCAAAAACAACATCTCTGCTCACTTGCATTTTGCGCGTGGAAGGGTTATAACAGCGATACCCTTTCTGGTGCAGAGCATATCCAATAAAGATGCATTTTTCTGCCTTTGGATCCAGCTTTGTTCTCTTCTCATCAGGAACATGAACATAAGCTATGCAACCAAATACCTTCAAGTGAGAAATATCTGGTTTTTGGCCTGTATACATTTCTTCAGGCGTCATGCCATGGACAGTTGCAGTGGGGGTTCTGTTCATAATATAAACAACAGTTGCTACTGCTTCAGCCCAAAAATAATCAGGCATGTTTTTCTCATTTAGGATCGCCCATCCTACTTCTGCAATATGCCTGTTCTTCCTTTCTGCAACCCCATTCTGCTGAGGGGTAGACCTGCATGAGTACTTCCTTTGAATTCCCTGTTCTTTCAGATATTCACAAAATTCTTCTGAAAAGTACTCTCCCCCTCCATCAGATCTTAGCACTTTAATATACACACCTTTCTCTTTTTCAACCATGGCCTTAAAAGCCTTGACATGGCTGAACACTTCACTTTTGTGCTTCATAAAATAAATCCACACCTTCCTAGTGTAGTCATCAATAAACGTCACATAATAATGGCATCCACCAATAGAAGCAGCTTTGGTTGTCCAAACATCTGAATGGATCACTTCCAAAGGTCTTCTTCTCACCTTAGCATTTTTGGGAAATGCATGTCTGGCCTGCTTACCCATTTGGCATGCTTCACATACCTTTTGCATTCCCTCAACTCTGAATTTAGGCAAACCTGCAACAATGTTTTTCGTTTGCATAGATTTCAGCCTTTGTATATTCACGTGCCCAATGCGCTTGTGCCATATCTCAATATCTGCAATGACACCTCTCCCATGCGCAAACATAGCAGCTTTCACCTCAGGCATATCAACATCCAAGGTGAACATTCTGCCATTTTTGTTGCCTTTCGCAACCAAGCGGCACTTATTTTTCAAGTCCTCAACAAAGCATCCATCAGGATTAAATCTAACTTGCAGACCTTGCTCAACCATCTGGCCAACTGAAACCAGGTTCTTAGTGATTTTTGGAACATGAAGTACATCTGCCAGGTACTTCGTTTTGCCATCCTGCATAGCCAATGGCACTTTACCAACCTGCGTAATTGGGTGCGCAGTATCATCACCTGTTTCAACATAACCTGGCTTATCCAGATTTCTAACATCATGAAACCACTCACCATGACTGGTCATGTGGTTAGAGGCACCTGAATCAACATACCAAACATCATTGCAAGCTGCAGCATCTCTTGACATGGAGTTAACCATATGCTGCATCACAAAAAGGTGCTCATTTCTGTCGTCACCATGCCCACTTGATGATGCATAGTTGCTTTGCTGCAACTTCCCACTTTTGATGTCATTCTGCTTTTTATAGCATGTATTCTCCTTGTGTCCAGGCTTTCCACAATAATAGCATTCTGTGCTGCTATTTACTTGCTGGTTCCTTTGCCATGAACCACGGCCTCTTTGGCTCCCCCTGCCTCTAGAACTACCACGTCCTCCTCCATAGGACTGGTTTTCCTGTTGTTGCTGTTGGTTCTGATTTCCTGCACAGCCACCAAAACGGCCTCTTCCTCTACCCCTGCCTCTACCTGTATTTGAGTAGAAAGCAGTCTCTTGAGAAGTTGAGGTGGCTGAACCACCATTCCTTTGCTCTTCACTCAGCAAGAGAGCAATAAGTTCCTGAAAATCAGGAAATGTTTCACGGACTCCAATGGATGTCCGAAACTGTGCATAATCTTTCCCAAGACCATTCAAGGTCACAGACACTAAGTCCTCATCATCAACAGGTGCTCCAATGGAGGCAAGAGAATCTGCAAGGCCTTTCACCTTCAAGGAATACTCATTTATATTCAGATTTTTCCTTTGCAAATTGTGCAACTCCTGCTTTAGCTGCATCTTTCGTGCTTTGGTATTTGTGCTATACAGCTTCACCAATGTATCCCATGCCTCCTTAGGCGTCTCTGCATCCTGTATATGCACAATCATAGAATCTGAAATGCTAACAGAGAGCCAATACAGGCATTTTCTGGCTTTTTCATGCCATTCTTTAAAGGCCTTCAATTCAGCAGGAGTGGGAGCAGCACCCAAAACTGGTTCTGCAGTTTCACCACTGATGTACTCCCAAACTCCCTTTCCCATAAGGAAGTTTGTCATCCTGAACTTCCATGCTTGGAAGTTGTTCTTGTCAAGCTTCTCACTGACAATGGTAGACAGATTCTCAGACATTTTACAAATCACGAATTTCAACAGCAACCTATAAACATAGCAAATGCCTCACAAGGGCAAATATCAAAACTTCTGCAAAAAGCCTCACAGGGGCAGATCTGCAACACTGACGAAAGTGGTATTTCACCACACAGTCACTTCCTAGTGACGATTTTGCATCAACAGGCAACATGCATGAATCTGCAACTCCCAATATCTTTGCACACAGGCATACGATGCAATTTCTGTGGCACCTTTCCACCGACTAGCCGCGCAGTGGTCGCACAGCGAAAAACAGGGCCTTTTTCTGAGTGCCTGCGAAGAACTTCCGCCTTCAAAACGGGCCCCAAAACAGCCTCAAATAAAAAAAATAAAGTCACCCAGGGCTTTGTCCTTACCCGCAGCATATACTGCGCTCTCGCCACACCGCGAAGGGCCTCTCAATCTGAAACAGTGCATGTAAAGAATGAGGGAGAGAGATAGGAGACTCAAGTTCAGCTTTCTTCACAACACACAAAAGAGAGAGAGGACACAAGGTTGGAGGGTGAAGCCTTTCTTCACTTTTGCACACAACAACAATACAATAGAAGAGGAAAATACCCTATATGTCAAACCTAGAATACGTGGTTCATATGTGAACCCAAACCAAAAACATACGTGGTAGTCTAACTACACCACGAGTACAACTAACATAGGCGGTGACATAAATGATAGTCATCCAGGAGATGTATCGGGGGTAGAGCTTGATATCTCAACACTCCCCCTCAAGCTCAAATCCATCTCACGTACACCAAGCAAGCTCCTAAATCTGCGAAGCTTCTCGGTACCCAATGCCTTCGTAAAAATATCAGCCACCTGCTCCTCAGTGCTGACATAGACAAGATCAATCTCACCAGCTAGAACCTTCTCTCTCACAAAGTGATAATGCACCTCAATGTGCTTCGTTCTAGCATGATAAACTGGGTTATTAGCAAGCATGATGCTGCTAATGTTGTCACAATGAATGACAACTGCTGCATGAATTGACTGTCCCATATCTGCAAGTAGCTTCCGTAACCAAGCTACCTCACATGCAGCCATTGCTGCACCCCTGTACTCAGCCTCTGTGCTCGACAAGGCAACTGTTGGCTGCTTCTTGCTGCTCCAACTGATGGCACCACTCCCAAGGGAAAACATAAAACCACTAGTAGATCTCCTGTCTGAGACACTACCAGCCCAGTCAGCATCTGTGTATCCATGTACCTGTAATGCACACCCAGCTTCATAAAACAGTCCATAATGCAATGTGGACTTCACATACCGTAGTATGCGCCTAGCCGCATCCAAATGTGGCTTCCTCGGTGCCTGCATAAACTGACTCACCAGCCCCACAGCATAGCTCCAATCTGGTCTGGTTATAGTCATGTATATCAAGCTACCTACTATGCGCCTGTACATAGTAATATCTTCAAGAAGCTCACCTGTCTCTGCATTGAGCTTCACATTCTGCTCCAATGGAACAGAAATAGGCTTACAGCCTGTCATCCCATATTTGGACAGCATGTCCAAACCGTATTGCCTTTGCAATAGCCATATCCCACTCGGGGATCTAATAACCTCAATGCCCAAGAAGTAACGCAGCTCTCCCAAATCCTTCATCTCAAATTTCTGCTTCAACAGTAGCTTCACTTCATTAATGTCTACATCACTATCACCTGTAATAATCAAGTCATCAACATAGATGACTATAAGCACAATCCCTCTGTTTGTCCTTTTCACATAAAGTGAAAAATCTGAATTGGAAATCTGAAATCCAATAGCGACAAGATATTGCCCTATCTTGTTTGACCATGCCCTCGGCGCCTGTTTTAAGCCATACAAGGCTTTGCACAACCTGCATACAAAATCGGGATGTGAATTATCCTCATAACCTTCCGGCTGCATCATATAAACCTCTTCCTGCAAATCACCATGCAAGAAGGCATTTTTCACATCCATCTGATGCAAAGACCATCCCTTTGCAGCAGCCATAGCAATTACTGCTCTCATGGTTGCCATCCTTGCAACTGGGCTGAAAGTTTCCTCATAGTCAATTCCATATGTCTGTGCAAAACCTTTGGCAACCAATCTTGCCTTGTACCTGCTAACAGACCCATCAGCATTGTGCTTTACTTTGTAAACCCACTTGCAGCCAATAGCCTTCTTATCATGAGGCAAAGGCATCAAATCCCAAGTGTGGTTTGCATCCAAGGCAGCCATCTCTTCATCCATAGCTGCTTCCCAATTTTTATGCCCTGCTGCATCCTCAAAACATGTGGGCTCTGGCTCCTCTAGAACCTTGACCATATAAGCATAGTGATGTGCTGTATACCCATCATATCTCAGCCTATCAACTGGATACTTAATACGAGTGGACCTCCGTACAACTGGATCAGTTGCAGGAGTCTTTAAATCATGCCTGCTTTTCCTTGCACCAGGTGTAACAACAGAAGGAATCCCAAGTTCCTCATCAAGGCTCATTTCAGAGCCACTTGACTCTCCATCAACATGAGAGCTACCAGCAGACACATCAAACACTGGAGCATGGTCCACTTTTTCTTTTCCCTTATGTGATACCTGCACAACACTATCAGGACTGCTATGTGACGATTCACTAGATCTCAATCTCCCTGTCCATGCATTAGATCCACTAGTAGAGGACTCTCTGGGTCCACTCAAGGCTTGAGATTGCTGCTCTGGATTTATTGCAGCATTCCCATTTCCTGCATCTGCATCTCCTACCATAACAGTTGGTGCATACCAGCTGCTCATTTCATCAAAAACAACATCTCTGCTCACTTGCATTTTGCGCGTGGAAGGGTTATAACAGCGATACCCTTTCTGGTGCAGAGCATATCCAATAAAGATGCATTTTTCTGCCTTTGGATCCAGCTTTGTTCTCTTCTCATCAGGAACATGAACATAAGCTATGCAACCAAATACCTTCAAGTGAGAAATATCTGGTTTTTGGCCTGTATACATTTCTTCAGGCGTCATGCCATGGACAGCTGCAGTGGGGGTTCTGTTCATAATATAAACAGCAGTTGCTACTGCTTCAGCCCAATAATAATCAGGCATGTTTTTCTCATTTAGGATCGCCCGTCCTACTTCTGCAATATGCCTGTTCTTCCTTTCTGCAACCCCATTCTGCTGAGGGGTAGACCTGCATGAGTACTTCCTTTGAATTCCCTGTTCTTTCAGATATTCACTAAATTCTTCTGAGAAGTACTCTCCCCCTCCATCAGATCTTAGCACTTTAATATGCACACCTTTCTCTTTTTCAACCATGGCCTTAAAAGCCTTGAAATGGCTGAACACTTCACTTTTGTGCTTCATAAAATAAATTCACACCTTCCTAGTGTAGTCATCAATAAACGTCACATAATAATGGCATCCACGAATAGAAGCAGCTTTGGTTGTCCAAACATCTGAATGGATCACTTCCAAAGGTCTTCTGCTCACCTTAGCATTTTTGGGAAATGCATGTCTGGCCTGCTTACCCATTTGGCATGCTTCACATACCTTTTGCATTCCCTCAACTCTGAATTTAGGCAAACCTGCAACAATGTTTTTCATTTGCATAGATTTCAGCCTTTGTATATTCACATGCCCAATGCGCTTGTGCCATATCTCAAAATCTGCAATGACACCTCTCCCATGCGCAAACATAGCAGCTTTTACCTCAGGCATATCAACATCCAAGGTGAACATTCTGCCATTTTTATTGCCTTTCGCAACCAAACGGCACTTATTTTTCAAGTCCTCAACAAAACATCCATCAGGATTAAATCTAACCTGCAGACCTTGCTCAACCATCTGGCCAACTGAAACCAGGTTCTTAGTGATTTTTGGAACATGAAGTACATCTGCCAAGTACTTCGTTTTGCCATCCTGCATAGCCAATGGCACTTTACCAACCTGCGTAATTGGGTGCGCAGTATCATCACCTGTTTCAACATAACCTGGCTTATCCAAATTTCTAACATCATGAAACCACTCACCATGACTGGTCATGTGGTTAGAGGCACCTGAATCAACATACCAAACATCATTGCAAGCTGCAGCATCTCCTGACATGGAGTTAACCATATGCTGCATCACAAAAAGGTGCTCATTTCTGTCGTCACCATGCCCACTTGATGATGCATAGTTGCTTTGCTGCAACTTCCCACTTTTGATGTCATTCTGTTTTTAATAGCATGTATTCTCCTTGTGTCCAGGCTTTCCACAATAATAGCATTTTGTGCTGCTATTTACTTGCTGGTTCCTTTGCCATGAACCACGGCCTCTTTGGCTCCCCCTGCCTCTAGAACTACCACGTCCTCCTCCATAGGACTGGTTTTCCTGTTGTTGCTGTTGGTTCTGATTTCCTGCACGGCCACCAAAACGGCCTCTTCCTCTACCCCTGCCTCTACCTGTATTCGAGTAGAAAGCAGTCTCTTGAGAAGTTGAGGTGGCTGAACCACCATTCCTTTGTTCTTCACTCAGCAAGAGAGCAATAAGTTCCTGAAAATCAGGAAATGTTTCACGGACTCCAATGGATGTCCGAAACTGTGCATAATCTTTCCCAAGACCATTCAAGGTCACAGACACTAAGTCCTCATCATCAACAGGTGCTCCAATGGAGGCAAGAGAATCTGCAAGGCCTTTCACCTTCAAGGAATACTCATTTATATTCAGATTTTTCCTTTGCACATTGTGCAACTCCTGCTTTAGCTGCATCTTTCGTGCTTTGGTATTTGTGCTATACAGCTTCACCAATGTGTCCCATGCCTCCTTAGGCGTCTCTACATCCTGTATATGCACAATCATAGAATCTGAAATGCTAACAGACAGCCAATACAGGCATTTTCTGGCTTTTTCATGCCATTCTTTAAAGGCCTTCAATTCAGCAGGAGTAGGAGCAGCACCCAAAACTGGTTCTGTAGTTTCACCACTGATGTAATCCCAAACTCCCTTTCCCATAAGGAAGTTTGTCATCCTGAACTTCCATGCTTGGAAGTTGTTCTTGTCAAGCTTCTCACTGACAATGGTAGACAGATTCTCAGACATTTTACAAATCACGAATTGCAACAGCAACCTGTAAACACAGCAAATGCCTCACAAGGGCAAATAGCAAAACTTCTGCGAAAAGCCTCACAGGGGCAAATCTGCAACACTAACGAAAGTGGTATTTCACCACACAGTCACTTCCTGGTGACGATTTTGCATCAACAGGCAACAGGCATGAATCTGCAACTCCCAATATCTCTGCACACAGGCATACGATGCAATTTCTGTGGCACCTTTCCACCGACTAACCGCGCGGTGGTCGCACAGCAAAAACAGGGCCTTTTTCTGAGTGCCTGTGAAGAACTTGCGCCTTCAAAACGGGCCCCGAAATGCCCTCTCCCACAGCATATACTACGCTCTCGCCACACCGCGAAGGGCCTCTCAATCTGAAACAGTGCACTCCTACACTTCTGGCTGTGCTACCTGCAGAGATTTGCTCCCAAACTCGAAATAGGAAAGCAACACTGGTCCTCTTACCAGGACACCACAAACTTGGCTTGCTTTCTTGAGCTCCTTACCTCGAACAAGGCTCTGATACCATGTAAAGAATGAGGGAGAGAGATAGGAGACTCAAGTTCAGCTTTCTTCACAACACACAAAAGAGAGAGAGGACACAAGGTTGGAGGGTGAAGCCTTTCTTCACTTTTGCACACAACAACAATACAATAGAAGAGGGAAATACCCTATATGTCAAACCTAGAATACGTGGTTCATATGTGAACCCAAACCAAAAACATACGTGGTAGTCTAACTACAGCACGAGTACAACTAACATAGGCGGTGACATAAATGATAGTCATCCAGGAGATGTATCGGGGGTAGAGCTTGATATCTCAACAGTGCACTCCTGCACTTCTGGCTGTGCTACCTGCAGAGATTTGCTCCCAAACTCGAAATAGGAAAGCAACACTGGTCCTCTTACCAGGACACCACAAACTTGGCTTGCTTTCTTGAGCTCCTTACCACGAACAAGGCTCTGATACCATGTAAAGAATAAGGGAGAGAGATAGGAGACTCAAGTTCAGCTTTCTTCACAACACACAAAAGAGAGAGGACACACGGTTGGAGGGTGAAGCCTTTCTTCACTTTTGCACACAACAACAATACAATAGAAGAGGGAAATACCCTATATGTCAAACCTAGAATACGTGGTTCATATGTGAACCCAAACCAAAAACATACGTGGCAGTCTAACTACACCACAAGTACAACTAACATAGGCGGTGACATAAATGATAGTCATCCAGGAGATATATCGGGGGTAGATCTTGATATCTCAACAAGCAACACTGGTCCTCTTACCAGGACACTGCGAACTTGGTTTGCTTTCTTGAGCTCCTTACCACGAACAAGGCTCTGATACCATGTAAAGATAGTGGGAGAGAGGGAAGGAGTCTCACTTGAGGCTTTCTCACAAGCACAATGGGGGAATACACACAAAGGTGGAGGCTGAAAACAGTTTTCCTCTTCTTAGTTGTGAAAGCCAAAAGTACTCTAGTACAAAGAAATAGAAGAACCCTATTTGTGGGTCTCAAACCAAACTCAACTAACTAAGGTGGCATACTAACTGAGCCACGAACTAGTGTAGATAAGGATAGCTATCATCCAGCTATTATTCGTCGGTGGTGTACCAACCGCATCTCCAGCTAACAAGTCGGTGACATAAATACACAATGGTCACCCTGGCATATCACGAGTGGAGCTCGATATCTCAACAACGGGCAGCTCCAACAATATGCTATAGCCGCCGAGAGCTCCATACCGTAGCCTCTAATCAAGTGTCCTTCAATGCATCTCCACACAACCTCTCCACTTGTGAGCAGTGAAATGCAAACGTCAATGACCTCCAACGAGTATCTAGGAAGCAACACCTCCATCAACGAGGCCATGATGTTTCTCCAACCATGAGCGCCCTCCTCCACATCCATGCCTATGGTTAGCAACGAGTGCCTCCATCAATGGACTACACTGGTGAATGGCTCAAGAACTCCCCCATTAGCTCTCAATGTCGACCACTTGAGAGCCACTCCTACAAGTGCTCTAGCACACATAACCGCATAGCTCCTCCATTAATGCCCATGATGGCTCCTGATGAGATCAAGGCGCTCCGGTAGATGGCCACTGGCAATCCACAGTGAAGGGGAGAGCACTACAAGCAAAGCTATGATCAGCATCTTGCCTCTACATCTCTCCAACCAGCTTCACTACGCCCCAATAGCCTGACGACCTCATCTCTAAACAAAGATTCAATGCCAAGCCAACGTTAAGCTTGAGGCTAGCGTCCCAAACGTACAGTCGATGGAAAATCATGAACGGCCTTGGACAGAATATCACAGATTCCGTCCAAAATCTTATCTCCAAGTACATGGTTAAGGTCATTGCCACATCATCCAAAATCCACCTCATCACCTACCCAATCAGTAGTGACATGTCAGCTTGCCACATCAGTAGGGGATACCTCAACTGCGCAGTCAATAGCACAATCACCCATGTGCCACCTCAGCACACAAAGAGCTAGCTAGGCACAGTTGCCTCTTCATAGGCATGCACTGCATTTAGCATGTGACCTCAGGCTACCACATCACCCTCCATGCCACATCATCATTTTGATCACCCTCTTGGGATCAAGTTTGGCCCATTCTTCTAGGAGCCATAACTTTTGATCCAGGGGGAATTTGGAGGTGATCCAAAAAGAAAAAATGCTTGTCAGATCATGCTCTATGCACTGAGCACCTCAGATCTTCCATCTGACATTTCTACAGGTCAGCATCATTAAAACCTCATCATTGGAACCACCTCCTGATCCATTGCAACGCACCCAGCACTTAAAATGAATCAGATAAAATTCATTGCTGCATTTTGTAATTTGATGTATAGTCTAGCTATAGACTAGCACTTCCATAGAGGATATCCAACTCCACCAAGCTAAGTCATGCCACATTACTCGATTAGTTCCCATCGGCATGAGTCCACACGGTTCTATCATCGGTGTACACATTCACACATTGACATTAGCTCAGTCTCTTGGCATTTGGCACTTCATCACTCAGTGTGACACTTGGCAGTGATCTTCCTCTTGGATTCATTATTGTTGCACCTTTGCATGCACACATGCCACCCATGTACAGTCATGCTTATTGACTATTTTTTGCATTGGTTTCCATACATATACATCAGCCTTTTATAGCCTCTTAGCTACTTCCGACACACAATTGTCATCATTCGTTTATAGGCTTGATCCTAGGCACATTGCAGTTTTTCCACCATGACTTGGTTTTGATAGTTTAGTGTAATCCCCCTAGTGGCAGCTCTTTTACAGTGTTCTCATGGGTAGACACTCTCGCCAGTACATGGGTAAGCCTGTTGCACAGAGCACGAGACTACCTCCGGCATGGAGTTATCCACATCATGCAATTGATGATACACCAGTCATGACCCCGAATGAGATCCGTGAGTGGAAAGAGAACCTTCTGCGACCATTTATTGCCACAGGGTATGTACCAGTCTATGATGCCAACTCGAGCCTCATTGGCCTTGACAGATCAGATGTGGACGCAGATGCTTCAGATGTTAGCATAGATCACCTTGCAATTTTTGATCATGCACATTCCTCGATAAGCCCTCAGCATGAGGCACATTTCCTAGTAAGCCCTCAGCATGAGGCACATTCAGAAGTAAGCCCTCAACACGAGGCATATTTGATGGTAAGTCCTCAATACGAGGTAGTCTCATCAACATCAGCTCAAATTGATTCTTGTGATGCACATCCATCACCCTCATGCATGGATCCGACTCCTTCCTTTGCCATAGATGCAGATACTCAGCAGGAGTTCAGTGATCATGCAGATTTACAGCAGGTAAATCCTTAGTACGAGGCACTCACAACTTCTGCCGCATGTAGAGATATATGCCCCAATGCATTCAGCTCTTCAGGTGATTTTTTAGCATCCATTACTGATGCTTTCACCTTTTACATAGAGCATACCTCGGGCTCAGTTCACTTCAGCAATAGAGATTAGCACATTAGTCTTTAGAACATTCTAGCATCGGCTCAGTCATGCCGCATTGCACCCTTGGATCCAATTATCACCACCTCCGATCAGCAGATCATTCCTCAGCACGAGGATACATATGCATAAGTGTGGTCCTACCCTAGTGTAGTGGACATTATCAGGTTCAGCCATAACGTAACTTGGGGAGACTCAGTGTTTCAGCGTGCACTTATGGCTGTCGTATACAGTCCATACTTGATGCAGATTGGTGGTTGGGGATCCATGACTACAGATCGATCCCTTCATCAGCATTCGGCACCTCGTTCGCCTCAAGGACATCTTATGCATTCTCAGTTGTATTTCAGGCTTCTAGGCCTTTACATTGTCAGCTCCTTCTCAATGAGCCTATGACAGATGCTACATCCCATGCTGATGGATGTTTAGCCATGCACACATCAGATGACCTCTAGTTCATGTCAGTTGAGCATACAGGTTTGATAGGTTTCCATACCTTGTCAGTTTTATGGGCCTCTTCTTCAGCAGAGTAGCGTATCATACTTGCACCTTCGTCCCCAAATTTGCAACCCTTGGATCACTCTATCCTCATCGACTATGCGGTCTTCTTTGACCCACATCATTCGATAGAGATTATAGCTCTATTGCAGCATACCTTCACTATTGTTGCTATCAATTCTTTTGGGTTGGTGACAACCTCGTATGTCACAACCTACCAGATCACATTGCCATAGCTACATCGACTAGCTTCACATCTGGATGCCTCTTCTTCAGAGCAGCTGCATAGTCCACGGTGACTTATGACATGTTCAGCTTTGACATGTTCATCACGCAACCATACGTATAGACCTTAACGTAGTCATGTTTCGATCAACCAGCCTTTGATCCAGGTGGACCTGACTTTCTGCACATTTCCTTCCTCTTCCTTTTGCCCTATCTTTTGGGTTTTATTCCCAAAGGCAAAGGATGACCCACAACTTAAGAGGGGGAAATCCACATTATGTACAGGATCATAAGTTGTACTCATTGTATATGCTTCTACTACATAGTCACTGTGCTCACATATGCACATACTACTCTAATTTCTTTTCAGTTTTGGATGCTATCACATGCACCAAACGAAATCCACTTGAAATAGGTCTTGTACATGCACCCTCTACTTACCCAGTGCAATTTAAGAGAGGGTGTTAAAGATAGTGTAAATTGCACTATCCACATAGGGCATAGGGGTAAACCCTAACCCTACCGTAAGGGGTTCACATGTATATCTTCATGTTCATTGTCAATACACTTAGTGTATAGGTAGCTATATCGTGTGCACTCCTCTCTCTCTCCCTCTCTCACTTCCAGTATCAATTCTATCACATCTCTCTTCTTTCTTCGCTTCCTATCACTCCTTTCTTATGTCTTATTTCTTTCTTTTCTCGAGATCACCCTTTCTCCTCTCCCTATCATGCCGATCATCTTCACTCCTTTCTTCTTCACGCTATCATTTGAAGCTAATTTGTATCTTTTTTGAACCTGACTTTTCTCATCCATATCTTCCTTGAAGCTACAAGCTACCAACTTGCCATTCGCTACAAGCTACAACCTACCAACCTGCCATTCGCTACCTTTTATCTTCTTCACTCTCCTATCCTACCACCACTTCTAGAGCTCCCTCCCCCAAAGCACAATGAAGCTCACCTCCCACCACTACCCTCACAACTCATCTCTATTGGTTGCTACATGCAAGCTCCCCCCCTCAAAGCTAAGACAAAAGATACATTGTTGTTGGCAAATTCCAAGCCACAGGCAGCAGAATCCAAAAAAACAAACTCCAAGCTGCTAAAATGAAGCTACTGGAATTTGTAGGAGCACTTGTTTATTCCCTCCCTCTTGGCATAGTAATTGTAGATGTTATCGCTTTGACGAGCTACTTCAAGCTAGTGATGTCTAGAGAGTCCCATCTCTCTTCAAAATGGTAACATTAGATGCCACGGTCCTTTATTTGCAACCATGCCTCTACATTCTAAATGTCATCCATTCTACACTCGAAAGCTTGAAGAGTTGAGCCCCATAATTTGTTTCCACAAGGTGGTAATTGGAAACTGTGACATCTCTGCCAAGTTCCTGGAACATTTGGCCTTCTCATCAAAGGTGAGGGCACTGACTAGATTGCTTGTCTTGCCTCAAAATCCCATCCACATGCATCCCATCCCATTATAGAATCATGAGCCACTATTTTATCTCATGCCCCCACAGTGACTGTATTAAAAATAATCGAGAATTCTTTCACCCCAAAAATAATGACATGCAAGCTCGACAATCAAAAGCATGCAATCACATGCCACCACAATGATTAGTAATTAGTTGCACTAAACATAATCGAGATGTCCAAACAATCTTGAAGGAGCCACCATGCCAGTGACTAGTAATCAAGTGGAAATTAAATCGCATGCATGCCAAACTAGATTTCTTGTTTTGCCCCAAAAATAATTACTGACATGCAAGCCCATCCAATTATAGAATCATCAGCCTCTATTTAATCTCATGGCACCACCGTGATTGGTAATTTTAACTACACTAAAAATAGTTTTGCCCCAAAAATAGTTGCATGCAAGCCCAACATTCAATCACACGCCACTATGGCGATGACTAGTAATTACATTGGGATGTCCTAATAATCACGAAGAAGTTGCCATTCCAATGACTAGTGGTAATCAAATCGCATGCATGCCAGTGCACCGTATGACGTGCAAGATTGCCGT
The DNA here is from genome assembly GCF_047967505.1 of Dipteris shenzhenensis. Lineage (NCBI taxonomy): Eukaryota > Viridiplantae > Streptophyta > Polypodiopsida > Gleicheniales > Dipteridaceae > Dipteris > Dipteris shenzhenensis. The sequence continues at coordinate 25,695,211 of NC_141600.1, forward strand.
GGTTTCCAAATGAATGTGGTCACACCATCCTGGTGGTTTTACAAGATAGGTGGCAAACATTACACACACACACACACACACACACACTTGTAAGACTAGAATACGTCCAATCATTTGGGATTACTAAAAAAAGCACAGTGGGTTTGAGATCTACTCTAAAAAACAAGCACAGTGGGTTTGGGATTTCTGTAAAAAATAAGCGTAGTGGTTGTAAAATAAGCACGGTAATGATTTACTATTTGGGATTTACATAAAACAAGCATAGTGGTTGTAAAACAAGAACGGTGGGTTTGGGACATCCATTTTTCCAAAGTAAGGGGAACACATTTTCCTTAGAATGCATTTTGTTATACTGTCTTAGTCGTCCACCACTCCAAGAAACCCCATGATGTGCTCATGCATGTCTAAATACATTTTGAAGATACTCTTGCCCTTTTCAAACTACCATTCAGATTCAAGTCGGGTTGGAGCCTCGAGTTAAGCAGCAAGCATCAACCATTACTGGGGATGGCCCACGAGGTGTAGCGTAGTCTGGTAGCACATCTGTTTTGGCTGAAACTTCAGTCCCAATGGATTTCACTCAAGTAATAGTTGTGGTAGTTAACCTAAACTTCTCAAACTCACTCGGAGGCACAACTTGCAACAACTGAAACTTAATAGCTCTTACTAGACGAGATTACACAAATATTTGCTAACTCTTGTCTAACAATTTGTAATTTGTGGCCTCTCTTCGATTTTTTTGGTATTAGATAGCTTGAAATACTATGTCCCACTTCTTGTATCTTGTTTCCCAATGATCCTTAAATGCTTCCTCAACCTTGTGTTTGGCCTTGGTACATTGCAACACAAAGTATGGGTCAACTTCCTTGTTCTCTTAGCGACAACTACAAAGTTACCACCTCTTCCAAACAGTCAATGAGGTCATCAAAAGACTCCCGAAATTGTGGTAAGTCATCATTTGTCTCTCCATTGTTTGTCACTCCATCTTCATGTAGAGGGAAAACTTGAACTGTCGCCCATCTCTTCACAATTGCAATGTCCTGATGATTGTCATTGCCCCTTGTGATGCATGTACTACAAAAACAAGAAATTTTTCTTGTTTTGACCACACGGTTGTTTGAAAGGCCCCAGATGTTGTGCAAACTATGAGTTCCTCAATGGCCTTACAATCATATCTATTTCTCCTTTAAACTACAATGCTCAAAGCTCCTTTGCCCAATGGAAAGGTCAAAATTTTAAGCCATAACATTGCAAAAATTTTGGACTAAAAAAGGGCCCTATAAGGGAGCCCTTGGGCTAGTGACATGGAAGAATAAGGTGAATAAAACCCAATATACTATTGGCTAGTGGAGGGCAATAGAATATTGGAAGTGGCCAAACTTCTCTATTTCTTTATTCAATGGCCCAAACAATGATTTAGAGCACCCACTTGCTGCCTCAACTTTCCCATCACGTTTTTAAACTGTAACCAAACTCAGAAACCTAGTTTCTCAACCAAACTTGTACCATTTGACCTGAAACCAAGTCCTTGCATCCAACTACCACAGTCTTTTCATTCTCTCTCATTCCTCTTCCTTCCTTCTCATTTCTGAGCACCATTTCAAAATTTTCTTTGCTCCAGTCCACTTTTCAAATTTCTTGCTTGCTTCTAAGTGGGAAGCTTTTTTTTCTATTCTCCATCTCATGGGATGGACTCTCATGCATAAATCTTGTCACTTCTCTTCTCTACCTACGTTTCCCTTCCATTTCACTCTTATTCTTTTAAAACTTTTAAGATTTTTGAATGAGATTCACCCTACCTTCTACTTTCTCTATTTTGGATGCTTCTCTTTCAAATCTCACCACTTCCTCTCTCATTTGAGATTCTCCCATGATATGAAATCATTTCATTTAGGAAGTCAAGGAAATCAATGATCTGAGTGAACCATGAATGATGCAGGGTGTTTGGAGCTTAGAAGGAGCTACTGGGCAAGACTCTTTGAGAAAGGATCAAAGAAGATTGACTTTCAGCCATTGCAGAATTGTTGGGCCCTTTTAAAAGATCGACGAGCTACAGTAAATTATTTTACTTTAGCTTCTCTTTTACTTGGAAAATTTTCCTTTGGATGCTTAAAGCTTTTTAGTGTTGTCATTTTAGCTATCTTTTGTACCGAAGAGGTGTTATGAGTACCATCCCATGGTAAATGGGTTTCAGCAAAAGGGCTGCATGACTCATTTCATAGGAGTATGGAAACAAAAGAAAATTGAATTGGAGTAGAGAATTAGAGAAGCATTTTCTAAACAAGTTTTAGAACTAGGTTATGAGAAGAAGGTAAATTTCTAGAGCTTAGTGTTCCAAATCTTTTTGTTTTACTGCAACCTTATGTTACCACCTACTAATACACTCTCTCTAAGTCTTTAGAACACTCAAAATAGCAAAGGTGAATAGTATTAACATTGAATCTATTTGAAGAAATTGTAAAAGTGTAAAGGTGGTTGGCAAGTGTCAAAACATTACTGCTTTGAATGTAACCAACACGTTGAAGTAAGTCAATCGGTAACTTTGCAGGGAAAAATTACACTAAGGGACTCTACACAAACAAATGTCACTACTTCAAGGCATCAATGTTGACAAAATACTTGCTTTGCATGAACCTTTTCTCACTTTATGCAAAGAGCTCCTTGAATGTGAAGGTAACCCTTAGTAACTTCAAAAAAGTTGGCACATTTTCAACAAACCAATAGGGGCATATTGTTGACTCTCAAGGCCAATATAGGCTCATAAACCAACAACCTCACATAGTTTCCCTCTCTTAGATAACTTCAAGTTTGAATAAGTGGGCATCTTTTAGTTTTTTGGACACCACAATGGTCTCCTCTTCTTTGAGAAGATGTCTTGGAACAAGTAGGCAGCCCTTAACTATTTTTGAGCACATAGCAAAGTCTTTCTTGAATTGACAACAAATGTAGTAGTATATGCAATTTTGGCAATACATCTTTTTCCCAAACATATACAAAAGTTTGTTGAGAGTACTTTGTAATCAATTTTGCCAATACATCTTTTTTCCAAACATATAAAAATGCTTGAGAGTACTTTGTCATCGATTTTGTATATTCTATAGTCGCCCATGGAACCGTGGTTGTAGATCCGATTGACACTTGGATACAAATGGGAATATCATCACATTGGTGGAAGATCCAACAAGATCTTTCTCTTTTGCCAAGGAGTGGCTACATGATTACATGGAAAGAAATGGTTAGCATGTTGGCATGGCCCAATTTTTGGGATAAGGCTAGATGGCCAATAAAAATGTGCTACATGAATAAAAATAATAGATGGGTTAACTGCTTAGGAAAAAAGAGGCTCATAATATTGTATGCATTGTGAAAAGCAAGAGTGGAGATGAAAAGCAAAAGAAACAGCCTATATAGTTTGAAGAGAGCAGGCTGATTTGATAAACAGGAGGATGGTGTCACGAGATAATGAGGACATGAGGCTCTGGTTGTGTGGGTGATTATTTTCCATATGGTTGAGTTGACAATGATATATTGTGATGCCAAAAATTGATATTTTTTATTTGGCATTGGTATTGTTTTCTTCTATGTTTGATAAGAGTTTGAGTATCAAGTGATAGCCTAGCGGCTCTCAATTATTTCTATTTTCTAAGATATTGTATGGGATTGAGAGGATGAGTGGAATGGATCATTGTAAATACCATAGGTATGAATTACCTTGGTAAATACCTTGGTGTGGGGTGAGAGTTATTTGTGTATGGGATATTATGAGGTTTTTAGAAAATAGAAACAGTGAGTCATATAAAGAGGTGGGCTCATGTCCATGTGTTCCAATAATATAAGAGAGGCAACATGCCAAGCGTGTGGTAGGCATGTGGAGGAGTGTGGAGTCAAGAGGAATCCCTCTAGAATTCCCATGTGGAATAAGGAGGATGTGGACACATGGAAAAGAGAGGGTCCCTATGGGCTCCATGTGGGGAGACTCTTGACTTTCTCAATATTTTAAGAGTCTTGAGCATCTTTTGATGGGACACATGGCAAGAGTAGCCAAAAAGGACATGGATGGTGACATACGAGCTTATGTGATTGATGGGGAAAAGCAACAATTGTAAATGGGTGGAGGGTGACAAAATCTCTATAAAAGGAGCCCTCCTCTCCCTTGTTCATCATCTCTTCCACCATTAGGCCTCATGTTGCTATAGCTCTAGTCTCCTCAAGCCTCTTCCATGAGCCTTCTCTCCCTCTTGTAGATATTCTCTTATGTAGACTCTTGAGTCCATCTCTCTCTAGTTTATTCTCTCTCGATGAGTAGTCTTGGAGCTTCCGCTCCCTCTTGTATGTATGAAACCTCATCTTCTCCCTTGTTTCTGTAGTATATTGAGTGTATTTTAGTGGAATATTACTCTCATGGCAATGAAAATCACTTCTTATCATTTTCCTTGAGTCTCCATTCCTATGTTCTTTTCTCTCTCTATTCAAGTCTCTAAAGTAGTTCTTGTTTGGCTGATCACTGTGCACACATGGTCCATCCGTTTCTCGAGCCACCATGCAAGCTTATTCCTCTCTTTTAGCCAAATTCTAGGGGTATTGGATCGTTGATAATTGTGGAGCCTTAACAGAGTAGTTTGCTTAGGCGAAATCTGCATGGACAGATGGTAGTTAATATAGGAGTTAGACCCCCTGTCAGTATTTGGCCTATAACTTTCTCCTCGGTGGTCCGATTTCAATGAAAATTATATCATACAAAGCTCTCTTTAAGGGTCCACTCCCATGTAATAAGTTTCTTGTATTGGGTCCAAGACAAGAAGTTATGAGTCTTTGTGTATGACTATTTATTTCTATGGCAGTTTTGACCCCCTTTCAGTAAATTGTCCATATCTCTTCAATCGGTTATCTATTTTCAACGAAACTTATATCAGTACGAAGCTCACTTCAAGATACATCCCTGTATGTACTTTAATTTCTAATATCAGTTTTTTGGTGGAAGTTATAGACCTCTTTGTTTTCTAGCAGTTTGTAGAATGATTTTGAGCTATTTCTAGAGGCTTCTGTGAAGGAGGTGCCATGTTTCCCTAGAATTTACCTATCCAGCCAAATCAGCCCCTTCAAGCCCCTAGATATATATCAGTTCATGTCATGCTGAGCTGAAAGATCTTCTTCTAATAATGCATCGCTCTTCTCCTTGGCGCCGATCGGCTTGGTGAGATAATGGCCTCTACGGATCCTTTTCTTCTCCCGATGCTGGACTACAACATCACTTGGGATGTTACCATATTCATTCTCCTCTAAAGGAAACAAGGAGAAAGATACGTTGTGGTTTTCTTTGCATGAAAATATTTTCTTCATTTCTCTTTGCAAGTGATAAGGGTCTCTATTATTAAGATTGGGAAGAGCAAAAGCTAAGAGGTGCGTGAAGTTTCATTACCCCCAACTTCATGTCACATCTTTTTGGTGGAGACACCGGGTACGTTTGGTATTGGATTCATCCCACCTTACTAAACGTTCTTGGGTGTACTTGATTGCATGTTATGCCTAGTATAGGCATGTGTTTCTGATGTGATAAAGAAGATGCCTGGAAGAACTCCGTTAGAAGAGATTGCAACCTATTTAAGAGAACTTGAAGATTGTGAAGGTGATGCTCAAGCTATTTGCACGGTCATTACGATCATATCCTTTATGTTTGCACTCTTGAATATGTTGATGAATCGACAATGCCAGCAGCAGGCACAATGATAGATTGGGGATTGTTTCATGCACTGGCAGCTTGGTGTGAAGAAGAGTTGAGTCTTTGGGTAGTTTTTGTCTATAACAGTGGAGTGGTGATTCTCAATGCTTTCAAATTCTTTTGCTATGCAAATGATGAAGAGTACAATATCTTGAAGTTGTTATGTGCACTTCCAATTGTGAGAAGGGTGATTCTTGAATGCATGTATACACAATGTTTTCATGGTGCTGGTTGGTCACTTATTTTTGAAGATTTTGTTGAGGATCACATTGTGGAGGGTTTTCAACAAGTGGTTATGCACAAAAGTTAGTCTTGGTATACTAAGGCTCTGTGGGACCTTGTTTGGATCTTGTTTGGGATACTATTTGGATCTTGGTGTTTCCTTTTTTTGTTTCATCATGGTGAAGTTTCTAGTGTTTTGAGGGACCCAAGTTTTGCAATACAAAGTGACATCCTTGAACAAGGTCAGCCAATAGTATCCAGCACGTAAAATCTTCTTAGCTGTATAGCTGTATAGTCACTGGCATAGTGGCCTCCACAAAATCCATCATGATAATGCTTCAATACCTTAGGTACTTCATCTGTAGCAATGGCCCATCTTAGTATCCCATCCATGCCTTAACGGTACAACATCCCATCAAAGAGGGTGTAGCGCCTGCTATCTTTGCGGATCTTCTTTCTCTCATAGCTAGTACTTTTTGGAGGAAAGGAGAAAGCAGTCAGAAACCTATAGATACCGCCATCCCATGATCCCCCACTTCTATGGCTGCTACAAGGGTTACATCAAGGCACTCCTCTAAATCAATCAAAGCATTCTTCAAGTTGGAACAACCCCCTTTTACAATTTTGAAAGAAAAATCATATTCTTGTAGAACTGCCAACCATTTGGCCAACCGGCCCATGGGATTTGGTGATTGAAGAACATGCTTTGCAAGACCATTGCTAGAGATTATAATGAAGGACTTTCCAGCCACATAATGCTTAAATTGGTCAATGTAGAAAACCAAAGACAAGGCATGCTTGTCAGCCTCTGAGTAGCGTCGTTCGGTGTTGAGCAATTGTCGAGAAGCAAATCGAACGGGATACATGAACCGATCCTCCCCTTGTTGGAGAAGAATACCTGCTAGAGTGTGCTCACCAAACCCAGGATTGATATAGAAAGTCTTTGACCAATCTGGATTGCGTAGAATGGGTTCTAAAGCCAAAGCATTCTTGATTTGTGCAAACCCATGATCACAATCCTCATCCTAAGAGAAATCAACCCCATCTTTTAATAGCATAGTCATGGGTCGTGTCAAAGCAGCATATTGATCAATGAACTCGGGAGGGTCACTCATCATATGTAACCCTATCACGTGAGTTTAACAGAAGGATTTCTTTTATTTCTAAAATTTACAGAAATAAATATACATAAGGGACTATTTAAAATATTTTTGGAAAAAATTTACAGATTTGTATAGAAAAGGGGTACATTTTATTAATGAAATTTTTTACATATAAGGGACTTTAAATATAGGCCTTGAACGCACGTGATATAGAGGGTTTATACATAGTGACCCCCCCGAGTCAATGAAGCGGCGATAGTATCTTGCTAGATTGACAAATGAGCGTACCTAACGTTTGGTTGTTGGCGGGGAGAGCTTGAGGATGGCTTCTACCTTCTCGAGGTCAGGCTTGACACCCTCGGATGAGAGAATGTCCCAGTAACCTCCCTTGAGTGGCTCCAATGGTGCATTTCTCCGGGTTGAGACTGCCATTTGCATCATTGACCCTTAGGAAGGCCAACCTAACCTTCATGGCGTGCTCCTTATGTGACGAGAATATACAAAAATCATCGAAAAACACCTCCAAGAAATTCCCCAAATAAGGAGCAAACACCATCTGCATAAATCTTTGAAGGTAGCAGGAGCATTGGTGAGGCCAAATGGCATTACTTTGAATGCAAATGTCCCCCAGGGTGTGGCAAATGTGGTTTTAAGCACATCTTCTGTAGCAATTCTGATTTGATAAAACCCAGAGTAACCATCACAGAAAGTATACATCTCATGACCACTTACCTTCTCAAGAATGAGGTCTTGAAAGGGAAGAGGATGATGGTCCCTCTTGGTGGCTGCATTGAGTTTCTTATAGTCGATGCAGACCCGCCACTTGTTTTTCTTTGGGGTGACTACCACTAGTGAAACCCATTCAGTATTGTGAAACGGAACAATAAACCCAGCTTCTATAAGCTTTTGCAACTCCGAGCACAAAGCATCAATCTGTAGGGGCCCTAATCTCTGATACTTCTGAGCCACATGCTTCGCATCACAGGCTTCAGCTCTATCTTGTGCTCTATGGTAGCCACATGGCAAAGGTGGTGGTAGCTAGTTGCAAAGAGGTTAAGGAAATCTTTGAACATTTCTAGGAACTCGTCTTTCTCACTTGGAGTGAGGTCTGGGAAAAGCATAGATTCAAGCTGTTGAGGACTAGCTGTTACCTTTTTTGCACCTGGCGGGGTCGGAGACACCCCCATCATGTAAACTTCCTCCTCTGAGAACTCCTCCCCCCCATCTGATTCTTCCATTGATTTAGACACCGAGGATGAGAGAGTATCACTGTCTTGCTCCTCTTCTTCTTCTGGTTTTGTGGCACCTGGTTGCATCGGGATCTTCTCCTTAGAAGCACCAAAAGACATGTGTCCTATCTTCCAATAGCTGACTGCATCACTCTTTCTCAACCATGGTCTCCCGAGTATGGCTGGGTAACTCCTACCTATATCTTCAATGTCCACTACATAAAAATTGACGGTGGTGGTCAACCCATTGATAGTGATGGGCAAATCCTCAATGACTCCCAAGGTGGCGAGTCGTTGACCATCTGCTACCTTGATTCGAGTCGAGGAACGCCTTGTACATTTCAAATTCAATTTCTTTATGATTTGGGGCACCATGATATTACATGCAACTCCCCCATCAACACACACATTTTTGACATGGCAATTATCTATGATGACATCGACTATATGTGGGTGCCGATCAATTTCTTTAGAGATAGAAGACACCTCTCTTACCTTTCCCTTTTTCTTGTTCCTCCTTGTTGAGAGCCCTTGCTACAGCTCACGTCTCACCTTAGGGCTTAATGCTATTAGTTGAGGGAGTGTGATGCTCAAAGAATGATGAGTAAGGTCCTGAATGACCGAATAGTTTTCTTGCCTCGAGCCGATGGGAAAATCTGAGGGCGACCACTTACTCCTGCGAGATCTTTTAGTCTTCTCTATTGGTGGGTCTGCCATCTCAGCATCTGAGGGCTCTCAGAAGGACACCTTCTTCCTGGGGCGGCCTAGTCCACAGTTTGGAGAGGGGTCCAAGGTGGTACAACTTCTTTTCCCGAGGTCAAAGATCTCTACATCAGAATCCTCAGTGCCAGATTCACTTAGAAGATTCACCCTTGGAATATTGGGACATTCCGTGTGATAATGACCTTTCTGGTGGCACTCGTAGCATACAACATTAGCTTGGTCTCTTGGAGGGTGGTTGGCTTGATTTCTGATGCCCACCATCTCAAGCCGAAGATCATTCAGGGCCTTGGCTAGGTCATTGACTCCAGGTTCTTTTGCAAGTGGGGCCTCTTTAGCTGGAGGGGCCGAGGGAGTAGAAAGGAGGGGGGTTCGTGGGCGAGGCTGGGGAAATCTTCAAGGCGGAGGGTGAGAATATACACCTTGTTGAGGGTAAGCATCTAAGGGAGGTCCATACATTTGAGGTGGAGGTGGTGGATACATCCTTGATGAGGGGTGGGGGTATGCCCCTGAGTTAGACCCCCCAGGTTGTTGTAAGAATTGAGGGGGTTGCAAAGGGACAATCGTCTTCTTTGAAGCAGGATCAGACTGAACTTTATCAAACTTTTGAGCAATCTCATTTGCTAGCACCATAGTTTCTGGATTCTCCCATTTAAGCTTCTCGTCACTTGCTCCTGCTACAAGGTAGCCCAACACATGTTGAGTCATTCCAGCTCAAAATCCGGCATTGTCCTCCTATGTGGCAATTAAACGGTCTAGGAGCACGGCCGCTCGATCCACATATCGACGTGCCGTCTCACCTTCTGACTGCTTCAAGTTTGCCACCTGCAGGTACACATTCTCCGACTCCTCTTCTTTGCCGAAATACTCAATCATTGCTTCTGTCAACCTTGGCCAGCTTTGGCGAACGTCTTCGGCTTGCTTCTCATACCACACTTGAGCCAAACCCTCTAGAAATGTGGGAAGAACCAACAGCCATCTGTCTTCAGTAAGAAAGTTGAGAGAAACACAACGGTGCTTGAAGGCCACAAGATAGTCATTTGGATTTTCTTCAACCCATCCACAAAACACGGAATGTCAGCCATGCTTGGAAAATAGAAAAGAGATAGACGAAAATGAGGCTTATCTATGGGCAAACAATGGAAAGAGGTAGCTTGAATTGAAAATCAGGTGAAGATACATCCACAAAGCACACATAGGCAGGGTAGGGTATGACTGGTGTATTGTGAAATACTACATGGGAAGAATTTTCAGCATAGAATAGCTCATAGACAATCTTAAAAGGACCAACCCTCATGATATCGCAGCCATCTTTACAAGCGAGGGTTAGAGACGTGGCGCTGCATGAGGTTGTTCATCAAGGCAAACAAGAATGCCATGACAAATGTCAACAGTTGGAGAGCTTGCACATCACCTTCAGCTTCTTCCAGTTCTTATAGTCACCATGCTATTTCTTCAAGGGGTGTGCGGTCTGGCATCCTTCTTTTGAGCAATGTCCTTGAGGAACTTTCTGATGATCTTCCAAAGTCGGTAAACTCGTATCAAGTATGCCCAACACTTAGTTTCATGATGACCACAACCTTTGCATTCCTTACAAATGATCACCCTCCTTCGTGGCTTGCAGCTTTGTTGGGGTGGTGCTTCCACTCACGTCATGCGTGATTGAAGTACAAGCTTCACGTGCCAAGAAATCAGCAACTATATTTTGAGCTTAAGGAATATGCTGAATTTTTACCTCTTCAAATTGTTGGCACAGTTCCAATGCTTGTTGATGTCGTGGAACCAAGCCTTTGCTCTGCACCTTCCACTAACTTGTTCACACACTAGTTGAGAATCTCCTTGCACCTCAAGTTGCTTGATGCGATGCTCTTGTGCCTTTTGTAGCCCAAAAATGAGTGCTGAGTACTCAGCTTGGTTGCATGTACTAGTAGGTGCAGACTTGCTATAACAATACTCCTCACCAGCCGATGAAGTGAGCTTCACACCCATGCCAGCAGCCTTGGTCGAAGGTTTGTAAGCTCCATCAAATAGAAGGATCCAAGATGTCATCACACCAAGACTAAAATCCCATCCCAAGTTTCTCAGCAGTCCAAGATAGGTAGAAGGAGAGGGTGGGGAGAATTCAATACTTGAGCCAAACGTTCAGCCCCAAATAAATTGGAAATCCTTTGTTGATAGTTTATCTTTAGACCAAAAAGAATTACAACTTGAAGCTCAAAATGAGGCGCAAAGGGTTGATTAGGTACAAATGGATTCCTTGGTTGAAACATTACCAACCATAGCCAAGGCCTAGAAACCTTTGTAGTGAGATTGAGAATAAACCATTCAAGACGAGCTTATCCACAGGAATTAATAAGCAGATGCACCAAATCTCCCCCCAAGCTTGGGGAGCATCCCACCCTTTGAAGAAGGACACCCTTTTAATTACCTCCGAAGCAGCAAGTAGTCGATCACCGTACAATGAGTAGAATTGAAATCAAAGTTCTCCCAGTGTATCAGTAGTTCTTCACCTTGAATCATCCACAGTGTATCATCCCACCCGTCGTCTCCTTGAGCAATGCACTACACAATCAGTTGTTGCAGATCAACATGAAGATCAAGAAAAAGATCTCGCCCATTGGTAGCCGTGAGGTGCGGAGGACCAGGCACCAAATCCTTGAACTCGTCGAGAAGTGACATAAATATCCGTCCTCTTCGTGTGGTGTGCGTTCGTGAAGTGAACTTGAAAAAGTTCAGAATCTGCGATCTAGTAGGAGATATGAGTAGAGCACGTGAAGTGAAGTACTTTTGCTTTTTACAGCATGTGAAAACTCCCTACGGTTAGAGAGTTATAGTTTCTGAGATTTCAATATATAAGCAAGAATCATTACATTTTCATCACTTCTTATCTGCTGGCCCAATGGTAAGTCTCCCTTTTGTGAAGGGGGAGGTCTTGGGTTCAAATACTCTTTAATAAAAAGAAAGGAGAGGAGAGGAGAAGGAGAAGAGAAAGAGAAGGAGAAGAAGAGAAGAGAGGGGCGCACGAGATCTTTTACAGTTTTGCAGAAACCCAAAAAAATAGTCCATGACCAGAAGACGCAGGAACCCAGAAAAACGTCGCGATCTGTCCGCAATGTGCACAGGTGTGCACAACGGATGTGCAAATGCACGCGCGGGAGCACAGATGTTGCAGTTTTGCAGCTGCGATTGGTACGAGCAAAAGATTCGCCAGCCAGAATACACGTGGGAACACGTGGGAACCGCAAGCAGAAAGCAGGCCGACTGGTAGCGCAGAAGCAGGGCGGTTTTGCAGTCGTAGAGACAGGGAAGGCACTTAGTTTGGACGTGCAAAAGAAGAGAACTGTGCAGAAAGAGGCCGCAGTGCCGCACCCAGTCGTAGGAGTAACAGATTTTATACCACTAGCCATGGAGATTTCAATCCCAGCACCGACACCATTTCTATTAGCCGGAAAAGAAATCAGGACCAGAGGCTAGAGGCTAAGAATGGCGACGCTCGAGGGCCATAGAGGAAAGGAGAACGTGAGGGTGAAACGTTATCATGGGAGGGGAAAAGGAATTTGAAGGGGAGGGAATGAAGAGGGAGACTATGACACAAGGGGAAAGGGAGACGGGGAAGAGAAGCATGTACATGATGGGAGGTGGAATGTAAAGATGGAGACATCAAGGGAAGAGGACCATGCTTTATTTTGAAAGGAAGGAAAGGGAGAAATCAAAGTACTAGCTAGGTGGCTTGACAAGAATGAGCGTGTCTCATCAATGAATAGCCCCCTCCTTTTATAGCCAAGAGAGAGGGTCTCTCCCAATAAATGCATCCTCCCACATGCATGGTGTGTGTGGAAGAGTCTCCCATTTGGGCTAGGCGGTTACGCACTCTCAATTGTGTGCGATAACGCTTGGCCACATTTTTCCACATATATCAACTCCATATCCCAAGTCTATGATACTCCCTTGGTCTCTTCCCAATTTTATAATACGTTCAAACATCTAGGAGGACAAGTGGAGGGTTGGCACAAGGAATCTTGCCACCTCATCCTACTTTCACCATTATTTAACTTGCATCCTTGGACTATCTATACCTCCCCCACATGGGCCTATCCTATATGGAGGGAATAACCCAATATAATATCCCTCTCCACCTATTTTATATTACTTCTCCCATGGACTTTGAGCCATATCTCACTAAATGCAGCCTAGGTGGAGGGGTGGCATATGGAGGAGCCATGCCACCTTACATTTTACAATATTACTACCATGGATCACACCTTATGGGTCCTCTTACATGGGAGGGTGGCACATGGTCATGCCCTGCCACCTCAACCCTAGGCCCTATGCACACAATATTTTATTATACTATTGCCACACATACAAACACACACACATATTAATGCCTTTTTCCTTAGACAAATTTATCCATAACAGCACTCAATCTTCTTTGAATCTACTCGAATCCCATTGGCAGATACAATGTGACCCAAATACTCTATCTTATCTTGAAAGAAACTACTCTTTTCAGGATTTATGTACAATTGATTTTCTTTCAAGAGTGAAAAGACTAGCTTCAGATGTTCTTTATCCTCCTCAACATCTTTGCTAAACACCAGAATATCATCAAAACATACTACCACACAATCTTGGTGTTTAAGAAAGATTCGGTTCATCATTCTATTAAAAGTGGCTGGAGCATTGGTTAGCCCAAAAGGCATAACTAGGAACTCATAATGTCCCGTTTGAGTTCTAAAAGCAGTCTTGTATATATCCTCTTCTACCATACAAACTTGATGATAGCTGGATTTGAGATCTATCTTACTGAAGACCTTGGCCCCTTTCAATTTGTCCAAAAGATCATCAATCCTAGGGATTGGATATTTGTTCTTCACTGTGATTTTGTTTAGTGCACGATAGTCTATGCACATTCGATAAGTTCCATTTTTCTTTTTGACTAATAAGATAGGTGCTCCATAGGAAGAACTGCTAGGTCTTATTAATCCTCTCTCTATCAGTTCCTGCACTTGCTTTTGAATCTCTTTTTGTTCTAGCTGATTGACTCTATAAGGAGCTTTGCAAGGTGGAGTATTACCCAGTAAGATTTCTATACTATGATCTTCAAGTTGAGAACATGGTAGTCCAGGCGGTAAATCCTCTAAGAAATAATCAAAAAATTGACAAAGAAACTTTTGGTGTGTAGGCTTAATGTTTGACTGAGTAGCCATTACCGTATTCACCAAAATTAGATATGTCTTCTCACGTTTTCTAATTGCTCTTTTGGCTTGTGTGTGGTTGAGTAAAGGACTGATCTCAAGTCTCATTGAGCTTTTCAGACATATTTCTTGTCTATCATTCTCAATCCACATCTGATGTGAAACGTAATCTATCTTAGGATTATATTGATGCCTCCATGGCATTCCTATCATTGAGCTTTTCAGACATATTTCTTGTTTATCATTCTCAATCCACATCTGATGTGAATCGTAATCTATCTTAGGATTATATTGATGCCTCCATGGCATTCCTAAGATGATGTCCACTCCCTGTAGGGGTGCCACTAGAAAGTCTCGTGTGTCCTTGTAGGAATTGATTGAGATTTCAAGATTCTTGACTTCTCTAGTGCAATTGTACTTTGTTTTGGTAAAAGCAACTTTGACCTTATAGTTAGATGGGAAAGACTCTAGGTTTAGCTTTGCTAAGGCTCTTTCCGAAATGAAATCATGTGTGCTAGCATCGTCATGTAGAATAACCACCTCTTTGCCATTAATGAAACCTTTCATCTTTAGAAGAGCATGACAATTATACTTACCTCCCTCTTGTTTGGCTGCTTCGTCGTCAATCATGTGCACTTTCGCCGTCAGGGTCTTCTTTCTTTCAGGACACTCAGTGGCTATGTGTCTCACCTTATTGCACTTGAAACACCTTATTTCTTTCTTTAGAAAATTTCCACCGTTCAGCTTCAAAGAAGAATCTGCTTTCTGTGGAACAAAACCATTTTTAGATTTAAAGAAGGGCTTTTTATCAAATCTCTTTTTCTTATGGAATGAGACATGCCGTTCTGAATCTTTCCCTTCTTTTGGGATTCCATTCTTCCTTTCACAATTCATTGCAAGAGAAATTGCAGAGCTCAGTGAGCGAGGATGAAACATGTTAATGTCGACTCTCAACTTAGACTTTAGACCTGCCACATACTTCCTGTGTTGATCTTGCTCATTAACTTTCTCTAAGGATTGTAATTGGATCAATGTTTGCCAAAATCTATCAGTATATGTGGAAATTGTTTCCTTATCGAACTGCTTGAAAGTATCCCACTGTTGTCTGGGTTTTGCTTTGAAATGTGAGGGAAGGAAATCTCTCTTGATGAGCTTTTGAAAAGACTTCCAAGATTTTGGTCGCCTTTTACTGTGCTTAGTGATGTTCCACCAAAGTGCAGCACTCTCTACTAAATGATTTGTAGCACATTTAATCTTATCTTTTTCAGAGAATTTCTCCCCTGAAAAATAATCATCTAGCTGACTGCAAGACAAGACAGTGCGTGCTTCTTTCTTTCCATCAAAATTTTGAAATGAGAAATCTTTTCTACTTATCTTACTCTCCTTCCTCGAATTTTGTGCTCTTAGTGTGGCTTTGACTGTCTTGATAATAGTATCATCATCGGAATCATCGTCAGATCACTCATCATCAGATGAATGTCTCTTTCTTTTATTACCATTGATTTTCTTTTCCAATCTCTCCCTATGCTCATGCTCATCGGCCAACTATGCCTGAAGTGCGTCTAACTGCTCTTGGAGCATGGGTGGTTGTGGCTAATGTGCCATGATAATGCGATAAGTACAAAACAAAGCAGAGCGGAGAAAGATAAGGATACTAAGTGTATGAGAATTAAACGAATGAAAAAGTGTAATTCGAGTGGTAAGAAATGGATGGCGGAAGATACTAAGTGTATAAAATATAAAGCAAAAGAAATCACTTATCTCACTCTTTGATCGGAGGTGAAAAGGACTAGAGTGGGAGATATGTGACCAATGATGTCGCTCGTAGTCGTCTTTGCACTCGATTGATCTCCAATTAATTGCTCGGTGATTCGTGGTTCCAATCGCCTTCTTAGTTCGAGCTTCTCAGACTTTGCTTTGCCTTCTTTTCTTTTTTTCTTTTTTTCTTTTTTTTAAAATAAATCCTTTTTGAAGGGCTTTTTGAACCTTGGGGTCCCTTGATTTTTTAGGAAGTCAAGGGAATCCTTTGACTTGGAAAGCCTATGCTTCAATCCTCAGAGCTGTAGATGGGCAGAGTCGTAGAGAGACTCTCAAATTGTCTTAATACCTTGTTGCAACAGGCGCACGGATTAAGGAGTAGATTTTGGTTGTGTTGGCCCATGGCCATATATAATGTGCTGTGTGACACCTCGATCGGTACCCTCGCACTAACTCCAATCCTCGCTATGAATTCCATCACCTGTACTCAAGCTGCCAATTACATTAGTTATTAACAATCGATTGAATGAATCACCGAATCAACCGATCCCAACATAACTGCACTCAAAGCACAATAATCAAGCACAACACCAATAACACTAGCGACATCAATATTAACATGGAATCACCCACAATACTGACCATATAGCATGACAAAACACAAGCTAGTTAAGTGTCCCCAACTAACCACACAAAGTATCCACTAGGACCCTCGTCGCGTTTGGTGCGCTCCTATGGAGTACTTTGCCATAGTCACACTTGACTAAAGTAATAATATCCAAAGCAAGATATATCAGAAAATATAATTTCCGTAACATTGCACTATTGTATCACATGCACTAAAGGGGTACTTAAAAAATCCCACTGCTAAAATTTCCCCCCAAATAAAACTACCCCTCTTTACTGATGAACTAATGGATTTTTTTCTTAAGTTGAATTGAAAAACCCCTCTTGTTATTGTAATCCTATTAAATTTTTTCCAAGGGTTGAATTAAAATAATCCTCCATTTGTATGCATGTGGTACACTAAAATTCCATTGGGTGAACCCCCCCGAGCATGCAAGGTCTAAGGTGTCTAGAGGACTATGGAGTCTACAAGGCTATAGGAAAAGCTCTTAGGGGGTTCACCTCCCAAAATTTCAGTGTGCCACATGCATTCAAAAGGAGGGGTATTTTAATTCCATTTGTGGGAAAAATTTAATAAGTTTACAATAACAGGAGGGGGTTTTTAATTAACTTTAGAAAAAGATCAGTTAGTTCATAAGTAAAGAGGGGCTATTTTCTTGGGAAAAAAAAAATAGTTCAGGGGTATTTTTAGTACCCCTTGAACGCACGTGATACCAAGGATTTCTTAGTGGTGCACCCCCCAAGGAAGAGCTATGAGAGGTCAAGGAAGGATCAATTATTATTGCAGACCCAAGGTGTGAGGTAGAGATTCTTTGTGGGCTAATCAATGTCGACTTCTATATAATAGACAATCTTTTTTTTCCCCTTTAGTTGCCCTTTGACCTACACTTGCCATGTGTCCCATTTTGTTTCCAACCAACTCCAACAAAAAAAAGTCATAATTTCTTATGACTAATCTTGAATTCAAACTCTTGGAGTAGTAGCATCCAGTGGAACCCCATTGGATCATGCAAGGCTTGAATGCTTGATGGTCCATGTAGAACACAAAGGTAATGATGAGGAAAAAAAAAATAAGACGTGCCCCCTATCCAACAAAATGTGGTTATGGCTCTCAAGGTGGAGGAGTTGCTCATAAAAATAAGGGTTACATGGGTGTTGATCAAGCACAGTGCACAAGAGAAGCTATAGCTGTACATAATCAAGTGTCTACATCCAAGACAAAGAACATGAATGTCTCTATTAGGTTCATGCCTGCAGGGAGATTAGCCATCGAAGTGGCGGGCACTATTGCAAACGGACACATGGAAATAACACATAATTCTACAAATCAAGTTGCTAGATCTTCTAGACTAATTCTCGTAGAGCATCTAAAGGTCACGCTCGCAACAGTATGATGTTCACAAACATATATGGGCCGCTATTGGAACTTATGAAGAATGAGGTGCCCTTACTTGATAATTGACATCATGGGTACCTCCATCACCTGTGTTAGATGGAATGTTAGGGGATCTTTCTCTTTCTAGAAAAAGCATGCTATTATTGCTCTGAGCGTAAGTATAAACCCAACTTATGCACGCTTTAAAAACTCAAAACAGGTGATCAAGATATTGATGGGTTGTAGATGGATGGATATCTGTTGTTCATGGACTAGCCTATCAGAGGCTATGGAGGTCCTGTAGTATTGGCTTGCATGCACCTCAGCCCCATCATCTTCACTGTTTTTTATGATGGTTCCTTTTTAGCCGTGTAGATCTCTTTACTTGGGCAGTTTTGTCAAGTTTGTATATGCTCCAAATGCATTTCAGGAGAGAGCTTAACTCTGGAAAAGTCTATCATGGACATTTGTAGGGAAGCAAGCCATATTCATGAGCAATTGCAACATGAATTTGGAACTGCATGACCGATCTCATGACACCTTGGAATGGACTCCAACAAAATGTGAAACGTGGAATGAGTGTCAAGAGTCTATGAAGCTTGTTGACTAGTGTAACTTTCATGGATTCAAACACTTGCGACGACAACACACGTGGCATAACCGCCATGTAGATTCTAGTTGGTGGGCTGGTAGGCTAGACCATTACTATATGTCCAACCGTGCCTGGTGGATTGACCCACGAGTTGATGGAGGAAGTGCTACAGGGTAGCTGCCAAGTCTTTCTCTTCTAGCCTTCACATTTATTGTGTTTCTATTTATAGGTATTTGCATTTCATTTCCATCATGCATTATTATTAGCATTTGTACCCCCTGGTCATGAGTACCTTAGCAACTTTGAGCCACAATCACCCTAATAGCTATGGGGTACCCTCTTTTGCTCTCCATCTTCACCACAATGAATGTTACAGTGAACTAAGCTCCATTTATCTTCATCAAAATGTCATTTAGCATGCTTATACGCATGACCAACTACTACCATTGGTCCACCATCTAGATTTTGAATGGTGAGGGGTTCAAATTTCTCACCTTTAGCCTCTTTTGGACTTCATCTAAAATGATGTTGATTCTCAAGCCCCCATTGATTATCATGCCCTTCATCATATGGCTTTAGAATTTGACATCAACTAGCCTTTGGTCTACCATTTGGACTTTGAATGGTGAGGGGTTCAACTTTCTCAACTAGAGCCTCTTTTGGAGTTTGTCTAAAATGATGATTCTCGAGCTCCCATTGACTTTTGAACCCTTCACCATATGGTTTTGGACTTTGACATCAATCACTAGTACTTCTTCATCCCAAACCACCATTTCATTCAAGTTTCTCAACTATAGCCCCTTTTAAACTTCATCTGAAATGATTTTTATGCTCGAGCCCCCATTGACTATCACACCCTTCATTGTATAGTTTTGTACGTTCACATCAATTGTTGTTGATACTCCTTCATCCAAAACTGCTCATCACTATATGGATCTAGACTTTGACATCGAGCGAGTGACACTTCTTTGTTCCAAACCACCATTTTTTATCACTTCAAAGCTCAACACCATGGGCGGGGTTGTTGATCCATCACCATAATTAATTTTTGGCAATGAGGAGCTCATGAGGAGTGAGCTCCATCATTAGCCCGATTGAAATAATCACATTCACCTCATGGAACACCTCCTAGACTGTGTTGATCTATGCTTGTTCCATCAAACCTTCGGCCTCTTTCTCTACGGAGCTCCTTGGCCTGGGGCACTAACTCAATATGTATTATGTTACTACCCTCATCCAAAATCCATGTTATGGGGGAACAAGGTCCATATAGAATATGCATGAATTTTCTTTAGAAAATTCAAATATGCAAGGGAAAAATATGAAAATTTCATGTCCCCCCTCCTATATAATAAAAGATATATTCCTTGAAAAAAATGCAAAATGTTAAGATTTGTGCATATTTTTCATAATAAGTGAGGCCCAAGGGGAGGGGTCTTTTGGGTGAGGGGGGTTTAAACAAAAAATACACTAAAATATGAGAATCCATGTCCTTTCAAACTAGTGTAACTTTTTCATGTGTTACCTAAATTTCAAGGTCTAAAGACATATTTGAAGCCCTTTTAGTGTAGAACACAACCATGCTAATTTGAATAATTTCTACTCATGGAATATTGTTAAATTCATATCATACTCAAGATTATGATAGGTATACTTACTAAAGGGAGTTGGCCCCCCAGACTTCTTGGTCCTCGTTCATTTGTTCACTTTGCTCTGTTGTTCACCCTTTTGGTTATTATCTAAACCCCACTTCCATGAGTGGTTCCTTCTATTTCACTCATGGTTTATCTTTGCTGCCATCATTTTCTCCTCCTTCCAATGAAATTGCTACTCGTTCATCTTCTTCGATTCTTCCTTGGGTGGTCCTTGCGATTGGGTGACTATTGTTGCTTCCACTTTGGTAATTACTACACCCCACTTGTTAAACATGATCTTCTAGGTCACATGCTTTTTGTAGCATCCCTAGATGCTTCATCCACAATCAACACTCACTTTTGCAGTGCTCCTCCTTCCCCTAGAAGAAATACCCTATACTGGTAATCTTTATCCTTTCACCTTAGTAGGTAGCTCTTCTTGGCCCATATTCCACTCTATGGACGTCCCTTTACTAGCAATCTTTGGTGTTGTGGGTTGAGTATGTTGCAAATTCACACCATAATATTTTGACCAACACCCGTCCATTGTATGGCCCTAGGTTTTGTAATTGTGACACCAAGATTAGCCCTTTTTTTGGGCTACCTTGAATGGCCATGTCCTTTAGGAATTTCTTGAGCTTCTGTCCTTCTCTGGCACCTCCTCTCATTTGTCTTCTTCGTCTTCACTCTCCACTTCTCAAACAATTCGGGGACTCTATGTTTCCACTTTCTAATGCAGCTACTTGTTGAAGCAAATTGTCATATGTCCTCATTAGGTAGGTTATCTCCATGCTGCATAGCTCTGCCTGCTGACCAAGGGGAGGCCACCCATGACTTCAACACCATGTAGGGATATTTGGAAAAAAAATTAATCAATTTAAATGAATTTTTTATTCAAAAAATACATTTTAAATCAATTTAAATCGATTGAAATTATCTAAATCATTAAAATTAGCTACTTTTATTTGCATAACCTAGTAATTAGTTGACTAAGAATATACCACTTAATGTCTAATTTTTTTGCATGGTGTACACCATGTACAAATAATATATATCATGTGGTAAGCATTGAGCAATCCAACAATCATTGAGGGGGAAAATCCTTGATTAATAGCTTTTTAAAATGACTTTATTTTAAAAAATTGATTTAATGGATTCAAATCATCATTTTAAACCCAACAATTTAAATCCCTTGAAAATCCTTGTCATCGTCTCATCTTATGCATTAGTGAGCTGGTTGGTCAGCACGCTGATCTTGCCTATAATGTCACATAGTTTTTTGCCCTTTTTTAATCAAGATTTTTTATCTTTAGCAATCCATCTTCCTCATTGAATACCTGCTAGAGAATCTTTAGGAACATAGCCTTCAACTCCTCGTTGTAATGAAGGTATTGGTGATATCATTCAATGGCCTCATTGGTGAACACAGTGGGTGAATATAGTAATACTACTCCCATGTATTGACTTACACGTCATACATCATCTCCTTAGGGCGGGCTATTTGGTGGATTTTGAATCCATCCTCTCTCATCTTGGCTGAATTGGTTGCCTCTATCAGCCTTCTATCATCTCCTCCCCTCTCATCTTTCATCTTGATAGTCTTCTCTTCCATTATCTCTACAATCTCTTTTTGGCTCATCTTTAGGAACTATAAAGAGGATATTTTCTTAAAAATTTATGATCTATCTAATGGTGAAATTAAAAAAAAGGATATTTGAAAGTCATAAAATAAGTCACCATGTGGAAGTTATATATGTATATTATATAAAGGTATATTTATATCCATCTCTACTCATCAATATTCCATATGTACTTACATATTCCTTGAAATAATTTGGAATTTTGTGCTCCTCAAAAATTACTGGAGACTATATATTTTGACCCCTCCCACCTTTTTTCTGCTCGTCGCTCGAGGGTTTTTGCTCGGAAAATGGAAGCCCCCCCAATTTTCTATTTGGTTTCTAGTTCATTCCATCTCAATTTCATCTACTTTCTGTGGTCTTCCTCATGACGATGACGAGGATGTATGTCCTTGTCCTTGTTTGATGTTAGTGATGGTGATCTATTTGGCCTGCCACATTCCTCTACCAAGATTTTGTCTCCTTCAATAATCGTGTAAGCTTTCTTCTTGTTGGGGCATCAATCTTCACAAAAAGACGTTCTTACTATTGCATGTAGCTCAAGTATCTTCTTTCTCTCTCATTTAGTGGCTCCATCATTCCTCAGGGGGGTCACTATGTATAAACCCTCTATACCACGTGCATTCAAGGCCTATTTCTAAAATCCCTTATCTGTAAATTTTTCATCTAATAAAATGTACCCCTTTTCTATACAAATTTGTAGATTTTTTCCAAAACTATTTTAAATAGTCCCTTATGTATATTTATTTCTATAAATTTTAGAAATAAAAAATATCCTTCTGTTGAACTCACGTGATAGGATTACATATGATGAGTGACCCCCCCGAGCATCATTCTCAAGAGTCCCTCCACTTGTGCTCTACTGGTTTCTCTAGCACATGTAACCTATATTCCATAGTAGGATCACCAAATGTTAACACTAAAATGCTAACTCTATATTTCTAATGTTGAATGCCCACTATCATCTTTTGGCTGGTGTCCTTCCCATAAGCCCTTTATTCATTTGGGTCATGCGGTGACTTTTTAAAAATCCACATAGCTAGAGAAGGGGAGCAAATGCAAAGCACATCATGACAACACACCATGGTTGTGACTATTAAATCGTACAACACACACACACACATACACCCACACACACACACATGCACGAACACACGCATGCGCACATGCACATGCACATTCCTATGCCCACGCCCACACCCACACCCATTCCCACATCCATACAAATGCACACACCCATGCACACACACACCCATGCATGTATGCCCGTGCACGTACATATGCATGCCGAAGAGCAAACACACATGCATGCGATCACACACACACACACACACAAACATACACACACACACACACACACACATGCACCCATGTAAGCATGCACATGTACATGGATGTGAATATGGAGTCAAGAAGTGATGATATAGATCCCTATTTTTCAAAAATTCATCTATATATAGGATCACCTATTAGTAATAAAGCTCAATTGCTATAATGCACACATGAATGCATGCACACAAGGACATACTTGTAGGCATGTCCATGCATTTTTGCATGCACACACACACACACACACATGTCCATGCATGCATGTGTGCATCCACAGACGTGCATGTGCATGCACGCAGGCACATGCAACACACACACACACAGACATGCACACTTGTGCATCCACACATATGTGCATGCATGCACACACATGTGTGCACACATAGATGCACATACATGCACATGCACGCACGTGCACACACAAACACATGCACACATGCACATGCACATGCACAGACACATGCATATGTACACGCACATGTGCACACACACGCACATGCATGTACATGTATGGATGGATGTGGATCAAGAAGGCACGCTTCTATTGCATCAATAAATGATACAGCCCAAACCAAAATAGCATCCTTGTAAGATATGCAAATTGTTTTAGCCAAATGTGTCAAATTTCTTAAAATAAAAAAATAGATAAAAATGTCATAGAAATTTACACGCTTTAACCAATGAGAATGTATTGTTGTCATGTTTATAAGTAGCATGATCATGATTTTCAAAGGCTTATTATTGATTTACATTTGTAGTTGTTTCGAATAGCTTATAATAGTAAACATTTTCATATCCAATTGTTATTGCACATGATTTTCTGTCATCAGGTTTTGCCTTCATGCTATGGTAGCTATCTATTTGTGTCTATGGTTAGAACTAGATATTTTCCAAGTTAACTATATAACAAATACACCTCCTAAAAAACATGGGCATTCATATTGCGTAGATTGTGATTCTATAAACAAGTGTTGATGCTTTAAATTTTGTAATATTGAAAATTGATTACACCATTTCTATGAAAATCAAATACTACTTGGTTCATGTGCATTTTTTCTTTAACTTTTGGCCACACTTGTGCCAAGTTGGTATTTGTTCCAATACTTGAGCAATGAGTTACAAAATTTTGAGGTTTGAGGAAGCCACTAAGATAGGTCCTCATGAGGGCTAGAAAGGCCCATCCAATCACCTTTTCTAGACAAATCAAGTATTTTCCATGATTACCAAATGTTGCTACAATGAAGAAAGGGTCTTGCCACTAAAGCTTTTTATCCCTCTTAGTTTCTTGTCTTATTTTAAGGCTTATTTTGAGGGCATTCCACGAGCTCATGAGGTCTAAAAGTGTCACACACCATCCAATGAGAGCAATCTTGGGTGGAAAAGAGAGAGAGAGAGAGAGAGAGAGAGAGAGAGAGAGAGAGAGAGAGAGAGAAGGGGGGGGGCACTATTAGCATAGACTAGTAGGGCACTATGTAAGAGCTAGATAGAAAAGGAGAGGGAGAGGGAGAGGGGGAGCGCGAGAGGGGGGGATTTTTCCCAAACAATGAAGGGGAGGACTAGAGAGAGTTAGGAGGGGGGACATATATTAACGTAGACTAGTAGCACACCATGCAGGAGCTAGAGAGAAAAGGAGAGAAAGAGAGAGAGGGAGGGAGAGCGAGAAGGGGAGATTTTTCCCAGACAATGAAGGTGAGATCTCTATCATCTAATCAAACAACTTTGTAGCTTAACTTGTAGACTGTGCGCCATTTTGAACAACTTTTCTTCCATTTGGTCTTCACCTGCATCAACTGATTACAGTTTCTCCCAGTCAACTTGTAGCCACGCCCACCATTTCGAACAACTTTTCGTCTAGGTTGGATCTTCATTTGCATGGTTTCTCTTCCAATGCCTTTTTGAGCCATAGGTCTCTATGTCACCTCATTCTTCACCATCCGATTATTCTTTGTTCTCTACCTTTTTGAGACCTCCCCATTTGGAAACAATCCCCAATGGTGATTTCTAACTAAAGAGTTAGGCACAACATAAAATGTAATGAGGCTGGCAAAAGATAAACTTTGGGAGTTGCAAATGATAAGATATATTTTGCCGGCCCAATGGGGAAAAGTGCACCGACAAGTGAATGAATAGCTGCCAACACATAAGAACTCTTCATGGGGAAAAGCATTATGGTGGAGTCAAACGGTTTCTTTGTTTTTTGACCCAATACTTTCCGGATTGCCCATAAATATGAAAGCCTACCATCTCGTCTCCATTACCTGTATCGCCCAACTTCTTTTATCGCTCTCGTATCCTTGCCGTAGCTCCCAGCTTCTCTCCCCGGAAGTTCCCTACCCTTCTTCCCCATGATCTTCTCCAGTTATAACGAGGCATTGGGCGCCAGCATCCGGCTTCTCTTGCGATTCTGGGGCCGCTACCCTCCCACCTCCCGATCTTACTACAAGCCGCCTACTTCTTCTAGCGATGATCATGACCGGCAGGTGCGTTGTGGTGTCTTTACTTTCAGAGCACGGGATCCAGATACTGCAGCATCCTTTACGAGTAGCACCTCGGAGGACTCGGAGGCTGCAGCGATTTGGTCTAGCTCAGTCAGATTGTTGTCGGAGAGAAGCTTTCTGGAGGCCTTGGATTTCTGAGGATCACCTGGACGAACTTGCGCTTACCATTTTATGTCTATAGTCTGTGATGGGAGCCCTTGATTTTGCGAAGCATGAAGTCCATCTGTCTTTCCGTCGAAAAAGTCGTTTCGCACCCTTGTTCTCTATGTAATCCGTTAAAGAATACGGGGAGAACATTGTTTAAATCCGAGCCTTGTACAAAACGCAACGCATTTTTACATTGACCACAATTTGGTTCATATACTTCTATGAGTTTTACATGCCTCTTAGTGCCCATATGCTTTTATTTTCATTTATGAGTTGTTGATTCACTCCACTATATTAAGCTTGAATATGCTTACTTTACATGAATCATGTATTATACTTTGTGTAATTTCAAGTTATGGCAATGTATGATGATCTCGGTAGTTGTGGTAAAATCACAACTATCATTAAGGAAATGACATCATAATATATTTAAGAGGTCATTCTAATCTTCCATTCTAACTTTGAACTCAAAATGTTTGTGTGCCTTCTAGCACGAGCAATCTTGTAGTAATGTAAGGCATAATAATCGGATCAACTTTGTTTCTGCAAGTAGTTAATATGTCAAACACTATTTTCACTTTAATTCCACGACAGGTGCCTGACTATCCCTTGAAGGAAGATTATTGGAATCTAGTAGTATCTTTACCTTCAAGTAGACTAAGTGTAGTCCCTCACATAATTTGATGTTGAACTAATACAAAGGAATCAACATGGTGGGGATCCTACTAGTGGAGATGAATTACATATCCTTTGTGGTCACAGTGAGCCTTTCCCTATGGATTGCAGCCAACTGGGTGTCATCCTTGAGGTCTACCAGGTAGGCCTCAGCTGCATGTTGTAAGTCAAGCAAGGCATATTTAGAAATATGCCATGGAACGTCCACAATTCCCCACATGGGACTAATGGTGAGGTCCTACATGACCTCGCATACCACCGTCACGAAGCTTGCCATATCGAGATGAGCAGATCAATAGATTTCTGAAACTTTTTTATTTCTTGAAGTGCCACAATCCCTAGCTTGATCCTATATCTCCTCACTCTTTGCCTTGGACGTGGAGGGCCTCTTTGCCCTGGACTTGGAGGTGGGTGTTCTCGCATGCATGCGAGCATTCGCGTGTGAATTTGCTTACGCACACGTGGTTGATGGTCAATGGTCAATGGTCTTTGACCGGTGGAAAAATTCAAGCAAACATGTGCCACCGTCCTTACACTTAGTCATGCAATGTGCTAAGTCAATATGCATGTGCCACCGCTAGCCCACTAGTGTGGTGGAATCAGTCTACTACGAAGGGATAAATAAGAAGGCCAGTTCCCAAGCGTCAACATTGAATGCCAATACCCCTACCTCAAGTCCTTTTCCATCCAAAGTCTGTCTAGATCATCAGCGAAGCTCGCGAACGGGTAGGCAACACCATCAGTTTTATCTTATTTAGTGATACAAATTTTTTATTCTCCCCTGTTGTGTCTATTCTTTGGTTATTGTACTATCGTTGTTGTCAAACGATCTCTCTGCTACATTGTATTTCTATAAACCCACCATCTGTTAACATGAAGCAATCCTGCTCTTGCCTATAGTACAATTCAGCCATCTCCCTCCTCAGAGCCTCCTCATAACAGTTTACTAGTCACTTTTGAGTTTACAAAAGCCAAACAAGAAGAGAAAAAGTTGTAAGTAGCTAGCAACCCCTTTTTCTTACAAGAGAAAACAAAACCAAGCTCCTTCTAGCTGATGTAAGAGGTAAATATTCAAGTTGTTGCTCAAAGCTAGCCATCAACCCATTCGTGAGATGATAGATATTGTGACATGAAGTTGGGGGTAATGAAACTTCACGCACCTCTTAGCTTCCTAGTCTTCCCAATCTTAATAATAGAGACCCTTATCACTTGCAAAGAGAGATGAAGAAAATATTTTCACACAAAGAAAACCACAACATATCTTTCTCCTTGCTTCCTTTAGAGGAGAATGAATATGGTAACATCCCAAGTGATGTTGTAGTCCAGCATCGGGAGAAGAAAAGGATCCGTAGAGGCCATTATGTCACCAAGTCGGTCGGCGCCAAGGAGAAGAGCGATGCGTTGTTGGAAGAAGATCTTTCGGCTCAACAGACATGAACTCATATATATCTAGGGGCTTGAAGGGGCTGATTTGGCTGGATGGGTAAATTCCGGGGAAACATGGCACCTCCTTCACATAAGCCTCTAGAAATGGCTCAAAATCATTCTACAAACTGCTAGAAAACAAAGAGGTCTATAACTTCCACCGAAAAACTGATATAAAAAATTAAAGTACATATAGGGATGTGCCTTGAAGTGAGCTTCGTACTAATATAAGTTTCATTGAGAACAGATAACCGGTTAAAGAGATATGGACAGCTTACTGAAAGGGGGTAAAAATTGCCATAGAAATAAACTCTCATACACAGAGACTCATAACTTCTTGTCTTGGATCCAATGCAAGAAACTCATTAATGGGAGGGAGACCATTAAAGAGAGCTTCGTGCTAATATAAGTTTCATTGAAATCGGACCATCGAGGAGAAAGTTATAGACCAAATACTGATAGGGGGTCTAACTCCTATATTAACTGCTATCTGCCCATGCAGATTTTGCCTAAGCAAACTACTCCCTTAAAGCTCCACAATTATCAAACGATCCAATACCCCTAAAATTCACCTAAAAGAGAGGAAGAAGCTTGCATGGTGGCTCGGGAAACGGATGGACCATGTGTGAACAGTGAGCGGCCAAACAAGAACTACTTTAGAGAGTTGAATAGAGAGAGAAAAGAACATGGGAATGGAGAAAAGGAATGGAGACTCAAGGAAAATGATAAGAAGTGACTTTCATTGCCATGAGAGTAAGACTCCACTCAAATACACTCAAAATACTACAAACACAAGGGAGAAGAAGAGGTTTCATACATACAAGAGGGAGCGGAAGCTCCAAGACTACTCATCGAGAGAGAATAAACTAGAGAGAGATGGACTCAAGAGTCTACATAAGAGAATATCTACAAGAGGGAGAGAAGGCTCATGGAACAAGCTTGAGGAGACTAGAGCTACAACAACATGAGGCCTAATGGTGGAAGAGATGATGAACAAGGGAGAGGAGGGCTCCTTTTATAGAAATTTTGTCACCCTCCTTCACCAATTTACAATTGCTGCCTGTAGATTCCTTTCCCCATCAATCACATAAGCCCGTATGTCACCATCCTTGTCCTTTTTGGCTACTCTTGCCATGTGTCCCATCAAAAGATGCTCAAGACTCTTAAAGTCAAGAGTCTCCCCACATGGAGCCCATAGGGACCCTCTCTTTTCCATATGTCCACATCCTCCTTATTCTGCATGGGAATTCTAGAGGGATTCCTCTTGACTCCACACTCCTCCACATGCCTTCCACACGCTTGGCATGTGGCCTCTCATATATTATTGGAACACATGGACATGAGCCCACCTCTTTATATGACTCACTCTTCCTATTTTTTAAAAACCCCATAATATCCCATACACAAATAACTCTCACCCTATACCAAGGTATTTATAATTCATACCTATGGTATTTACAATGATCCATTCCACTCATCCTCTCAATCCTATACAATATCTTAGAAAATAGAAATAAGTGAGAGCCGCTAGGCTATCACTTGATAGTCAAACTCTTATCAAACATAGAAGAAAACAATACCAATGCCAAATAAAAAATATCAAATTTTGGTGTCACATCTTTCCCCCCCAGCAGATCCTCTCTAATGATAGAGAGGGTCTGCTGGCCCTCAAGGTGGTTGAGCATAGAAGAATTTAAGGTGATACTCATTGGTGCGTCAGGGTATCACCATGCCATCAACATCCTCAAGCTGATAGGTTCCATTTGTGAACTTCTTTTTGACTCGATATGGTCCCTCCCATCGGCTGATAAACTTTTTGTCTAGCCGCTTGTCCAGACGGCTATCAAATCTCATGACTAAATCTCCTTCTGCAATATCTTTCTTCTTCCGTAATTTGGTGTCAAAACAGGCCTTGCACCTTTTTTGAGAAGCTTCCAAGTTTTGTAAGGCCTATAATTTGCATTCATCCAAGGCTTCTACCTATACCAAGCGTTGAGCATAGGCATCTTCTTGTCCTTCTTTTCTTGCAACAGTAGTGCGAAGACTATGTATCTCCAATTCAATGAGTAAAATGGCTTCTATTCCATACAGTAGTTGGAATGGTATAAACCAAATACCTAGCTTGTGTGTGGTTCTATAGGCCCATAAAACGTCTGCCAAGTGTCTATCCCAATGCCTTTTCTTGGTGTCTACAAGCTTTCCCATTGAATTGCACAACAGTCCATTTGTTTTCTCAGCCAAGCCATTACATTGGGGATAGTATGGCGTGGAAAATGCTATGATTTATCTTTAGCTTATGCACCACATCTTCAATTAGTTCATTTCTAAAAGAGGTTCCTCCATCAGTGAGAATTTCCAAAGGACAACCAAAGCGTGAACAAATTTGATCAAAGAGAAATTTTGCAACTGTGCTTACGTTGCTATTGACTGTGGCCTTGGCTTCTGCCCACCGAGTCGCATAATCTGTGGCCACCAATAAATAATTATTGCCCTGAGATGAGTGAGGGAGTGGTCCCACAAACTCCAACCCCCACCTCTCAAATGGTCCATATGCTGGAATAGGTTTCAAGTGCCCAAGAATCAACTATCGCTTTCCATTCTTTTGGCATACTTTACAACTTCGACACCATTCATATACATCCTTATGGAGGCGTGGCCAAAAGTAACTTGCATTAAGAATTCTGCTACCTGTGCTTGCTGAAGCAAAATGACCAGAGCATTCATGAAACATTTCTATGATTCTCCTAGTCTCCATGGGATGGACCACCCGACAGAGCACCTTATCTTTTCCCAATTTATAAAGAATGTCATCAACAATAGTATAGGGACAAGCCTTCCTTACGAATCTTTGCTTTTGTTGTGGAGTTAACCCTCGAGGAAACATGCCTTCTTCCACATATTGCTGAACATCTTGTAGTTTTGGCCATCCAGTGTCTACCAAAGAAACCACCCCCGGTCTTGTACTATAATGGCTTGAGTAGCTAACTCATCTACCCTTTGATTTTCTTTTCTGTTTATATGAACAAACTTGCAAAAATCAAACTGACTACATAGTGCCATAGCCTTTTGATTAAGCTCCTTCAAATGAGGACTTCTTGTCTTGTAATGCCCTTGCATTTGCTTTATAATAAGCTGAGAATCTCCTCTTACTTCCAATTCTTTAACTTAACTTTGAAGACAACCCTCCAAACCAAGAATCAAAGCATTATACTCAGCTGCATTGTTAGTTGTGATACCTAGAAGCTCTTGTCCTCTTGCCCACACCTCTTGACCTTTAGAATTCATCAAGACTATCCCCCCGGCTCCTTGTTGGCATGAAGGACTAAAAGCCCCATCAAAATATAAGACAAAAGCTATTGGTGGTGTCTCCCTTTCATCCTTAATGTCCCTCTTATATTTCTTTTCTTCTTTTAGATCATGCCATTCTGTGAGCAAATCTGCCATAGTGGACCTAGTGGTATTTTCTGTGACAAAAGAGAAAGAGGACTCTTGAAGCTCTAACAACCATTTTGCAAATATCCCCCCAAGATTAGGCTTGCCAATTAGATATGCTAATACAGACTAAGAGGTAAGGAAGAAAAATGGCCGAGGTAATAAATAGGAGCGAAACTTTCTGACTGAAAGCACCAAAGAGAGGGCTTGCTGCTCCATTTCTTCATACCTTGTTTCCACCTCTGTAAGCTGTTGGCTAGCATAATAGATGGGTTGCATTCTACCTACCTCTCCTTTTTGTAACAATATAGCACCAACTGAATGCTCATACACTTGGATTTACATAAAAGTCTTGAGACCAATCAGGGGGCTTCAATATTGGGCCCTTACTCATGGCCTCCTTAAGTTGCTGAAAAGACTCTTGTTGCTCCACACCCCATTGGAAAGAAACTCCTTTTCTTATCAACAAGTTCATGGGATACACTCTCTGTATGAAATCATCACAAAAGCGTTGATAATACTTGCTCTTTCCTAGAATTCTACTCGGGGGGGTCACTATGTATAAACCCTCTATATCACGTGCATTCAAGGCCTATATTTAAAGTCCCTTATCTGTAACAATTTTCATTAATAAAATGTACCCCTTTTCTATACAAATCTGTAAATTTTGTCCAAAACTGTTTTAAATAGTCCCTTATGTATATTTATTTATGTAAATTTTAGAAATTAAAAAAATCCTTCTGTTGAACTCACGTGATAGGGTTACATATGATGAGTGACCCCCCCAAGGAATTCTACGAACACTAGTGACACTCTTAGGACTTGGCAATGCCATGATTGCTTAAACCTTGTCAGGATCCATTTGCATGCCTTCTTCAGACACAATATGCCCCAACATGCCCCAACAAGACTACTTTTGTTTGAGCCAAATGACACTTGCTAGGATTTAGACACCCTTTTGCTTCATCAATCCTAGCTAAGGCCATCTTTAACTTCTCCATGTGATCTGTGCATCAAGAATAAATGCAAAAATCATCCAAAAACACCCTTATGAACTTTCCCAAGTAAGGCTCGAGCACTTGACTTATGAACCTTTGAAATGTAGCTGGTGCATTGGTCAACCCAAAAGGCATCACTCTGTAAGAAAACACTCCCCAAGGTGTGACAAATTATGTTTTCTTTTGATCTTCCTCCCGAATATGAATTTGAAAGTAGCCAAAATACCTATCACATACAGAATACATCTCATGCCCTGCCACTTGGTCTAGTATTTCATCTTGGAATGGCAAAGGAAAATGATTCCTCTTAGTGCATGCATTCAAAGGACGAAAGTCCACACAAACCCGCGACTCATTTCCTTTCTTTGGTGTGACAACTACAGGAGATATCCATTCTGAATCATCAATAGGAAAGATGAATCCCGCTTCAAGTAGTTGTGTTATCTCTTTCTTTAGTGCCTCAGCTTGGATCACCCCCAATCGCCTTAAGCGTTGCACAATTGGCTTGCTTTCTGGCTTCAACTCAATCTTGTGCTCCACAAGAGAGACTGGTCGAACCTGTGAATAGCTTGTTGCAAAGAGACATGGAAAATCATCTAACATATCCATGTACTAGAGCTTCTCACTACCTGATAGAGAATCACCAAGAATCTCTTCATTGCATTGGCGTCATTTAGTATGCTCCACATCCTCCACATGAAGTGTCTCTACAGGATCTTCTTATGCCACCACCTTGTTCCTTCTTGACTCATCTCGATCAGCACCAAGACAAAGACCAAAGTCCACTCCTTTCACCTCACCCTCTCAGCTGGACTCCTCGGAGCTACACCCTGTCTCTTCTTCTTCATCGGTTAAGTCAGAGCTCGAACTCTCTGATGTTGAAGACTCCTCCTTGACAACTTCCTTTTTGCGGTTTCTGATGTTGTAGTGCACCTTCTTATCATTTCCTTGCAAAATCAATTCTCCAATGTCCCACTTTTGAACAGCCTTCACCTTGCATAGCCAAGGCCTTCCCAAAATCAATGGATAGGTATGATCTGGCTTGGTAGGGATCACTTGAAAAGTAGTTGGCATAGAAATTCCACATACATCCACTTCTAGATTCTTCACAACTGCCAAGGTCTTTACCTTAGTATTGTCAACCAATTTGATGTGATAAGGAGAGGTAGTACTCGAGTATTTCAAATCAGCATCTATCATGGTCTTCTCACTCATGACATTAATCGATGCACCTCCATCAATGTACACATTAGAAATCACTTGACCATCAATGATCACATCAACCACAGGTACAGCATCACCAACATCTATATCTACCTTTTCAACAACTGGAATGGTACTTTTCTTCTTTTTCTTCTTTGACACTCTTGTGCTTGCTAGCTTTCCCCATTCTTTTCGTAGTTTTGGATAAAAAGCAAGAAATTGATCAAAGGTGATATGAGCTTCCTTTTCTTTAAGGTTGGACAACAAAGTCATAGCTTCCAATGCCTTGTCCTAAAGGAAAGTCTGACTGGCTGATTCTCCTTCTAGATGCCCTCTTTTTCTTAATACGGTGTTCCTCTTCTTGATGTTCCTCCTCTACTTCTTCCTTGCTTTCTTCTTCTTCTTTTGCTTTACCACGCCCCCGTTTAGCCATCATTACCTCTCTTTCCTCATCCCTGAAGAAGCTTCTAACAACGATACTTGTTTTTCTTCTTTCTTTCTCAATCTAGGACACTCGAGGCGATAGCAACCTTTTTCATTACATTCATAGCAAGTGACCCCACTCTTATCTCGAGGCCTATCTTCACTCTTTGGTGCTCTAGGTTGTCGTGCATTAACCAAATGCAATTTCAAATCAGCAAACTCTGCCATCAATTGGGAGATATTATGATCTAACTCAGAGGACTTTGGTACCTGAGGAGTGCCCATTACCTCCACCTTAGAAGTTGAAGTTTTTGAAGACACAAAAGAGGATTCAATCTTTAGAGAAGCTTCTTTCTTGGTCGCAATGTGAAGTTCCTCCATGTATGTTGTTGGATCTTTACTCATTACTTTCGAGCAAAGACAAGGCTCCAAATCCATAACAAATTTGCTCATCTTTAAGTGCTCCATCCCTGAGAGACTTTGAGGGGCCGATGATGCAGATGCCACAGCTCGCAAAGATGCCCTTTCATACTTTGTCCATAAAGTTTCATATCGGATTGCCAACGCAGAGACCATCTCACCCTCTCCTTGATAGAACCGGTCCAACTACAACATCAAAGCATTTGGTTACTCCACTACCCCAAATCTCTACTTCATTGCTGCCACCACTTGGTCCTAATCCTCCTTGGTAGAGTCTGGCAAGGCCTCCTGCCAACTCAAGGCTACACCTTCAAGAAAATTAAGCAAAATCTCCGCTCGATCCTTCATGGACCATCCAGAAAGCCGGCATCCTCGAACAAAATCCCAAAGATAAGACTCCGGGTCATCACCCCGGGTCATCACCCAGTGATGTCCATCCATCTGTTTCAGAAGTGGGGAATAGATTTTGTCGGGCCCTTGCCCATGACTGCCCGCAAAAAGAAGTATCTTTTGGTAGCCACTCAGTATGTTAGTAAGTGGGCTGAAGCTATCGCCCTCCCCGCTGCAAATGGTAAGGCAGTTTTAAATTTCATATTTGAACATATATGCACAAGGTTTGGGACACCCATGGAAATAGTCTCTGACCATGGGAGTCCATTCTTAAATGAAGCAGTGGAGTTACTCATGGATCGCATGGGTATTGATCATCGCACTTCTAGCATCTATTATCCAGCATCCATGGGTCAAACGGAGCAAACCAAGGGCCTCCTTGTAAAACCATGGGAAAAATGGCCATAGGGAACAGGAGCCAGTGGGATCAGAAGGTCACAGAAGCCGTATGGGCTTACAACATCACTCATAAAACATTTACAGGTCACACTCGTTTTGAGTTGGTATATGGTACTGAGGCCGTTTTACCACTAGAGATAGAGATTCCAGGTTTGAGATTGGCACAAGAACAGAGGATGACAGAAGATGAACATGTAGAGGCCCCGTTGGTGCAACTTGAGAAGCTAGATGAAACCCGACACCTTGCCCTACATCAAACAGAAATTTAAAAGAATCAACAAAAGGCCCGCTTGGATGCTAAGATTTGCAAGGGATGGGAAAGACACTTTGCTGAGGGGGATGTTGTGCTATGCTTTGATAACAGATTGGACCACCAAATGGATAAGAAGTTTCTGCCACTGTGGACCGGTCCATACAAAATCATCAAGGAACCTAGCAATGGGTCTGTACAAGTTTAGGAGCTGCATGAGCCATATGGCAGGAAGGTGATCAACAAGCGTTATCTCAAGCCCTTCTTTGTGCGTGATGGACCCAGGCATGGAAATGCTGTGCATTCCTTGCCTGGGGGGGGGGAACTATTATGGATAAATTTGTCTAAGGAAAAAGGCATTAATATGTGTGTGTGTTTGTATGTGTGGCAATAGTATAATAAAATATGGTGTGCATAGGGCCCAGGGTTGAGGTGGCAGGGCATGACCATGTGCCACCCTTCCACATAAGAGGACCCATAAGGTGTGATCCATGGTAGTAATATTATAAAATGTAAGGTGGCATGGCTCCTCCATGTGCCACCCCTCCACCTAGGCTGCATTTAGTGAGATATGGCTCAAAGTCCATTTGAGAAGTAATATAAAATAGGTGGAGAGGGATATTATATTGGGTTATTCCCTCCATATAGGATAGGCCCATGTGGGGGAGGTATAGATAGTCCAAGGATGCAAGTTAAATAATGGGGAAAGTAGAATGAGGTGGCAAGATTCCTTGTGCCTATTGAGATATCGAGCTCCACTCGAGATATGCCAGGGTGACCGTTGTGTACTTATGTCACCGACTTGTTAGCTGGAGATGAGGTTGGTACACCACCCACAAATAATAGCTGGATGACAGCTATCCTTATCTACTATAGTTTGTGGCTCAGTTAGTATGCCACCTTAGTTAGTTGAGTTTGGTTTGAGACCCACATATAGGGTTCTTCTATTTTCTTTGTATAGAGTTCTTTTGGCTTTCACAACTAAGAAGAGGAAAACTGTTTTCAGCCTCCACCTTTGTGTGTATTCCCCCAATTGTTTATGTGAGAAAGCCGCAAGTGAGACTCCTTCCCTCTCTCCCACTATCTTCACATGGTATCAGAGCCTTGTTCGTGGTAAGGAGCTCAAGAAAGCAAGCCAAGTTCGTGGTGTCCTGGTAAGAGGACCAGTGTTGCTTTCCTATTTCGAGTTTGGGAGCAAATCTCTGCAGGTAGCACAGCCAGAAGTGTAGGAGTGCACTGTTTCAGATTGAGACGCCCTTTGCGGTGTGGCGAGAGCGCAATATATGCTGCGGGTGAGGGCAAAGCCCTTAGTGACTTTATTTTTTTGATTTGAGGCCATTTCGGGGCCCGTTTTGAAGGCGGAAGTTCTTCGCAGGCACTCAAAAAAAGGCCCTATTTTTTGCTGTGCGACCATTGCTGCGTGGCTAGTCGCGGTGGAAAGGTGCCGCAGAAATTGCATCGTATGCCTGTGTGCAGAGATATTGGGAGTTGTAGATTCATGCCTGTTGCCTGTTGATGCAAAATCGTCACTAGGAAGTGACTGTGTGGTGAAATACCACTTTTGTCAGTTTTGCAGATCTGCCCGTGTGAGGCAAAAGCTGTGTTTTTTTGCAGTGACAGAATATTTTGCAGTGTTCTGTAATGGCATCTGATTCTCTTTCACAGATTGTCACTGAAAAGCTTGACAAGAACAACTTCCAGGCATGGAAGTTTAGAATGACGAATTTCTTGATGGGAAAAGGCTATTGGGAATTCATTACAGGAAATGAAGAAGAACCTGTTCTTCCTAATGTTCCCAGTCAACAGGAAATGCAGGCATTCAAAGGATGGCATGAGAGAGCCAGGAAAGTTATGTACTGGCTGTCTATTAGTATTTCGGACTCCATGATTATGCATATTCAGGATGCAAATACGCCAAAGGAGGCATGGGATACTTTGGCAAAAATGTACAGCACAAATACGCAAGCCAGGAAAATGCAGCTCAAGCAGGAGCTGCACAATGTGCAGAGAGAAAACATGAGCATCAATGACTACCACATGAAGGTGAAGAAAATTGCGGATGCACTTGCTTCCATTGGGTCGCCAGTGGATGATGACGATTTGGTTTCTGTGACCTTGAATGGTCTAGGAAAGGATTATGCACAATTCCGGACATCCATTGCCGTCCGTGAAAAATTTCCAGATTTTGAGGAGTTGATTGCTCTTCTAATTTCTGAAGAGCAGAGAAATGGGGGTGCATCTTCTTCAGCAGGAACTTCAAAAGAAACTGTCTTCTACTCAAATGCTGGCAGAGGTAGAGGCAGAGGTAGAGGAGGCCGATCTGCAGGCCGTGGTAGAAATCAAAATATGCAGCAAACGCAAGAAAACCAGTCCTATGCAGGAGGACGTGGTAACTCTAGAGGCAGGGGGAGCCAAAGAGGCCGTGGTGGATGGCAGAGAGGCCAAAATGCAAACAGCAATATTGAATGCTACTATTGTGGCAAAATGGGTCATATGGCTAAGGACTGCTATAAAAAGCAGAATGACATTATGAATGGAAAATTGCAGCAAGGCAATTATGCATCCTCTAGTAGACAGGGTGATGATAGAAATGAGCATTTGTTTATGGTGCAGCATATGACAAATTCTGTAACAAGTGCAGAAGAAAGCAATGATGTGTGGTATGTTGACTCGGGTGCGTCAAACCACATGACAGGTCATGTTGAATGGATGCAGGATGAAAGAAAAATGGGAAAACCAGGATTTGTGGAGACTGGTGATGATACTGCACATCCTATTGTGCAGATTGGCAAAATTCCTTTGTCTATGCAGGATGGGAAAAAGAAATACTTGTCCGATGTATTTCATGTCCCGAACATCACCAAGAACCTGGTTTCTGTTGGTCAAATGGTTGAGCAGGGCTTGCAGGTTAGATTTAATCCTCATGTATGCTTTGTTGAGGATATGAAAAATAACAGTCGCTTGATAGCAAAAGGAAAGAAGAAGGGCAGGATGTTTACGTTGGATGCAGACATGCCTGAATTGAGTGCAGCAATGTTTGCACATGGGACCGGTGTAGTTGCAGATATCGATATCTGGCACAAACGCATTGGTCATGTTAATATACAGCGACTTAAATCAATGCAAACCCAAAATATTGTTGCAGGATTGCCTAAATTCAAGGTTGCAGAAATGCACAAGGTTTGTGAAGCCTGTCAATTTGGGAAACAGGCAAGGAAACCTTTTCCTAGGCATGTTCAAGAGAGTAAAAAGCCATTGGAATTAATCCACTCTGATGTGTGGACTACAAAAGCTGCATCTATTGGAGGCTATCACTATTTTGTCACATTTATTGATGACTTCAGCAAAAAACTGTGGGTGTATTTTATGAAAAAGAAAAGTGAAGTGTTTGGGCACTTCAAAGCTTTCAAAGCTATGGTTGAAAAAGAAACAGGCCTGCAAATAAAATGCCTAAGGTCAGATGGAGGGGGAGAGTACCTCTCAAATGAGTTTGCAAGGTTCTTGCAGGAGCATGGTATAAAGCAGCAATATTCATGCAGTCATACCCCACAGCAAAATGGAATTGCAGAAAGAAAAAACAGGCATATTGGAGAGGTATCTCGGGCTATGCTAAATGAAAAAGATCTACCAGATTATTATTGGGCTGAAGCAGTTGCTACAGCAGTCTATATAATGAACAGGACTCCCACTGCAGCAATACATGGCATGACGCCAGAGGAGATGTATACTGGTAGGAAACCAGATATTTCTCATTTGAAAATTTTTGGTTGCATTGCCTATGTCCATGTGCCAGATGAGTTGAGGTCCAAGTTGGATCCAAAAGCTGAGAAGTGCATCTTTATTGGTTATTCTCTATAGCAGAAAGGGTATAGATGCTATAACCCTTCTACTCGTAAGTTTACAGTGAGCAGAGATGTTGTTTTTGATGAGATGAGCAGCTGGTATAAACCAGTAAATGTGATGATTGATGTAGATGCACAGAATTCACAGCAGCAATCACAAAATATCAGTGGACCTGCAGTGTCCTCTAGCAGTGGTTCACATACTTCACCATGGACAGGTAGATTGAGATCAGGAGAATCTCCTCAAAGCAATGCAGATAGTGGTACGCAGGTATCACGAAAAGGAAAAGAGAAGGTAGATCAGCCCATGTTTGATGTGAATGCAGGTCACTCTTATGTGGATGGTGAATCCAGTGGCTCAGAACAGAGCATTGATGATGAGTTGGGTATTCCTTCTGTTGTTACACCTGGAGTAAGGAAGACCAGGGATGTTTTGAG
Organism: Dipteris shenzhenensis; assembly: GCF_047967505.1. Lineage (NCBI taxonomy): Eukaryota > Viridiplantae > Streptophyta > Polypodiopsida > Gleicheniales > Dipteridaceae > Dipteris > Dipteris shenzhenensis. The sequence goes on from NC_141600.1 coordinate 25,734,897, forward strand.
AGCAGCTGGAAGTGAGCCTATTTTGCGTAGGTTTACCAGGGTTAGGTCTCCTGTGGATAGGCTGAAATATGATGGATTTACAGCCATTCACTATGCCTATATGGTCAAAGTGATACAGAAACCAGAAGCCACTTCTTTTGAGCAAGCCATGGGAAATGAAAAATGGGAGAAAGCCATGGATGAAGAAATGGATGCCTTGGATGCTAATGCTACATGGGAATTGGTGCCTTTGACTAAAGGCAAGAATGCAATTGGTTGTAAGTGGGTTTATAAGATCAAGCACAATGCAGATGGTTCTGTGAATAGATACAAGGCAAGATTAGTTGTCAAGGGGTATGCACAGACATATGGCATTGATTATGAAGAAACTTTCAGCCCGGTTGCAAGGATGGCAACCGTAAGAGCAGCCATTGCTATGGCTGCATCAAAGGGATGGTCTTTACATCAGATGGATGTAAAGAATGCCTTCTTGCATGGTGATTTGCAAGAAGAGGTCTTTATGGAGCAGCCAGCAGGTTATGTTCATGCTACTCATCCTGAGTTTGTTTGCAGGTTGAAGAAAGCCTTGTATGGCTTGAAGCAAGCACCTAGAGCATGGTCTGACAAGATAGGACAGTATCTTGTCACTATTGGCTTTCAGATTTCCAAGGCAGATTTCTCACTCTATGTGAGAAAAACAGAGAAAGGGATTATGCTGCTGGTCATTTATGTTGATGATTTGATCATCACAGGTGATAGTGATGAAGATATCCTTCATGTGAAAATGCTATTGAGGCAGAAGTTTGAGATGAAGGATTTGGGAGAGCTGCGTTATTTCTTGGGCATTGAGGTGATTAGATCACCAAGTGGGATATAGCTCTTGCAGAGGCAGTATGGATTGGACATGCTGTCCAAATATGGGATGACAGGTTGTAAGCCTATTTCAGTTCCTTTGGAGCAGAATGTGAAGCTGAGCACAGATGCAGGTGAGCTTCTGGAAGACCCTACTATGTACAGACGCATAGTAGGAAGTTTGATTTACATGACTATTACCAGGCCAGATTTGAGCTATGCTGTTGGGTTGGTAAGTCAGTTTATGCAGGCTCCAAGGAAACCGCATTTGGATGCCGCTAGACAGGTATGTGAAGTCCACATTGCAGTATGGACTATTTTATGAGGCTGGGGTTCAGATACAGTTGCATGGATACACTGATGCTGATTGGGCTGGTAGCATTTCTGATAGATGATCTACCAGTGGATATGTGTTCTCTTTTGGGAGTGCTGCAGTCACTTGGAGCAGCAAGAAATAGCCTACAGTTGCCTTGTCAAGCACAGAGGCTGAGTACAGGGGTGCATCAATGGCTGCATGTGAGGTAGCTTGGTTGCATAAGCTACTCTATGATATGCATCAGTCTACAGATGGGCCAGTTGTCATTTATTGTGACAACATGAGCAGCATACACTTGGCAAAGAACCCAGTCTTCCATGCTAGAACAAAGCACATTGAGGTACATTATCACTATGTGCGGGAGAAGGTTTTACTAGGTCTTATTGATCTAGTTTATGTCAGCACAGAGGATCAGGTAGCTGACATATTCACGAAAGCATTGGGCGCAGAGAAGCTGCGCAGGTTCAGAGACCTGCTTGGTGTGCAGGATTTGGGATTGAGCTCGAGGGGGAGTGTTGAGATATCGAGCTCCACTCGAGATATGCTAGGGTGACCGTTGTGTACTTATGTCACCGACTTGTTAGCTGGAGATGCGGTTGGTACACCGCCCATGAATAATAGCTGGATGACAGCTATCCTTATCTACTATAGTTTGTGGCTCAGTTAGTATGCCACCTTAGTTAGTTGAGTTTGGTTTGAGACCCACATATAGGGTTCTTCTATTTTCTTTGTACAGAGTTCTTTTGGCTTTCACAACTAAGAAGAGGAAAACTGTTTTCAGCCTCCACATTTGTGTGTATTCCCCCAATTGTTTATGTGAGAAAGCCGCAAGTGAGACTCCTTCCCTCTCTCCCACTATCTTCACAATGCCAACCCTCCACTTATCCTCCTAGATGTTTGAACGTATTATAAAATTGGGAAGAGACCAAGGGAGTATCATAGACTTGGGATATGGGAGTTGATATATGTGGAAAAATGTGGCCAAACATTATCGCACACAATTGAGAGTACGTAACCACCTAGCCCACATGGGAGACTCTTCCACACACACCATGCATGTGGGAGGATGCATTTATTGGGAGAGACCCTCTCTCTTGGCTATAAAAGGAGGGGGCTATTCCTTGATGAGACACGCTCATTCTTGTAAAGCCACCTAGCTAGTACTTTGATTTCTCCCTTCCCTTCCTTTCAAAATAAAGCATGGTCCTCTTCCCTTGATGTCTCCATCTTTACATTCCTCCTCCCATCATGTACATGGTTCTCTTCCCCCTCTCCCTTTCCCCTTATGTCATAGTCTCCCTCTTCATTCCCTCCCCTTCTAATTCCTTTTCCCCTCCCATGATAATGTTTCGCCCTCACATTCTCCTTTCCTCTATGGCCCTCGAGCATCGCCATGCTTAGCCTCTAGCCTCTGGTCCTGATTTGTTTTCCGGCTAATAGTGCATAATCACATGGCCTAAACCCCGAGATATACATGAATTAAGATCATTCTTGGGATTGTGTAGCTTTTATAGAAAGTTTGTCAAGAATCTCACATACATTGCACATCCATTGACAGAAAGCTAAGCATTTCTTATGGACTGAGCATCAAGATAAATCTTTTATAGCTTTGAAAGAAGCTCTCACACAAGCTCCTGTGTTGCAACTACCCGATTTCTCTAGACCATTCTTTATAGTTGTAACCGATGCTAGTGGATATGGAATTGGAGCCATGTTTATGCAAGATGGACATCCAATAGCATATGAGAGCCAAAAATTAAAACCAACAGAATGCAATTATAGTACATATGATAAAGAGTTAACCGCTGTTGTGCATGCTTTACGAATGTGGAAACACTATTTGATGGGAGCTAAGTTTCTTATCAAAACCGATCAGCAAAGTATCAAGCATTTGTTGACTCAGCCACTTATATCTGATAGGCACATCAAATGGGCATCATTTTATACAGAGTTTTTAGCCAAAAATTCAGTATGAACTTGGAAAAGAGAATGTAGTTGATGATGCTCTTAGTAGAAAGCCAAGTATTAATCACATCACTACTGTAGAGACCCAGCCTTTCGAAGGTATGAAGAATTCTTATCAAGAGGATCCAGACTTTTCCGATTTATGGAACAAATTAGAGAATAACAATTGGAATCCTATGTTGGACTATTCATGCAATGATGGATACCTCTTTTATCAAAAGAAATTATGCATCACTCAACCCTTTAAACAAATTGTAATGGAGGAAATGCACCAACCACCATATATGGGACATAGGGGAGTGACTGCCACTTTACAAGTGATAGCAAGAGAATTTCATTGGCCTACTATAAGAAAATATGTGGCTTAGTTTGTAGCCGAATGCATCACTTGTCAGAAGATCAAGAGTTACAAAGGAAAGACCCCAGGATTGCTGATGCCTTTGCCTATTCCTACACAATCTTGGGAACAAATATCTATGGATTTCATAAGTGGTTTTCCTACTACAGTGAATCAAAATGATATGATTTAGATGATAGTAGATCGCTTTAGTAAGAACACCTATTTCATTAATTTTGTACTGGTGCACTGTCCAAATTCGTTTTGTGAGATAATTTTGGATAAAGCATTTAAAAAAAAGAGGCTCTTATAAAACAAAACTTTGAGTCAAAAAGTAAGATTTTAAAAAATCAAATTAGAAAAAATGACACGACATGTTATTAAAACTAGAGTACATTAAAAAAAGAGGACATCACATTGTTAAAAGAGACAAAAAGTAAGATTTTTAAAAATCAAATTAGAAAAAATGGCGTGACATGTTATTAAAACTAGAGTACATTTAAAAAAAAGCATGACACATTTGTACAAGAAGTAGATCATATAACTCAAAGCCATATGGTGTTAAAAAACACCTTCCATTAGCTCAGCCTAGAAGATCTCAGCTTTTTCTCTCTTGTCTATTACAACTTTACATTAGAGAACTAAAAAGTCTTTGTGGAACTGTAGTTTCATTTCTTGTCTATTACAGTTACTTTAGAAAACACATAAGTCTCTATGGAATTAAATTTCCATCACTTGACTATTAAGTCATTAGAGAGAGCATATGTCCTCGAAAGTGCCTACTATGGCATTGGCTTCATGAAAACAAGCAGACTTTAAACTCGCAGGCCATGCGTAACCAGGGCTGGCATCGCAAATCTCCTCACAGACTCTCCTCACAACCTATTTCAAATCTTCCGCCGACTTGTAAGCATTCAACAACTCTTCTTTTCTCTCTTGGCTTTCCTCATCTTCACCATTTTTTTCAATACAGCTTCTAGCCACCGCCATATCCTGTATGAAAATTTAACTCGTTAGCATAAGAAGTACGTGATTAAAAGAAGCGAAAAAGAAAGATAGGGATATTCACCTCTTCTACTGAGTTCAAATCAAGCAGCCATGTGCGTAACATATCCTCCTCGAATGATTTTCCCTTCATTGGTCCATACAAAAGGGATCTAAGATCTAAGATAGAATTTGAGTTCAGTAAATGAAGTCGGGTAGTAACTAGTCATTGTCTTAGAGGGAAAGTGGGAGAAGGAGAGTGAGGGAGCGATAGAGAGGGATGCATAGTGAGCCGCCCCTCCTTCAAGAGTGATAGAAAGGGAGGGAACCTACCAACTTTCGAGCCGATCTGCACATCAAAACATATAACAACAGTGAATATGTGCATTGCATATCAATCTACATGTCAAGAAGTGACAACGAGTGTAGTCTATACTTACTCTAACACAATGCCATGGACGGACATTGAGTTGGCAAAGAAGCACTTCTTAGCAAAGATGTCCACGACCACCAAACTCCAATGTGAGCTGCATTATCAATAAAGAATAATTACTGTGTTTGAGACAATTCTAGCAACGCAATAGAAAAAACAAGTAGGGTTTGATGCTTACTTCTCATAATATGCTATAAAGATAACTCGTGCCTCATTCATAGGAACATGCTTCAACCACTTGCAAACATCCTCTATGGTTTCTTTTTTGTTGCTAAGCACTTCTGAAATAAGAGGATCGAGCATATATGAAACTCTTTGTATATTTTGAGGAAAATCTGCTATAACATTACTATATTAAAAAAAAAATGTATTAGCTTCTTGGGTTTAATCAAAATAAGCAAAGTATAAAGCCAAGGAAAAGGCTGCATCAAACCTGAGGATGGTTGTAATGACTTTGACATTAACCTCTTTCTTAGGATTCAAGAGGATTAAAATCTCTTCTTCACCAAATTAAAAAAAATGAGGTTGTTATCGAATTAACAACATAGCGGTGAATGAACTTCCAATCTGTTGCAATAGAGTCATATTTTCATGACTCATCTTATTGAGAGAGTAGTCTACATCATATTCTTCTTCACTTGCTATGTCTTCTACATCCTCCTTCTGCTATAAAATTATAAAAAAGTTATGAGATGTACACATCCCAAATAAAGGCTTAAACAAGCATAGAAATATAAAGATAAGATTTCATACATGCTGCAATGTAGTCATATTTTTAGGGATAAGGTTTCATACATGCTTTCATTAGAGTAAGTCTCTCCTCCTCTTGGAGCAAAAATTTAAAAAGTGAGGTTTCATACATGCTTTCATTAGAGAGTCTCTCCTCCTCTTGGAGGAAAATTTTAAAAAGTTATGAGATTTACACATCCCAAATAAAAATAAAGGTTTAAATAATCATAGAAGTATAAAAGATAGCATGCTTTCATTAGACTCTTTCTCTTCTCCTCTTGGAGGAAAATATAAAAAAGTTATGAGATTTACACATCCCAATTAAAGGCTTGAACAAGCATACAATTATAAAGATAAGGTTTCATACATGCTGTAATGTAGTCATATTTTCAGGTTGTTTCCCAATGGTAGCAATTAGACGCTAAATACTCTCAGCCTGAAACACTAGTAGATCGGCTTCTGTATATGATTCCATTTTAACTGGTAACTCCAAATCAAAAATCTCTCTAAGAAACAACATGCAGTTGTAGGCAACTCTTCACCCACAGCTGTGCCCATCTTTTTGCTCCACTGGTAGACGTCATTTAAATTCTACTTGGTCTTGTTGCTCCGTGGTTGTTTTGACAATAGATACTAGCCGATATGTAGCACTATCCATCATGACATATTAAATATATTAATATGTCATGATCATAAGATACAAAATAAGAAAGTAACAAAAATATTAAGAGAATAATTACCTTGGGGAGTTGGCATGATAGCCTTCCATTGAATTCACAAACCACAAATAGTTGACTTCAAGGTCCCAAGCGATAAGACTCCAATGTGAGCTACACGACCAGATTAAAAATGATTATTGTTTTACACAAACTTGCCAAAGAAATAGTAAAAATAAGGTTGGAGTTGATACTTACTCCTCATGATAAGGCATAAAGATGACTCGCACCCCATCTAAATTCAAAGGGCTTAACCAGGTACAAACATCTTCTATAGTCTTTTGAGGAGAGCTAAGAATAGAAGAAAGGAGAGCATCGAGCATGTAGACATGATTCTGCAATGCACTAGGAAGTTGAGAAATAACTACACTGCACCTAGAAATAGACAAACGTTAGCTCATAGAATTGATTTGCATTCTGCACTAGGAAAGTGAGATATAACTACACTGTAAATAAATAAACAAATGTTAGCTCATTGAAGTAGCAACAAATAAACAAATGTTACGTGAGAATGGCCAGGATAACATTGTCATTAACCTCTTTTAAAGGATTGGAGAGGATTTAAACCTCCACCAAAGCTCAAATATTGAGGTTCTCGTTTCGAAACGATCCTAACTTCAAATGAGCTTTCCATTTTATCCAATGCAGCTAAATTTGCAGAATGGGTCTCTGTCATAGCTTGTATTCTATGTTTGCAGTCATTCTGCTTTTCCATGGTGTCTTTAAAGCTCTTGTGCTCATGGGATTCTTCAACCAAATTTAGAGATGGTTGCATTGCTGAAGTAGAAGGGAGTGCCTCCATATAGACTTCATCCATTTCTTCTCCCTCTATTGCCTGTAAACAAATATGAGAGATTAGATTCATTATCTTTAAATTTAAATCTTATTTAAAAATTTTTATTTAGTTGAGAAATAGAGAGTTCATACCACTAAGTATTGTCGTAGTGGCCTTTTTACATAACCCTGCGAGCCATAATTATCAAAGAAGGCATCATCATCTTTCTCTTCATCCACCAACCTCTCTCTGAATGGGTCATGTAAGTCCATCTTTTCATCATCATCAACTGGGATATTATGATCTTCAAGGTCATCATCCATGTCATCAGTCTCCTTGTGCTCTACCTCTTTTTCATAGCCTGTGGTTAGATCTGCTTGAAGTTGAAAATAGGCCATGAAATGCTTGTTTTCAATAATATTTGTGGAGTTTCCTTTTCTGAGGAGATCCTCAAATAAATATCCCATCCTGCACAAGGTGACCTCGCAACCTGCCGGTAGCAAATTCTCCACCATGGTAAGCATGAGACTCCCACTTTTTGCAGGACTTCCATAGTTGTTTTTTTGATAATGTATGGACCTGGCGGCATCCTTATCTCACTGATTAATCTTTCCACATATGCAACTACCTATTGTGGGATTTCTTTTCTCATGTAAGAGGTTACTATTTCTGACCCATCTTCATCCTTTTTAATCCACTTGTTTGCCCATAGCTTTACCTTGGTTGTTTTCAAAGAAGCTATATGCTTGACCACAGTATAGTCAATGTTACAATGACTAAGTGGGATTTGTTTCTCTAACAGCAAATACTTAATGGCACTATGCACTGCATCACACCTCGCCTGTACATTGATGCATTCTTCCAAGCAGTGGTCTTTGTCTTTCTTTCTTCAAAAGTTTTTGTGCTGCCATGGATGCATACTTGTCAGGTAAGTACTTTATAGGCCTCCACATCCTTGCCATCAACTCCTTCTTATCCATTACCTTTGACTTTCCGGAGATAAACAAAGGAGCTTCATAGGTCAACTCTCCACGCTCACATGCAATGCATGCTTTAAGCATCTCATTGAACACTTCAACAGGACGAAATATGATGGAAGTGTAGTCGGCATATCTGTCTCTCACCACCTTGAGGCTTGTCATATTTTCTTCTTACTCTTGAGTTCCCCTAGGCACAACTGCACTCAAAGAAGTATAGAAGTTTGTGAGTGTGTCGGCGTCTCCTTTTGTGACCTTTCTTTTCAAATCAGGATTTGGAGAACCAAATGTTGTCCATACAACCCTTGCCTTCTATAAGACCTCTGATGTTGAGGATATCTTACACTTTCCATGGACATTATGATTAAGTCTTTCAGACTCAATCAAATACTTGATCTCATGCTTGAATATACAGATGGTTGTAGGATAACAATGGAATGAAGTTATCTTTGCAAATTGTTTTGAAGTGAGTCTTTTGACCTCCTTTGCTTCTTTGGCAATCTGATTACAAGCATAAGCCCAATGTTGACCATCAATGGGCTGGAATCTGCAATGAAGGAGGAATTCCTTCTTTGCTTCCTTTAACATATTCTCACCTTGTGCCTCTTGGCCTTGTTCATGTGGAATATTTTTAAGAGTGTCTTTAAAGAATTGAGTGAAGGTTTCCTTGAAATGTGTAGGCCCTGTAAATGTAATTTGATCCAAAAAGCTATTTTTGATTGGACAAAACATTATTGGACGCATGACCACGTTGCTTGCCACAGGTTTCTTTCCATCTCTCAAAGCCTCGTATATTTGCAGTGCATAGGATATATCAATGTTTCGGCTATTAGTAAAGACAGCTGCAGTTTTCACATCTTTGGCATTCACAAACCACGTCCTTTGACCCCAGATATATCCCAGATCATCATCTGTTACTGCTTCATTAAGGCGCAGATTGAGATTTTTAATTGATGTGAGTTCATCCTGATCATCTTCAGCTTCCGGTTCTGAGTCTTCTTCATCTTTCTCTTCTTTTAACCATTTTTCATCCACATGATCTTTCTCTACAGTGGGACGATGCCTTTTTCTACTGCTTGGAACTGTGGCTCTTGCAATACTAGCCTTTTGCATTTCACATCGTGGTTTGCGAGCAAGAGCTTCTAGCATAACTGCAGTGGATCAACCTTCATCTTCTTCAATTTTTTTTAATTCCCATGCACTCAAGGCTTGTGTTTCATCATCCTTAGTGACATCCACCATTTCTTGCTCTAGAAGTTTGCGCTCATGTTGTACATGTTTGTGATAGTGTGCATGTTCTTCTTGCCCCTGCATCGAAGTCTGTGCTTGATCTCCTTCATGTGAAGATCCTTGAATCTGAGGAGCATATTGTGCATCCTGAAAGTACTCAAACGTAATCTTTGCATGCATCCTTTTTGCCACCACACTAGGAAATTGCTCCCAAGTATATGCAAGAGCCTCCAATGCACTTTGCAGCTCTGGAAACTTTGATGGTTGAGGAGGAGGCATCACAAAGTTCTTTGAGTCTCTCCTTGACACAACAAAATGAAGACCGCCAACTTCAGGGTCTGAACTCTTTGTGAAAATATCCATAAAAGTCTCTTTTGGCTCTATCATTATGCCTACTACAAGGCTTGAAGTCATATCTTTTTTGAAGAATGTAGCATCCCATGGATCGTCAACATCATTGAACCCCCTTTTTGACATAAGTAGAAAGAGTCTCTTTTCCTTTTGATGAAGAAACCAAGCTCTTCTACCCATGTGATATCGAGTCCACCTACCAAAGCCGTTGGGGCTATATTCCTTTCCTTTTAAAATCTCTATATCAGATTTGCCATATCAAGAGTGACACCTTGAATTTAGCGGTCCAATCAGAGTAAAACGACATCAGAGAACCATGCTCTAATCTTAGAGTCATTTAGGCTAGCCCCCACATTAGTTGATTGCTCCATAATCCTACAAGAAAAGATAATGAAGAATTTAGATATATACAAGTAAAGTACAATATACAATGCTTGATACAATAAATGTGGGAAATAGCCCAAAAGGCATTACAAGGCTTCATATGGCAATAAATGTGACCAATAGCGGAGAGGGCTTTACAAAGTATTTTATAGCAATAAATATGGGAAATAGCCTAGAAGTCTTTACAAGGCTTAAATATTTGTACAAATGTAAGAAAATTAGCCAATAAAGCTTTACAATGAAATAAAATGCTCTCTAGTGATAAAGCTTCAATTTTCATGATGACATGTAATCTGTCCATCCATTGATTTTCCCTCTAGTGATAAAGCTTCAATCTTCGTGATGACATGTAATCTTTCCATCCATTGATATCTATGCACTAATACCCAACTGATGCAATCTACCCACTAAAAGCTGTTCCACTGATATCCACTTATGCAGCCCACTGATACTCATTAAATAGTGAATGGTCGGGATGGTCGGGTTTATTACAAGATGCTTCATATGGCAATAAATGTGAAAAATGGCCTAGAAGGCTTTACAAGGTTTTTTATGACAATAAATGAGTTTAAATATTTATACAAATGCAATAAAAATAACCAATAAAGATTTACAATGAAATAAAATGACTACTATAATCATCAAGCTCCAATATGCCCCATGACATGTAATCTGTCCACTGATATATGTAATCTGTCCACTGATATCTGCTATCTACTCATGCAATCTGCCCACTGATAAACTTCTTGGTAAATGGTAAAAGGTCTTATTTAATAGCATGTTATGAGTGTGAAACCGCATGTGAGCGAAGGGACTGCGAACGATTAGGAACTAGTTAGAAAAATTTGAGCATGGCTTCGATTGGCAACTTGGAGAATTGTCTCTCCTCTAAGGCAATCTAATCTATGCTAAACTATGCTAAACCAACCGTCGAGCGAAGAAAAGCAATAAATAATTTCTTTTTCTGTGTTCATTTTAATGTGCTGGGTTTAAGAGGCTTAAATATGCAAAAGAAGGGGTTTTGATGTAGAGGCTAAACCTGCATGTAAGAGAAATGAAGAGCAAGTATCTAAAGAAAAGTTAACATTTTTCAATTTAAAAGATGAATATATATAAAAATATTATCTCACCTTCAAAACAAACCATAAATTCACTCTTTTATAATTTTTTAAAAGTATAATATAAAACATGTAAATATATAAAACTCTCTCTTTCCTCTGAACTTTCTCTCTCTCTCTCTACTCCTAATTCTCTCTGTAGCCATAGTCAAGACACCTCATTCTCTCTCTTAATTTCTCTCTCTCTCTCTGACAACTCTTATGTCTTTTCCTCTCTCTCCTCATCCCACTCATTCTCTCTCTTAGTTTATCTCAAGTCTCTCTTTCTCTCCCTCCCATGGCCGCTAGGATTTATCATTCTCTCTCTTCATCTCTCTCTCTCCCTAGGATTTGTAATTATTTCTCTCTCTCTCTCTCTCTCCAACTCTCTCTCTAGAGATTTATTATTCTCTCTCTTGATCTCTCTCTAGGATTTGAAATTCTCTCTCTCTCTCTCTCTCTCTCTCTCTCTCTCTCTCTCTTACCCTCTCTACCTCACTCCCTCTATCCTCTTGGCTACTAGGATTTGTCATTCTTTCCCTCTCTATGTCTCTCTCTCTCTCTCTGAATTCTCTCTCTTAATCTCTCCCTCCCTTCCTCCCTCCCTCCCTCCCTCTCTCCCTTTCTCTCTCTCCTCTATCCCTCTTCTCACTCTTAATCTCTCTTTCTCTCCCTCCCCTCTTCTCTCTCATTTCTCATTCTCTCTCTCTGTCTCTCCCTCCCTCCCTCCCTTGGCGGCCACGGCCGCTAGAATTCTCATTCTCTCTCTCTCTCTCTCTCTCTCTCTCTACCTCCCTCTCTTGGCGGCCACAGCCGCTAGAAGTTTCATTCTGTCTCTCCCTCTCTCTCTTTCTCTCTCTATCCCTCTCTCTCTCCCTAAGTCTCCCTCCTCTCTTCTCTCTCATTTTTCTCTCTCTCTCTCTCTCTCTCTCTCTCTCTCTCTCTCCCTACTCTCTCCCTCCCTCTGGCAGCCATGGCCACCAGAAGTTTCATTGTCTCTCTCTTCCTCTCTCTGCCTCTCTCTCTTTCTCTGTCTCTCCCTCTCTCTCTTTCTCTCTCCCTAAGTCTCCCTCCTCTCTTCTCTCTCTCTCTCTCTCCCACTCTCTCCCTCCCTCTAGCAGCCACGATTGCTAGGAGACCCTCTTCTCTCTCTTAATCTCTCTCTCCCTCTCTCTGCTCTCTCTTTCTTTCCCTCCCTACTCTTCTCTCTCATTTAAGGAGCCCCTCTTCTCTCTCTGAATCTCTTCTCTCTCTCCCTCTCTCTCTTTCTCTCCCTCCCTACTCTTCTCTCTCATTTCTCATTTTCTCTCTCCCTTTGGCCGCCAGGGTTGCCAAGAGCCCCTCTTCTCTCTTTTAATTTCTCTCTTTCCCTCTCTCCTCTCCGCCAGAAGTTTCATTCTCTTAAACTTTTCTCTCTCTCCCTCTCTCTCTTTCTCTCTCTCTCCCTCTCTCTCCCTCTCTCTCTTTCTCTCTCTCTCTCTCCCTTTCTCTCTCCCTCACTCTCCCTCCTCTCTTCTCTCTCATTTCTCTCTCTCTCTCTCTCTCTCTCCCTCTCCCTCCCTACTCTCTCCCTCCCTCTAGCAGCCACGGCTGCCAGGAGACCCTCTTCTCTCTCTTAATCTCTCTCTCCCTCTCTCCTCTCTCTCTTTCTTTCCCTCCCTACTCTTCTCTCTCATTTAAGGAGCCCCTCTTCTCTCTCTGAATCTCTCTCTCTCTCTCCCTCTCTCCTCTCTCTCTTTCTCTCCCTCCCTACTCTTCTCTCTCATTTCTCATTCTCTCTCTCATTTCTCATTCTCTCTCTCCCTTTGGTGGCCACGGCCGCCAAGAGCCCCTCTTCTCTCTCTTAATTTCTCTCTTTCCCTCTCTCCTCTCTCTTTCTCTCCCTCCCTATTCTCTCTCGTTTCTCAAATTTACAAACTCAAATTTGAATAAGAAACTAATTGAAATAGAACTCAAAAACTCAAATAAGAAACTAATTTAAAAAGAATTGTAATGCCTACTAAAAAAACCCCCTCCTCTACCTGCCACGGCTGCCAAGAGTTTTCATTCTCTCTCTTTTACTCTTTGAGTTTTCATTCTCTCTCTCTCTCCCTCTGCCCCTCTTCTCTCTCTTAATCTCTCTCCCTCTCTTCCTTCTCTTTCTCTCTTTCTCTCTCTCTCTCTCACACTCTCTTTCTCTCTCACTCTCTCTCTCTCTCTCTCTCTCTCTCACTCACTCACTCTCTCTCTCTCTCTCTCTCTCTCTCTCTCTCTCTCCTACTTTCTCTCCCTCCTTTCTTTTCTCTCTTAATCTCCTGCTCTCTCTCTCACACTCTCTCTCTGTCTCCTCTCTCTCTATAGCTCTCTCTTTCTCTCTATCTCTCTTTTCAAATTTAGAACACAATTTCAATAAGAAATTAATTGAAATAGAACTCAAAAACTTTAACAAGAAACTAATTGAAAAAGAATTGTAAAGAAAAAGAATTACAAGACGAATTGTAGAATTGCGAGTAAAGAAAAAGAATCGCAAGTACTTGGAAAAAGTGAAAAAAGTAAGGCTCTGCTTATCCTTTCTCTTCCGCTCTTGGTTGCTTCAATGAAATGAGGAGAGAATGAGAATGAATGAATGGAAAGAAGAGTATATATAAGAAAAACTAGCCCACTCACGAATAAATTTAAGAGAGGGAAATTTGAATTCATTCTTCTAGATAAATTTGAATTCAAATTTGTGTTCAACATTCTTCTTGATACTTTCTTCTCGTATGTCCCTTTTGAATTCAAATTTGTGTTCAACATTCTTCTTGATACTTTCTTCTCGTATGTCCCTCTTCATTCTTCTCGTAAGTCAAATCTTATTTGTCGCTCTTGCTCTTGATCGTTCTACTCTTAGTTGTAAGAATTCGACCTCTCTCCCTCTACTCCTCTCCTCTTCTCTATGTAGTGGGCTCTCTCTCTCTCTAATGGAGCTCCCTCTCTATGTGATGGAGCTCCCTCTCTAGTCGCACACCTTCCCAACCTTCCTCTAGTTGCGTAGCTTCCTCTCTCCCTCAAGTCTTCTCATCTCTCCTCTCTCTCTCTAGTCGCTTACCTTCCCCTCTCCCTAAAGTCTTCTCATCTCTCTTCTCTCTCTACTATTGTTTCCCTCTCCATCACGTCTTCTCACCCCTCTCCCTCCCTCACTCCTCTCCCTCCCTTACTCCTCTAACTCTCCTCTCATCCCTCGGGGCCGCAGCCCCCAGGAGTCCTCTCTCTCTCTCTTCCTTCTCTCTCTCTCCTCCCCTCCCCCCCCCCCCTCTCTCTCTCTCTCTCTCTCTCTCTCTCTCTCTCTTCCCCCTCCCCTCCCTCCCCTCACTCCTCTCTGTCTCCCCTCCCTTTTCCTCACTCCTCTCACCCTGGGGCCGCAGCCGTCGGGACCCTCTCCCCCCTCTCTCTCTCTCTCTCTCTCTCTCTCGCTCTCCCTCCCTCCCCTCCCTCTCCTCACTCTCTCTCTCTCTCTCTCTCTCTCTCTCTCTCTCCCCCCCTCCCTCTCACCCTGGGGCCCGCGGCCGCCAGGACCCCCCCCCCCCCCCTCTCTCTCTCTCTCTCTCTCTCTCTCTCTCTCTCTCTCTCTCTCTCTCTCTCTCCCCCCCCCTCCTCTCCCCTCCCTCCCCTCCCTCTCACCTGGGGGCCACGGCTGCCAAGACCCCCCCCCCCTCTCTCTCTCTCTCTCTCTCTCTCTCTCTCTCTCCCTCTCCCTCCCCTCCTCTCACCCTGGGGGCTGCGGCCGCCAGGACCCCCCCCTCTCTCTCTCTCTCTCGCTCTCTCTCTCCCTCTCCTCCCTCCTCTCTCTCTCTCTCTCCCTCCCCTCCCTCCCCTCCCTCCTCTCTCTCTCTCTCCCTCCCCTCCCTCCCCTCCCTCTCTCCCCTCCCTCCCCTCCCTCTCACCCTGGGGGCCACGGCCGCCATGACCCCCCCCCCCCTCTCTCTCTCTCTCTCTCTCTCTCTCTCTCTCCCCTCCCCTCCCTCTCTCTCTCTCTCGCTCTCTCTCTCCCTCCCCTCCCCTCCCCTCCCCTCCCTCTCTCTCTCTCTCTCTCTCTCTTCCTCCCCTCCCTCTCACCGTGGGGGCTGCGGCTGCCAGGACCCCCCCTCTCTCTCTCTCTCTCTCTCTCTCTCTCTCGCTCTCTCTCTCCCTCCCCTCCCTCCTCTCTCTCTCTCTCTCCCTCCCCTCCCTCCCCTCCCTCTCTCCCCTCCCTCCCCTCCCTCTCACCCTGGGGGCCGCGGCCGCCATGACCCCCCCTCTCTCCCCTCCCTCCCCTCCCTCTCTCCCCTCCCTCCCCTCCCTCTCTCCCCTCCCTCTCTCCCCTCCCTCCCCTCCCTCTCTCCCCTCCCTCCCCTCCCTCTCACCCTGGGGGCCGCGGCCGCCATGACCCCCCCTCTCTCTCTTTCTCTCTCTCTCTCTCTCTCTCTCTCTCTCTCTCTCTCTCCCCCCCTCCCCTCCCTCCTCTCTCTCTCTCTCCCCCCGCCCTCCCCTCCCTCTCCTCTCTCTCTCTCTCCCCCTTGGGGGCCGTGGCCGCCAGGACCCCCCCTCTCTCTCTTCTCTCTCTCGCTCTCTCTCTCCCTCCCCTCCCTCCTCTCTCTCTCTCCCTCCCCTCCCTCCCCTCTCTCTCTCCCCTCCCTCCCCTCCCTCTCACCCTGGGGGCCGTGGCCGCCAGGACCCCCCCCTCTCTCTCTCTCTCTCTCTCTCTCTCTCTCTCTCTCTTTGTGTGTGTCTCTCGCTCCCTCCCCTCCCTCCTCTCTCTCTCTCTCCCTCCCCTCCCTCCCCTCCCTCTCACCCTGGGGGCCGCGGCCACCAAGACCTTGTTGGGATATCTCAAGGTGTATGCCTCAGGCACACCTTATGTTTCTATGTGTGAGTGCTAGAGGCACAGTTAGGTGCCCACAAGCACAATTAGGTGGTGGAAAAGCCACATAGGATGATTGAGTGAATCTAGGAGCAGATTGAGGAGATGATTGTGGAGCTCTGAGGTCATCAGTGATGTCAGTGAGCATGTATGAGGTGCCTACTTAAGGACCTCACTCTTCTTCATTCTACAACCAAGTAATGCAAGTATTCTGAGTTTGTGTCCACTCTTTCCTTTCCTTTTAGTATTCCAACATGGTATCAGAGCCATTTGATCCTCCTTGAGCCCATTTCTGCCACATCATCATCATCTTCTTCTTCTTCTTCTTCACCATCTCTCCCTCTTCTCCAAAAATTTTGCTTGAGCTTGTTCTCCTTCAATCCTCAACCATTTCCCACGTCCTTTCTGTTGGAGATCCCTCTGGTTGGGGCGAACTTTGAGCTGGAAGGAATCGACGAAATTCGCGCGCTGCTCGTCGCCATTGCAGAAAAGTTGTCGAAATCCTCTACTGCAAGTTCTCTGCACCTGCTCTGTCTTTTCCTAATTCCTTCCAGGGCAAGCTTCTCCATACCTAGAGCTACCTTGTGCTGAAATTTGAGCAGCAATGGCTGCATATTGAAGGAGAAAACAGAGAAAAACCAGTCAACTTTGTTCATGAAGGTGAAGGCGACCTGACGCATATTTTCGCCTCTTCTTCCCAGAGGATCTACTGTGGTATACCAGCTTTCTTTTGCCTCAGAAAGCCCTCTTTCTTTTGCTTTGAAGAGTGTGATATGTGTAAGAAAATAGTACGCAGCGGAAGATAACAACAAAACGCAAGTACACGATGGAAAGCTGGAGAGAATACAAAAATTCTGATATACCAAACTGCTGATACAACTGATGGTTGGCTGTCCACCCGTGCGCTCTACAGACAGAGCTTCGATGGTGATCTAGACAGATGCTGGACGGAGGACTATGAGCGTGAAGAACTGGTGATCTGATGATAGGGGGTGGCCACTTATATAGTGTAAGTGGTTGACGGTCGGCCCTGTAATAGGCAGTCGGCCTAATAGACAGTCGGCCTGGAAGACCAACCGACCCTTCAGAAAACATGCCGTCGGGCAGATGAAGGATCGCGCATAGGTCATACCGTCGGGCCTGGGGCTACCGGTAGCCCCCGGACCCTGCCGCTGGGGGCTTTGCCCCCAGACCCCCACCGGGGGCCTGCGCCCCCCGGACCCCCTGCTATCGGGGGGGCTATCGCCCCCCCGAACCCCCCCTTTGTGCAGACGGGTATCTACTCTTGGCTCCTAAGCCGTCTCATAACCATCTGGTCTACTCTAAGACCCCTTCCAGTGTCTAAACTGGGGATCCCTCCCAATATCTGATACCCATCATGGCTTCTCCTCATATGGGGGCCTTACAACATTGGGTACACAGAATATTGGTGGGTTACATGAGAGGTGGACATTTGAGCTAACTCTAACAATATGAGCCCTCCAAGTTCAGCTCTCTAGTTTTGACAGTTTTGACATACTTTTGAAAATGATGCTACATAAAATGCTACTCTAGCATTTCTGGTCTTTTGAAGTTCTTAATAACTTCACTACAAGTGTTGCTTCAGCTTTGTTTTGACTTGCTAGACTTGGATGTGATTGGAAAGTGCTTATTTCATTCACTCCTATGAAGCATGCAAAAGTAGCATCATTGTTTGAAAACTAGTCACTACTATTTGCGACATCAAGTGGCTATACTTTGGAAGTATTTCAGTTCTTTTTACCTTGTAAGAGAGATAGACACTGCCCAATATCTGGGTTAGACCCTCTCATGGCTACTTTATATAATCTTGAGAAGTTCTGCAGAGACAAAGCAAAGACAGAAAATGCAAATCTACTTACAGTGAATTTGCCTCCACAAGATGAGGCATCCCATGAAGATTATGCATTTTAAATCATCTCTATGTATGCTCCAGATCACTCTTTTTATGTCAAGGTACTCAGCCTGGATAGTCCTCCAAAATGAATGAAAATAAATTATTGTGTGTTGTGTGTTTTGTAAACACCTCTGGTCACCTTATGATGTAGGCCATGTGTATGTTTTGTTCCATGGTACCTCCTACAGACATTGTGTGCATGTACATGTAGGGGAGATAACCATTGGAAGGTTTGTTTGTATCCCTTTCTGTTTACCTTACACCCAAGGAAACCCTTGCTAGCATGAGAAACTAGCCATAGATTTATCCTTGACCACCATGAGATGGCATGAGAAACTATGAGACTAGATGTATCCTTGACATAGCTTGAGGCATTCCCTTGAGGGGGGGTTTGTTGGGATATCTCAAGGTGTATGCCTCAGGCACACCTTATGTTTCTATGTGTGAGTGCTAGAGGCACAGTGAGGTGCCCACAAGCACAGTTAGGTGGTGGAAAAGCCACATAGGATGATTGAGTGAATCTAGGAGCAGATTGAGGAGATGGTTGTGGAGCTCCGAGGTCATCAGTGATGTCAGTGAGCATGTATGAGGTGCCTACTTAAGGACCTCACTCTTCTTCATTCTACAACCAAGTAATGCAAGTATTCTGAGTTTGTGTCCACTCTTTCCTTTCCTTTCAGTATTCCAACAGACCCCCCCCCTCTCTCTCTCTCTCTCCCTCCCCTCCCTCCCCTCCCTCTCACCCTGGGGCCCGCAGCCGCCAGGACCCTCTCTCTCTCTCTCTCTCTCTCTCTCTCTCTCTCTCTCTCTCTCTCTCTCTGTGGCTCCCCTCCTTGGGGGCCGTGGCTTCCACGAACCCCCTCTCTCTCTCTTTCTCTGGCACTCTCTCTCTCTCTCTCCCTCCCCTCCCTCCCCTCACTCCTCCTGTTGCCCCCTCACCCTCACGCTGCCTCCCCCTCCCTGTGCTCCCCCCTCTCGCCTGCCGCCTCCCCCTACCCTGCCGCCCCCTACCCTTGCTCCCCCCTCTTGCCTCCCCTTACCCCTGCTCCCTACCCCGCCTCCCCGCCTCCCCCTACCCCCGCTCCCTACCCTGTCGCCCCCTACCCTGCCTCTCCCCCCTCCCTACCCCCGCTCCCTACCCCCGCTCCCTACCCTCCCTACCCCCGCTCCCCCCTCTCACCTCCCCCTACCCTGCCGCCCCCTACTCCCGCTCCCCCTCCTACCTCCCTACCCCATCGCCCCCTACCCCCGCTCCCCCCTCTTGCCTCCCTACCCCACTGCCCCCTACCCCACCTCCCCCCTACCCCCGCTCCCTACCCTGCCGCCCCCTATCCTGCCTCCCCCCCTCCCTACCCTTGCCTCCCCCTACCATGCCGCCCCCTACCCCCGCTCCCCCCTCCCGCTGCCTCCCTACCCCCGCTCCTCCCTCCCGCCGCCTCCCCCTACCCCGCCTCCCCCCCTCCCGCCTCCCTTGCTCCCTACCCCGCCGCCCCCTACCCCGCCTCCCCCCCTCCCTACCCTCGCTCCCCCCTCTCGCCTCCCCCTACCCTCGCCTGCTACCCCTGCTCGCCCCTCCTGCCGCCTCCCTACCCTCGCTCCTCCCTCCCGTCGCCTCCCCCTACCCCGCCTCCCCCCCTCCCTACCCCCGCTCCCCCCTCCGACCTCCCCCTACCCCACCGCCCCCTACCCGCCCTCCCCCCTCCTGCCTCCCAACCCTGTCGCCCCCTACCCCGCCTCTCCCCCCTCCCACCTCCCTACCCCCGCTCCCTCCTCCTGCCTCCCCCTACCCCACCGCCCCCTACCCCCGCTCCCTCCCCTCTTCCGTCTCCCTACCTCTGCCTCTTCCACCGCTTCTCCCTCCCCCTCTTCCGCCACTCCCTCCCCTCTTCCGCCGCTCCCACCCTCCCTCCCTCTTCCTCCCTCCCTCCCCTCTTCCATCGCTCCTCCCTCCCTCCTTTCCTCCCTCTCTCTCCCCCCTCCACTTCCCTCTTCCTCCTGGAGGCTGCGGCCTCCAAGGCTTCTCTCCTTCTCTCTAAACTTTCTCTCTCTAGTTCCTCTCTCTCTCTTTCTTTCTTTCTCTCTCTTCAAATTTTTTAAAAAAAATCTAGATAAAGAATTAATCAAAAAAATTTATAAGTACCTGGAAAAAGTTTGTAAGTTTGCTCTTTCTTGCTTTCTTGCTCTTCCTTCCTTGCTTTCTTGCTCGTCCTTGCTTTCTTGCTTTAATGAATGAAATGAGGGGAGAATGAATGAAGAAGGAAGACTATATATAAGAAAAACTAGGTTTTCCTCCTCCTCTCCTATTGGCTTTCCATTCCTCCCCTCTCTCCTATTGGCTTTTCATTCCTCCCCTCTCCCATTGGCTCCCATTACTCCCCCTCTCCCATTGGACCCCCATCCCTCATCCCAATCTTCCATTGGCCCTCCCCCCATCCATTTCTTCTTCCTCCCCCATTGCCACCACATTTCCACCACGTCCCATACTCCTCCCATTTCCCAAAATCCCATATTTCCCCATCTCACCTCCTCTTTTTCATCCCCTATTAACTCCCCTCACTCATTTCACTCCCTTATTATCCTACTCCCCTATTACCTTCCCCTCTCCCATTCCATTCCTCCCTCCCCACTCTCACTTCCACTTCCCATTACTCACTTGCCCTTTGCAAACTATTAATATATTATTATACTATTTTTTATACTTATTATCATACACCCCTATTACCTCCCCTCTCGCATTCCACTCCTCCTTCCTCACTCCCACTTCCACTTCCCATTACTCACTTGCTATACGCATTTGCAAACTATTAATATATTATTATACAATTTTTTATACTATTTGCAAACTTACATGTGGGCAAAATCTCAGGTGTCAAAGCGATCCTATCGTGGTCATACAATAACTGTGCTTTTATTCAAGGGCGTATTTATCCTCATCAACAAGCTTATTTCAGCTTTTATTTTGACACAATACTCAAGGTATGAAGTGCATAATTTGTGCACTAGGTGTTTACTTTGTTGTATCAAAATTGTTTGCCACACACACACACATATACACATACCGAGAATTTGCTAATATTATCGCATTTACATTTCTCCGATGGGCACAAAACTTTGTACACGCCTCATCGTATTGACTTGCATACAAAGTGGTACACCCATCCCATAAGTACTTGTTCGGATAACACACCTGCAAACGTATTTTATGACGATTGTGCATAATACTAGGAACAAAATGGTATATAATGTGCGATCGACTATGCAAAGCATATCCAATGGACACAATACTTTGCATGTTCCTCAACCTAGGTAGTATTGACTTGTGTGCAAAGTGGCATTCCCATCCGATAAGTACTTGTTTGAAAAATACACCTAGGATCGTGTTTTTTGACGGTTCTACATGACACCAAGGCAAAAACGGTATTTAATACTCAATCTACCATGCAAAGAATATCCGATGGGCATAATACTTTGCACGTGCCTCAAAAGCGGTGGTATGGTGTTCCATGCAAAGTGGAACACCCATTCAATAAGTACTTGGTATGATAATACACCTAAGAGCATGTTCTTTAATGGATGTGCATAACACTAGGGGGGAAACGGTGTATAATGTGTGATCCCCCATGCAAAGCATAACCGATAGACACAATACTGTGCACACACATCAACCTAGTTGAAATTGACTTTCTTGCAAAGTGGCTCCCCCATCCGACAAGTACTTTTTTGAATATCACACCTAGGACCATGTTTTTTATTGGTTGTCCATGACACTAAGGCAAAAACGTTGTTTTATTCTTAATCGACAATGCAACGCATATCCGATCATCACAATACTTTGCACACATCTCAACCTAGGTATTATTGACTTACATGCAAAGTGGCATGCCCATCCCATAAGTACTTAGTCGAATAACACATCTAGGACCGTATTTTTTTACAGTTGTGCATGACACTAAGGCCAAAACAGTGTTTAATGCTTGATCGACAATGCAAAGCATATCCAATGGGAACAATACTTTGCATGAGCCTCAACAATTGTGGTATTGCATTGCATGCAAAGTGGTACACCCATCTAATAAGCAGTTGGTCAGATAACATACCTAAAAGCGTGTTTTTTTATGGTTGTGCATGACATTGAGGCACAAACGGAGTTTAATATGTGATATACCATGCAAAGTACATCCGATGGGCACAATACTTTGCACCCACCTCAACCTAGGTGTTATTGAGTTGCATGAAAAGTGGCGTGTCGGTTAGATAAGTACTTGATCTGATAACACACCTAGGATTGTGTTTTTTTACAAATGTGCTTGACACTAAGGCAAAAACAGTATTTAATGCTCAATCAACCATGCAATGCATATCCGACCGGCACAATACTTTACTTGCACCTCAACCTAGGTGGTATTGACTTGTTTGAAAAAAGGCACACCCATCAGATAAGTACTTGGTTAGATAACACACCTAAGGGTGTGTTTTTTTACGAATGTGCATATCACTAGGGGCAAAATGGTGTATAATGCATGATCGACCATGCAAAGCATATCCAATGGTCACAATACTTTTCATGCACCTCAACCTAGTTTTATGGTTGTGCATGACACTAAGGCAAAAACCGTGTTTTATGCTTGATCGATAATGCAAAGCATATCCAATGGACACAATACTTTGCACACACCTTCAACTAGCTGGAATTGACTTACATGCAAAGTGGCATTCCCATTGCATAAGTACTTGATCGGATAACACACCTAGCAGCGTATTTTTGTAGGGATGTGCATGACACTAAGGCAAAAATGGTATTTAATGCTCGATCGACCATGCAAAGCATATCCAATGGGCACAATACTTTTCCTATGCCTCAACCTAGGTGGTATTGAAATGTTCTCAAAGAGGCACACCCATCCGATAAGTACTTGGTCAGATAACATACCTAAGGGCATGTTTTTTTGCGGATGTGCATATCACTACCGAAAAAACGTTGTATTATGCATGATCGACCATGCAAAGCATATCCGATGGTGACAATACTTTGCACGCACCTCAACCTAGTTGAAACGGACTTGTGTGCAAAGTGGAGTCCCCATCCAATAAGTACTTGTTTGAATAACACACCTAGGACCGTGTTTTTTTATGGTTGTGCATGACACTAAGGCAAAAACGGTGTTTTATGCTTGATCGACAATGCAAAGCATATCCAATGGGCACAATACTTTGCACACACCTTTAACTAAGTGGAATTAACTTACATGCAAAGTGGCATTCCCATCGCATAAGTACGTGATCGGATAACACACCTAGCAGTGTGTTTTTTTACGGATGTGCATGACACTAAGGCAAAAATGGTATTTAATGCTCGATCGACCATGCAAAGCATATCTGATGGGCACAATACTTTTCCTATGCCTTAACCTAGGTGGTATTGAAATGTTCTCAAAGAGGCACACCCATACCGATAAGTACTTGGTCAGATAACATACCTAAGGACATGTTTTTTTGCGGATGTTCATATCACTACCAGAAAAACTGTATAATGCGTGATTGACCATGCAAAGCATATCCGATGGTGACAATACTTTGCACACACCTCAAACTAGTTGAAACAGACTTGCGTGCAAAGTGGAGCCCCCATCTGATAAGTACTTGTTTGAATAACACACCTAGGACCGTGCTTTTTTATGGTTGTGCATGACACTAAGGCAAAAACGGTGTTTTATGCTTGATCGACAATGCAAAGCATATTCGATGGGCACAATACTTTGCATACACCTTCAACTAGGTGCAATTGACTTACATGCAAAGTGGCATTCCCATCGCATAAGTACGTGATCGGATAACACACCTAGCAGCGTGTTTTTTTACGGATGTGCATGACACTAAGGCAAAAATGGTATTTAATGCTCGATCGACCATGCAAAGCATATCCAATGGGCACAATACTTTTCCTACACCTTAACCTAGGTGGTATTGAAAAGTTCTCAAAGAGGCACACCCATCCGATAAGTACTTGGTCAGATAACATACGTGAGGGCATGTTTTTTTGCAGATGTGCATATCACTACCGGAAAAACATTGTATAATGCATGATCGACCATGCAAATCATATCCGATGGTGAAAATCCTTTGCACGCACCTCAACCTAGTTGAAACGGACTGGCGTGCAAAGTGGAGTCCCCATCCGATAAGTACTTGTTTGAATAACACACCTAGGACCGTGTTTTTTTATGGTTGTGCATGACAGTAAGGCAAAAACGGTGTTTTATGCTTGATCGACAATGCAAAGCATATCCGATGGGCACAATACTTTGCATAAACCTTCAACTAGGTGGAATGGACTTACATGCAAAGTGGCATTCCCATCGCATAAGTACGTGATTGGATAACACACCTAGCAGCGTGTGTTTTTTTACAGATGTGCATGACACTAAGGCAAAAATGGTATTGAATGCTCGATCGACCATGCAAAGCATATCCGATGGGCACAATACTTTTCCTACGCCTTAACCTAGGTGGTATTGAAATGTTCTCAAAGAGGCACACCCATCCGATAAGTACTTGGTCAGATAACATACCTAAGGGCGTGTTTTTTTGCAGATGTGCATATCACTACCGGAAAAACATTGTATAATGCATGATCGACCATGCAAAGCATATCCGATGGTGAAAATCCTTTGCATGCACCTCAACCTAGTTGAAACAGACTTGCGTGCAAAGTGGAGTCTCCATCCGATAAGTACTTGTTTGAATAACACACCTAGGACCGTGTTTTTTTATGGTTGTGCATGACAGTAAGGCAAAAACGGTGTTTTATGCTTGATCGACAATGCAAAGCATATCCGATGGGCACAATACTTTGCACACACCTTCAACTAGGTGGAATTGACTTACATGCAAAGTGGCATTCCCATCGCATAAGTACTTGATCGGATAACACACCTAGCAATGTGTTTTTTTACGGATGTGCATGACACTAAGGCAAAAATGGTATTTAATGCTCGATCGACCATGCAAAGCATATCCGATGGGCACAATACTTTTCTTACGCCTTAACCTAGTTGGTATTAAAATGTTCTCAAAGATTCACACCCATCCGATAAGTACTTGGTCAGACAACATACCTAAGGGCGTGTTTTTTTGCGAATGTGCATATCATTACAGGAAAAACGTTGTATAATGCATGATCGACCATGCAAAGCATATCTGATGGTGACAATACTTTGCACACACCTCAACCTAGTTGAAATAGACTTGCGTGCAAAGTGGAGGCCCCATCCGGTAAGTACTTGTTTGAATAACACACCTAGGACCGTGTTTTTTTATGGTTGTGCATGACACTAAGGCAAAAACCGTGTTTTATGCTTGATCAGCAATGCAATGCATATCCGATGGGCACAATACTTTGCACACACCTTCAAATAGGTGGAACTAACTTACATGCAAAGTGGCATTCCCATCACATAAGTACTTGATCGGATAACATACCTAGCAGCATGTTTTTTTACGGATGTGCATGACACTAAGGCAAAAATGGTATTTAATGCTCAATCGACCATGCAAAGCATATCCAATGGGCACAATACTTTTCCTATGCCTTGACCTAGGTGGTATTGAAATTTTCTCAAAGAGGCACACCCATCCGATAAGTACTTGGTTAGATAACAAACCTAAGGGCGTGTTTTTTTATGAATGTGCATATCACTACCGGAAAAACGTTGTATAATGCGTGATCGACCATGCAAACCATATTAGATGGTGACAATACTATGCACACACCTCAACCTAGTTGAAACAAACTTGTGTGCAAAGTGGAGCCCCCATCCAATAAGTACTTGTTTGAATAACACACCTAGGACCATGTTTTTTTATGGTTGTGCACGACACTAAGGCAAAAATGGTCTTTTATGCTTGATCGACATTGCAAAGCATATCCGATGGGCACAATACTTTGCACACACCTTAAACTAGGTGGAATTCACTTACATGCAAATTATCATTCCCATTGCATAAGTACTTGATTGGATAACTAGGAGCGTGTTTTTTTACGGATGTGCATGACACTAAGGCAAAAATTATATTTAATGCTCGATCGACCATGCAAAGCATATCCGATGGGCACAATACTTTTCCTATGCCTTAATCTAGGTGTTATTTAAATGTTCTCAAATAGGCACACCCATCTGATAAGTACTAGGTCAGATAACATACCTAAGGGCGTGTTTTTTTGCGGATGTGCATATCACTACCGGAAAAATGTTGTATAATGCGTGATCGACCATGCAAAGCATATCCGATGGTGACAATACTTTGCACGCACCTCAACCTAGTTGAAACGGACTTGCTTGCAAAGTGGAGCCCCCATTCGATAAGTACTTGTTTGAATAACACACCTAGGAGCGTGCTTTTTTATGGTTGTGCATGACACTAAGGCAAAAACGGTGTTTTATGCTTGATTGACAATGCAAAGTACATCCGATGGGCACAATACTTTGCACACACCTTCAACTAGGTGGAATTGACTTACATGCAAAGTGGCGCACCCATCCCATAAGTACTTGATCGGATAACATACCTAGCAGTGTGTTTTTTTACGGATGTGCATGACACTAGAGCAAAAATAGTATTTAATGCTCGATCGACCATGCAAAGGATATGTGATGGGCACAACACTTTTCCTATGCCTCAACGTAGGTTGTATTGAAATGTCTCAAAGAGGCACACCCATCCGATAAGTACTTGGTCAAATAACATACGTAAGGGCGTGTTTTTTTGCAGATGTGCATATGACTATGGGAAAAACGGTGGATAATGCGTGATTGACCATGCAAAGCATATTCGATGGTCACAATACTTTGCACACACCTCAACCTAGTTGAAACAGACTTGCGTGCAAAGTGGAGCCCCCATCTGAGAAGTACTTGTTTGAATAACACACCTAGGACCGTGTTTTTTTATGGTTGTGCATGACACTAAGGGAAAAATAGTGTTTTATGCTTGATCGAGGATGCAAAGCATATCCGATGGGCACAATACTTTGCACACACCTTCAACTAGGTGGAATTAACTTACATGCAAAGTGGCGTGCCCATCCCATAAGTACTTGACAGATAACATACCTAGTAGCGTGTTTTTTTACAGAGGTGCATGACACTAGAGCAAAAATGGTATTTAATGCTCGATCGACAATGCAAAGGATATTCGATGGGCACAATACTTTTCCTATGCCTCAACCTAGGTGGTATTAACATGTTCTCAAAGGGGCACACCAATCAGATAAGTACTTGGTTGGATAACACACCTAAGGGTGTGTTTTTTTACGGATGTGCATATCACTAGGGGAGGGGACGAGCATTTTCCGAGCGTCCGAGCGAAGGAAAAAAAGGCTTCCAACTATGCAAAAATATGACAAAGATGGATTAGAAGAAAACATAGTTTCACTTAGAAATATGAAAAGTATTATAGGAATGCCTATTTTATAC
Organism: Dipteris shenzhenensis; assembly: GCF_047967505.1. Taxonomy (NCBI): domain Eukaryota; kingdom Viridiplantae; phylum Streptophyta; class Polypodiopsida; order Gleicheniales; family Dipteridaceae; genus Dipteris; species Dipteris shenzhenensis. The sequence goes on from NC_141600.1 coordinate 25,762,268, forward strand.
ACGAATATTTATGTAATGCGTGATTGACCATGCAAAGCATATCCGATGGTCACAATACTTTGCACGCACCTCAAACTAGTTGAAACGGAATTGCATGCAAAGTGGAGCCCCCATCTGAGAAGTACTTGTTTGAATAACACACCTAGGACCGTGTTTTTTTATGGTTGTGCATGACACTAAGGCAAAAACGGTATTTTATGCTTGATCGACAATGCAAAGCATATCCGATGAGTACAATGCTTTGCACACACCTTAAACTAAGTGAAATTGACTTACATGCAAAGTGGCATGCCTATCCCATAAGTACTTGATCAGATATCATACCTAGTAGCATGTTTTTTTCGGATGTGCATGACACTAAGGCAAAAATGGTATTTAATGCTTGATCAACCACGCAAAGCATATCTGATGGGCACAATACTTTTCCTATGCCTCAACCTCGGTGGTATTGACTTGATTTCAAAGAGGTGTACCCATCCGATAAGTACTTAGTCAGATAACACACCTAAGGGCGTGTTTTTTTGCAGATGTGCATATCACTAGGGGAAAAACGGTGTATAATGCGTGATCGACCATGCAAAACATATCCAATGGTTGCAATACTTTGCACGCACCTCAACCTAGTTGAAAGATACTTGCGTGCAAAGTGGAGCTCCCATCCGATAAGTACTTGTTTGAATAACACACCTAGGATCGTGTTTTTTTATGGTTGTGCATTACACTAGAGCAAAAATGGTGTTTTATGCTTCATCGACAATGCAAAGCATATCCAATGGGCATAATACTTTGCACACACCTTAAACTAGGTGGAATTTACTTACATGCAAAGTGGCATGCCCATCCCATAAGTACTTGATCGGATAACATACCTAGCAGCGTGTTTTTTTACGGATGTGCATGACACCAAGGCAAAAATGGTATTTAATGCTCGATCGACCATGCAAAGCATATCCTATGGGCACAATACTTTTCCTAACCCTCAACCTAGGTGGTATTGACATTGTTTCAAACAAGCACACCCATCCGATAAGTACTTGGTCAAATAACACACGTAAGGGCGTGTTTTTTTGTGGATGTGCATATCACTAGGGGAAAAACGGTGTATAATGCATGATCAACCATGCAAAGCATATCCAATGGTCACAATACTTTGCATGCACCTCAACCTAGTTCAAAGATACTTGCGTGCAAAGTGGAGCCCCCATCCAATAAGTACTTGTTTGAATAACACACCTAGGACCATGTTTTTTTATGGTTGTGCATTACACTAGGCAAAAACGGTGTTTTATGCTTGATCGACAATGCAAAGATGGGCACAGTAATTTGCACACACCTTCAACTAGGTGGAATTGACTTACATGCAAAGTGGCATGCCCATCCCATAAGTACTTGATCAGATAACATACCTAGTAGCGTGTTTTTTTACGGATGTGCATGACACTAGAGCAAAAATAGTATTTAATGCTCGATCGACCATGCAAAGGATATCCGATGGGCACAAGACTTTTCCTACACCTTAACCTAGGTGGTATTGAAATGTTCTCAAAGAGGAACACCCATCCGATAAGTACTTGGTCAGATAACATACCTAAGGGCGTGTTTTTTTGCAGATGTGCATATCACTACGGGAAAAACGGTGGATAATGCATGATCAACCATGCAAAGCATATCCGATGGTCACAATACTTTGCACGCACCTCAACCTACTTGAAATGGACTTGCATGCAAAGTGGAGCGCCCATCCCATAAGTACTTGATTGAATAACATACCTAGCAGCGTGGTTTTTTACTGATGTGCATGACACTAAGGGAAAAACGGTGTTTTATCCGATGGGCACAATACTTTGCACACACCTTCAACTAGGTGGAATTCACTTACATGCAAAGTGGTGCACCCATCCCATAAGTACTTGATCGGATAACATACCTAGCAGCGTGTTTTTTTACGGATGTGCATGACACGAGCAAAAATGCTATTTAATGCTCGATCGACAATGCAAAGGATATCCGATGGGCACATTACTTTTCCTATGCCTCAACCTTGGTGGTATTGACATGTTCTCAAAGAGGCACACCCATCAGATAAGTACTTGGTTGGATAACACACCTAAGGGCATGTTTTTTTACGGATGTGCATATCACTAGGGAAAAACGGTATATAATGCATGATCGACCATGCAAAGCATATCTGATGGTCACAATACTTTGGACGCACCTCAACCTAGTTGAAACAGACTTGCATGCAAAGTGGAGCCCCCATCTGAGAAGTACTTGTTTGAATAACACACCTAGGACCGTGTTTTTTTATGGTTGTGCATGACACTAAGGCAAAAACGATGTTTTATGCTTGATCGACAATGCAAAGCATACCCTATGGGTACAATACTTTGCAAACACCTTAAACTAGGTGGAATTGACTTACATGCAAAGTGGCATGCCCATCCCATAAGTACTTGATCAGATAACATAACTAGCAGCGTGTTTTTTTATGGATGTGCATGACACTAAGGAAAAAATGGTATTTAATGCTCAATAGACCATGCAAAGCATATTCGATGGGCACAATACTTTTCCTATGCCTCAACCTCGGTGGTATTGACTTGTTTTCAAAGAGGCGCACCCATCCGATAAGTGCTTGGTCAGATAACACACCTAAGGGCGTGTTTTTTTACGGATGTGCATATCATTAGGGAGAAAACGGTGTATAATGCATGATCGACCATGCAAAGCTTATCTGACTTTGCATGCAAAGTGGATCCCCGATTCGATAAGTACTTGTTTGAATAACACACCTAGGACCGTGTTTTTTATGGTTGTGTATGACACTGAGGCACAAATGGTGTTTAATGCGTGATATACCATGCAAAGCATAGACGATGGGCATAATACTTTGCATGCACCTCAACGTAGGTGTTATTGAGTTGCATCAAAGTGGCGTGTCCATATGATGAGTACTTGATCGGATAACTTCTCCCACCAATAAATTAAGTACTAATTAAAAATTATAATAAATGAGTAGATTATTAAAAAGAGACTAATATTTATGTAATTGTTGATACTGCAGCTTGCTTGCAAAGGACTCTCACAAAGGAGATGGCTATAGATTTTGTTCCAGGGATGGATGTGATTTTATGTAGCAAAAGAGAAGTACTTGCATTTGCTACAATCCATGATAGTGATCCCAATTCAGTTTGCCACTTTCGAAGACTTGGCGAAGATAAGGTGGCTATTACTGTATCAAAGATTCTTAGCGCACATGTTGAGCTAAAGTATAAATGTGGAGATATGGAAACACTTGGAGATGTTATGCCCTACAATACATCCAACAAATCATTTATAGCATGGGACAAAGGTGAGACTTATGCAACAGACATTATCAAGAATACAAAGTGCACCACCTTGGATTTTACTATAGGGGACATTTTACAAATGAGATCATTTGCAAATAAGACTGTAGCAGAAGGTGAAGTATTGGGATTTAAACAAGTGGAGCAATGGTCATTTGCACAGATGAGGATTCTAAAAGTCACTGATGATGGTATGGTTGATAACATAACATCCTTATGTGATCCCTACTATGAGGTAGGCAAGAATATGAGATGGAGCATGCAATTTTTAAACATGAGAAAGAGGCACGTGGTTTTCAATGATAAAGAAAAGGTATACTACAATATCAAAGGACCTAAAAAGCATGCCCATGTGCCAGGCTCTATCACTTCAAATGTGGATGATTTCAATGTACTCAATTATAGAAGTGACATCTTATCTGGAGTGGATGAGTTCATTGGTTCCGAGAAACAAAATGACTTTAGAAGCGAAGCCTTATCTGGGGTGGATGAATTCTTGCATAGTGAGAAGGGCAAAGGTTTCAATAGCGATGTCTTGTCAAGTGTGGATGAGTTCATGCATATTAACAAACCTAGTGTCAATCAAGCTTGTGGATTTGTGAAAGCCATGCAAGATGTCCCAATGAGCAATGTTCTCTCAGGAGTGGAAGAGTTTCAAGGTTCTCAATACTCTCATAGAATATTGAATTCATTGAATGGTCCTAAGAGTATGTTAAAAACGAGGATGAGATCAACAGAGGATTATTTAATATTTAACTTTGATTGTGATATGGCCAAGGATGCAACGACCAATCATGGATGCTTGGTTACAAACAAATGTGAGGAGAAGAAGTGCATAAATACAGATAACAACGTGCACGACGAGGAACAAAAACAGTCATACATATGAATGAAGAGAAAGCGAATCCAGGCAGATCCACAAAAGCAACCAAAGAGGAAGAGAGTAATGAAGGAGGAGAACATGTTAAATGCATTGGGATATCTATGTTGCAAGCGAAGATATATGCGCTTCATTGATCTTGCAGACATCAGGGAATGTAGAGGACACGTGTGGCAAAGAAGAGGAAGCGAAAGAAATGAATACCTTCTCACAAGTCTCTCTTGCTTTCTTCAAAATGGCAATAAAATGCTAAGTTTAAGACAAAAGGTAAAACCTCTCATAAATGGAAAAAAGATTTGCAATAAGGCATATCGCAATATTACTAGATTATCCCATGGTACATATTGGGATTTAGTCACCAAGGCAAAGGGCGGCAACAAATTTAGCATTCACGGTAATAGAGGAAGGTCCAAATTAAGAATCTCAACTGTCAGGGCAATAGCAATTTTGCAAGACTTCATACATGAAAATGCTTTACCTCAACCCCATATATCTACCAAACTCCCTAACGGTGACACGATCACTGAAATGCACCTTCCAATGGGCTTGACAAAGCTCGAAGTATTTGACTCTATTGCAAAAAAGCAAAGGCAAAGAGGGGATGCCGTAGCTTCTTCTCATACTTTGTACAGTCTTTGGAAGAAGAACTTTGGATATGTTAAAATCCCAAGGAGGCAAAAAATGTCAAAGTGCAATGTCTGTGATGATTTAAAGCGAGCGATTGAGAGTGCAACATGTCCAAATCAAAGGGAATTTATACAAAAAAAACCAAAAATCTCATCATGATCTTATTCGACATTCTCGACAAAAATATGCATTTTGGAAGGAGCAAGCTATTTCGCATCTCGATGACTACATGTGCCTTATTGTAGATGGCATGGATCAGAAGACAACAACATTGCCTCATTTTGTTGCCACTCCACCTAAATTACAAGGATAGCACTTTCTAAAGACACATCTATGTGGAGTGTTAGTGCATGGAATTAAGTTCTTTGCAGATATATGGATTGATTCCTTGCATCTACATGATAGCAATCAAGTTGTAACATCTATTATGAAGGCAATTCGCAATGTACACGCAGAAAAAGATCGCCTACCACCGACTTTGAGAATACAAGCTGATAATTGCTGGTGAGAAAATAAGAATGTACTCATGTTTGCATTCTGCTCCATGCTAGTTGCTCATCGAATCTTCAATGAGGTCGAATGTGGATTTTTGTATGTTGGGCATACACATGAGGATATCGATCAAGTTTTTAGCACAGTCTCAAGAGAGCTTAAATGCAAGGATGTGGAGACAATAGATGACTTGGTAAGAAGATGTGGCAGGCAAGTTGGTGGTCGTAAGGAAAGTACAGTATGTGAGAGGCTCGAAAGAATGTATGATTGGAAGAGCTTCATTCTACCTTTCATACAAACGGGTGGTGATGCATTGACAGGTCATACCAATCCACACTACTTTCGTTTTTTTTTTAAAGATGAAAAACCCGTAATGCAATGGCAACAGTATTCTCATGATACAAAATGGGAACCTAAAGAACCTTACAGTCTCTTAACTTCAATTCCCAGCAAGGAAAGGTATATCCAACATGGGCTCCTATACAAGAATTCAATGAGAGGTCTAACTGTGAAATAGAAGGATTAAAATCATTTATTACATACAAAGAGGAAATGCTCCGGAGATATCCTGATTCGAAGCCTACTTGGAGAGAACACACTACCACTGTAATTAACAAGACACGAAAATTAATAAAGGACCTTGAGAGAATGCAAGGCTCAAAGGATGTCAAGGAAGAATGCAATATGTTTTGGCCAAATGTTCATAACGGTTTGCGCCCAGCTCCAGTCTTTGAAAATGAATTTGTATCATCACTCCCACGTCCATATTGTGGACCGAAGAAGAGAGAGTTTATGCCACAAGTAGTTATAGAGGTCGATTGTTTTGTTGTGGTTCGGCCATCGGATGATGAATATGAGAATGTGAATTTTTGGGTTGCAAAAGTAGTTGATGTGCAAAGAGATGATCAAGGGAGAGCTACAACATTTATAGAGGTATGGTATGAGCCAAAGGGCAGGAAGGAGAATATGGATAACAACACATTGTATACTAATTGTATAATGAAGGAGTGGGTCCCAAATAATGAAGCGATCTCACAAGTTTTGATGGAGACAATCATAGTGTCTTGGCATTCAAGGGCAAAGAAATCAAAGAAGTGCATGGGATATGAGGTAGAAGGAAAAATAAAAATACCACAGCAAAGTATTTTACATATACACGAATTTTTAAGGATGCTCGCCATGGAGGAAGTAGAAGGAGACAGCGCAAATGAAGAATGTCCATGATTAAAGCTTTGTATTGAAGTCCATTGAAGGATTTTATTTGGGTACTAGGCAAGAAGCCAATTGACAATTATAATCAGAGTCATCACCTCCTATGTCAAATGAGAGTCAAAATATGCACTGGATGTCACCCAAGGGTCAAGGCTTAGCAAGACAATAGGGAGTTAATGCAGATGGCACCTGGCTGTCACATTGAGCAATAAGACAATGGGGAGTCAATGCACCCAAGGGGCAAGGCTTGGCAAGACAAGTGGGAGTTAATGCAAATGGCACCTGGCAATGAACTGTCACATTGAGCAATAAGACAATGGGGAGTCAAATTAGATGGCACGAATCGAGGCTCTTTAAGAGCAACAATTTAAATTGTAAACATATGTTCAATCTATATCATTTTATACAAAGACTCCAGCTGAGAGCAATGTCTCTCAATGTAAACATATAATGATAGCTATAATTGCTATTATAATTCTTTGGTTCAATACAAAACTTGGGTCTTATGGCATCGTCTTTTTTCTATTTATTAAAAGCTTTAAAAATTTTGTGCATATTGCGAGTGACAATGTTATTTACATAAAATATTTAAGTCTCCTTTCACGGATTTATAAATTTATCACGTCAAGGAAAAATATTAAAAATAATTAAATTGACAAATAACTTAGGTATAGCTAGAATTTCTAAAATAGGATTATTTCAAAAATTTCTTGCAGGTTGGTGCAAAAGTATAGATTGAAAAAACAAGATTTTTATGTGAATATGATAGTGCCACAAAGTGTCATGGATTTATAAATTTATCACGTCAAGGAAAAATATTAAAAATAATTAAATTAACAAATAACTTAGGTATAGCTAGAATTTCTAAAATAGGATTATTTCAAATTCTTGCATGTTGGTGCAAAAGTATAGATTGAAAAAACAAGATTTTTATGTGAATATGATAGTGCCACAAAGTAAACTTTTGATTTGGGAAGAATATTTTCAAAAAGTAAAATTTTGATTTGGGAAGGATATTTTCACAAAGTAAACTTTTCATTTGGGAAGGATTTTTGGGCTTCGTCCAAAAACAAGAGAAAAAGTCCAAAATTAATGAAATAGGTGTTTAAGCAAGCTTATTTCATCCCATGCAAGAAGACTTTAACGGCTCAGCAAGCTGCACATTTATTCATCAAGCATATCTTTGTTCATCATGGCTTGCCAAAGATTATAGTGCCTGATCGAGATTCAAAGTTTTGCAGTAATTTTTGGACTGCATTATTTCATAATCTAGGCACTAAGTTAGATTTCTCATCAGCCTTTCATCCAGAATCGAATGGACAAATTGAGGTTACAAAAAGTACTATTCTAGATATGATAAGAGCTTATGCGGGAAGTCAACCAAAGACTTGGGACAAATATCTTCATCTCTTACAGTTTGCCTATAATAATACTCCTCATTTTGCGACTGGAAGAGCACCCTTTGAGATTATCTATGGGAAGGTTGTACCTATTCCTATCACACGATTGACCCATAGAGTGGAGGCAACAGATGCATTTACCCATGACTATCAAAATATTCTCAAAGAGGTTCGAGAGGCCATTGCAATAGCTCAAGAGAAGTACACAAAACAAGCTAATAAGAAACGAAAACACATGCTTTTTAAAGAAGGTGATTATGTACTTCTTTGGATTGAGAAAAGAAGATTGAAGAGTGTTGAGAAATGGCCAGTAATCAAGATGTCACCACGTTTTTATGGACCATTCAAGGTAAATCAATGATCTAGCTTATAGGCTTGAATTACCTGATAATTGGAAAATACATAATGCTTTCCATATCAGCCTCTTAAAGCCCTTCAAAGGAACTTTACCTATTCATCTTGTCTATGAAGAGGCTCCATTGATTGTTGATGAAGAAGGAATTCTAGAAACTGAATGCATTATTGATCATCAATAGATCTCGACCCGAAAAGGAAATGTCTATACTAAATATTTGATCAAATTTAAGAATCATCCGAGAGATGATGCTCACTGGATGCCTGAGCAGTTCTTTCAAACTTTTCCAAACCTCCTTAGTTCCTATAATCAAACACGCAACTGAGGTCAGTTGCAATCCAAGCAAGAGGGATGTTACAAAAATTATATTTTCTGATATATCTTGCTTTGGATATTATTACTTTAGTCAAGTGTGACTATGGCAAAGTACTCCATAGGAGCGTACCAGACACAGCGGGGGTCCTAGTGGATACTTTGTGTGGTTAGTTGGGGACGCCTAACTAGCTTGTGTTTTGCCATGCTAGATGGTTGGTATTGTGATGTTGCTAGTGTTATTGGTGTTGTGCTTGATTATTGTGCTTTGAGTGCAGTTATGTTGGGATCGGTTGATTCGGTGATTCGTTCAATCGATTGTTAATAACTAATGTAATTGGCAGCTTGAGTACAAGTGATGGAACTCATAGCGAGGATTGGAGTTAGTGCGGGGGTACCAATCGAGGTGTCACACAATGCATTATATATGGCCATGGGCCAAATTTTTGTATTTGTTTTATTATTGCAAGTCTGAGCAATATAATCTGTAGTGGACATAATTCATTTTGGGCCCTAAGATGGCTATGTAAAGCAAATCCCTCATTTTTGGATGAGAGGGATAATTTTGGCTCCTTGGTGCTTTTATGAAATATCATAAATACTCTAGATGAGGAAGCGTGAGCCACTCATCTAGGGGGGGGAGATTGTACCCAGTCTGTTGTCGTTCTCGTGGTGTGATTGTGCTTTTCTTCTCCAATTGGTTATGGTGAATTTGTGTGAAAAGAATTACCTTTCTAGTTTCAGTGGTTTCATGCAACCCCATTGTCCCATAGCTCATTCCTTCCTTGACCTCTCGTAGCTCTATGTATAGACTCCTTCACTCCATGATCCTCCAGACAAATTAGAACTTGCACGTCATCACCCCATAGATTGTGCTACTACACCCATGTCTAGCTGGTTGCTAGTAGCCAACCTTTAACATATCCATCAAGTGCCCATGTGAACCAGCCAACCTCTATACATAAACCATGCCTATAGTAGCTGACTAGGCCAAAGAAAAAATGCAGATATCAACTATCGGCATTGCACGACTTGCAGGCCCATCCCACCTTCATTGTAGCATGCATGGCCTATTATCAACCATCCTTGCCTAACTGAGATTGTAACAATGGGCCACATGGGTTTATCCAAGGAAGGGACATCTATTTGAAAACATAATGATTGTAAGAAAGGGATATACTTTTGAAAATATATTGAATGTAAGGATGCAACAAGAGATAAATTTGGCCTTGAAACATGTATTTGGTGGAAGTCTAGGAGTTCGTTGAGGGTGGCCCCTTATTCCATGTAGTAAGTTTTTTTTTTTGTTAATCCCTCTGATTGGATACAAGGTAATATCATCTACTCCATCCCGTGGTCTACAACATTTTCTTCTAAGGAGGTGCTATTGCATGAGTGCCTTGTCTAGGTGCAATTTTTGCATGTCTACAAATTGTTCATGCCAAATATTGCAAGTATTGCTTCTACGCTAGGAAGAATCTTATATATTCCATCAGTGCAAGTCAAGACGTTTGGCCCTAGAGTATGCCTTCTATGTGACTGTCACCAAGAGCCTCCCTCTTATCTTGATCTCACAATCCTAGATGGGGAGGAAATCGATGTTGCTATCAACTTTGGGACTTCCCCATATCATTGCATTCTATCACTACAAACGATCAAGCCATTTTGCAAGAAATTGTATAGTGCAGAACTCTAGATCAAAAGAAGGTAGTCATTCACAAGGTAACGAAGAGAAAAAAAAGGTCCAATAATCAAAAGTGACCCCTATCTAGCAAAATGTGGTTATGGCTCTCAAGTTGGAGGAGTTGCATTTAGAAAAAAGGGAGCTCATTTTGGGGCCCTGTACGAAATTCACTATTTTCTTTTTTATCTCTCTTCTAAAATGTGGAGAAAGCAATAAAATAGGGATATCCGTCAACTCAGGACTACAGGTGTGTCAATCCAGGGAGGAATAAAAAAGTCCTTTCAAATAATCAAGAAGATGCTGCATTAAACTCTCCATATAGATTCTCTCTCCATGTAGATTCCGAATCTCTTTCGATGGTGTTCCAGCGGCCTCTCATAAAGAACCCATCATGCCATCACTAATATGTTTTTTTTCAAATATTTGAATGGTTACCACGAAAGATTAGATGAGTTTTATAAAAAGCAGACAAGATGAAGAACCAACCCTCATGAAATGGCTATGTGCAACCATATTGCTAAAGAAGAACCTCAAAAGAAGCGACTACACCATTTGCACATTGATTTAGAAGAACAATATGCACCACTATAGAAAAGAGGAAAGGTTCCGCTTGTAAATGCTGAGCGAAAGGAAAACATGAGAAGAGCAGGCTCCCAGCATATCGACTTATGGTGTGATGAACAGACTTACCCAAAATGTCCATTGAGAGATTTGATCCCTCCATTTTCTAATCCGACAATGCTATTGAGGTTTGTGGGTGATGGGAACAGTGGAATGTATGGATACATTTCGACTCAACATTCAACTCCGAAAATGTACAAGACATTGTATGTCCGAGAAACAATGGAGAAGGCACAAGAAATGTCAATAAATTCAAACTTGAAAGAGCAGCTACAAAGGGAATCAAAGAGCATTCAAAGACAAAGAATGAGCTATGAAGAGCAAGAATGAAGAGAACGGCTCTTAGAGATAGACAATGAAGCAAGAGAATTCAAAACATTGTGGAGTTGAAAGCTGGTACTGGAGGATGTAAGCGCAGAGTATAGACAGTAAGGTAAGAGTACATATTGTTTAGCCATTGTATTTGTATATGTGTGTCTGTCTTGCAAGAAAATTTGTGATATTGCAAAGTGTACTTATTGCAGGGAAATTTTGAGACCTCAGAAAGAAAATGATTGATCCTAATTTAATTCCCATCAAACAAATGAAGGGTTCAGTCTCCCCTGTTGTTGCAAAGAACATGATGGAGGAAAAAGAGTTTAAGAAGGTAAAACATAAAGTTCTTGAATACTTTGTATCGGAAAGTAAAGCTAATGTCATGAAAATTCAAGAGGCTCTTGATGTGAGCGAAGTAAGCAAAAAGGGGTATGTTTCAATATTAGAGTTGTATCATCAACATTAAAAGATCAATGGATAAAACGTGTAATGTTACCAACACGAGCACAAGTGTGGAAGGAATGAGGTCATCTCAACCATGGAATTGATAAGTTCATTGGACAGTACTTTCATATCGAAAGTGTATATGAAAGTGAAAAGGGAAGCACTACATATAATGCTTGGAATAATATTTTCGTAGATCTTGAACAATTGCAGAGACTAATGGTTGAGTTCTGCAGTATCACATTTGAAGAATGTAAAGGAGTTTTGAAGTGTGTTGTGAAGCTTGATGAGTGTGAAATTGTCAAGGAAAAAAAGATAGAGAGAGTTTCTATCACTGTGATGAATTAAGCACTTGGTCAATCAATCACCTCTCAATCACAAAGTCCAGCTCAAAGTATGGAAACTTTGCCATGAGAGCAGAAGAAAAGAGGCACTACAATCATTAGAAGCAGTGCTATCGAAAATTGGTCTCCATGGAGGAGATGTACATATTACAAAGGATCTTAAAAATTCTACAAATGCAAAAGATGTCCCTATCAATTCATCTATTTGTGGAGTAAAGGCTAGAAGATTTTTGTCTCATGCAGAGAAAAGAAAAATAAATGGAAATAAAACAACATACTTAATAAGGATAAAGTATAACTTGTGGAGAAAAGTACACAATGCTGTCAAAGATCATCAGGCAGACGGATTGGTAAGAGATGTCAAGGCAGAAGTGTGGAAATGCTTAGATAAGATTTTTGTTTTTTGTGACCAAGCTACCTTTAGCAAAAATGATCAACAAGCATTTGAAGAAGCAGTAAAGAGTTTTGGAAAGGCAATGAAAGAGGCTTGGACAACATGTAGCATCACTCATTACATGGTAAGAACAATATCATGTTTTTGTGCATGTTTTTTTATAAAGAAAACAATATTAGTTTTATATATTCTAATGCCCACTTGCCTATGTATCAAAACATCATATAATCTACAATCACCTTCCTTTCTTTGTAAAAAAATATGGATGCCTTGCAATTTTGTCCACACAGGGAATGGACAAATCACACTACATGGCATGGAATGCATTCTTTAGACATACACAACATTTTGGAGAAAAACAGAAAGCCAATAGTTTAAAAGAAGTCTTCCAGTGGTTCTATGGAAGAATACTACAAAGGCTTCAAGCCAAGAAGAAAGTTAATACATCACACGTTAACCTAACTTTCAAATTAGCTCAAAAGGAAAGGAGGTAGATTTTGGAGAACTCAAATGTAGCACAAAGACATGCTCAATGGAGACACACAAAGATATTTGTAAACCACAAATGGGTAGATAGAAGCTAACTGCTAAACCTTGTTCATCAATAGGTGTCATTAAATGTAACAATGTCTTTTTTGTAATGAACAATGACTTGGATTTTTCATTCATAAGAAGTCATTATATGCAATTTCGTCCACACAGGGAATGGAGAAATCACACTACATGGCATGGAATGCATTCTTTAGTCATACACAACATTTTGGAGGAAAACAAAAAGCCAATAGTTTAAAAGAAGTCTTCCAGTGGTTCTATCGAGGAATACTACAAAGGCTTCAAGCCAAGAAGAAAGTGAATACATCATAGGTTAACCTAACTTTCATTCATAAGAAGTCATTGTATGCAACCATTGAAATATTTGAAATGTACTACATATATTTCTATTTCAAAATGTACATTTTTTTTGTCACAAATACACATAAACACAACTAAGACATTCTAAAATGATAGTGTTCTCACAATTTAACTCTACTTCCATCTTGTAAAATATACAATGCCATACAGGCTATCCTTCCAATGGTTTGCCAACTTTGCTTGGAATACTTTTTGTGACTTTGATTGGAGACCTTTTTTTCTTGAGTTGAGGAGCAACTGAACTCTTCTCATCTTGTGCAAGAGTTGTTGTTGTTGCAGTTTGCTCCATCTATTTTGTCGAGAAGGGCCACCAAAGAAGGCTCTCGATTCCTTATGAGCTTATGCTTTCCATAACCTTCCAAGGAGAGGGGATCCTTTACACCACAAGCTAGTGCACAGGTAGTCTATATGAAAAAGTAACCAGCTCTTGAGCCTTGCTTTCCAGCATAACACCCAAAAATAATTAAAGCAAACTGCTTCTCTATCAGAATGATCTTATTTGTTTGCCACGATATAGGATGACCACCCAAAACTTTTGACAAACAATTGAAAAAATAAGTAATAGCAACTCCATCATTGCTACTAAGCAATTTGCTAAAATCAATGTCTTTGTAGCAGATAGGTCTTTAATATAATGAGAAAGGCTTAATAGTTTACCAAGCCCAAGAATTCTACTTCCAGCTGCCCTCAAGAGGAATGTGTCATCTTCAACGAACAACTGCCATACGTGAAACACACTTAGATTTAAAACAGACCATTAAATTGCATATCTAAACTCCAAATTCAAGAAAGGTGGGTGCCTTACCTCAATATTCACATCTTTCTCAAGTATATCATCGTTAAACAAGGAGATACTCATCTCTTCCTTCCCCACGAAGCTCTGACTGATACCCAATCTTGTTGTGAGGTGCATTTGTGCTTGGGTTTCCTAGAAGATTGTCTTATCCACCTCTTCATACATTTTGGCTTGCTCAAAACAGATGGACAATTCTTCCAAAGGATTGAATTTGTCCTCCAGCTCTAACAAAGGATCATCATCAATCCTTACTTCCTTGTCAACCCTGCAAGATTGTGCAATAAGGGCAATTGCATAATCCTCTCAAATTAAAAAGGCACTGTATGTCATACAACAAGACATACTCTTTTCCCTCAATATTGAACAAGGGAAGAATGGGCATAGTGAGGTCGGAGCTTTTAGCCTCAACGTCATCCACTAGGACAACATCTCTTAGGGTCTCATTTTTTAAGGCCACTAGATCCAAAGCTGCAACTGCAAGCTTCTCCTCTTTTGGGTCGATCTTCTCTTCCACCTCTGGTAGGTATGACTTATCTTATGTTTCCTCTTCCTCATTAGTATCCTTGTGTCCTCAACTGATCCATCAACATAGTGTACATACATGGCAAATGCAGGTGACTCTTCAAGTATCCTGCGATTGCCCTTGTGTATAGTGCAGATTCCCTTGTGGTAGTCTTCAAATCTATCAAAGAGCTTGTGCATTTGATACCTCATCCTGTCATTTGCGGCAATGTCCTTGATATGTACAAAAGTCTTACTGTTGACAACTTTTGATCCTTCAATTGTTAGCTTGTTGAAGGATTCATACACCTCTCCAAGAAAATCCTTGTGTTGTGTCAAAAGAGACTGTAAATCCATCTCCTTGTTGAACATCTCATGGTATTTGTGATACTGTATTTGGCATTCTAACTTTTGTAGAAATTCGAAGAGCTGCAATTGGGGTGACTTATTTTTCTCCTCCTTTTGCTTAGCAACTGATTGTCCACCTTTGTCTGAACCGTTCTCATTGGGCTTTCTTCTCTTTACTGCATCAAACAAAATAAATTTGAGTCCTACACATATAGCTAAAAAGAAATGGAAGCACTCAAAAATAAATTCGTACCAGGAGATTACTCCTCCCTTATAGCATAAGCTGAGAGGTCAATGGTCTTCCTGACTGGTCTTGCTGCATCACTTGAATGGTTAGCTCCTCCTCTTTTAAAGTTTGCAGCAGAGATAAATGCGATATGAGTATCTTTCTAGTTAAATACACTGAAATTGCATTTTCTAGCAAATATTCTATTGGTGGAAATAAAATTCTAGCAATAGAAATAGGATTTGCTCATAAACACGATATGGGGTAATCCTAAACTATATAAGGCTCAAATCACATTTTCAAGAAAACCCCTTGGCCACATAGTATTAATCTCCAGGCTCCATATAAAACATCAAATCTAGACAAATTTAGGTAAATCTTAAAGAAAATAGTCTTGATCATGCAAAAGATGAAGCAAATGCCTAATATCTGATGCAGTGGAATTGGATAGATCAAGAAAAAGCTTGGAAAGGTAGATCAAGACTGTGGTCTATTTAAGTACGTGTATCCTTTCTCTCTATGGATTTTGCACAAGTGTATCTAGGCGAGGATGATGGTGGGAGACAAGCCAAGGTCTAAAGTGTTGTCCACATGAAGATGAGGAAGAAGATGAAGATCAAAACTGTTGAATCGATGGAGAAAAGTGAAGATAAGAGGAGATGGCACAGATATCTATGCAAGTCACACTTGTCAACCACACATGCCAAAAACGGTCTTCAAGGTACTAGTGAGTTAAGTATCTAGTGATTGCATGCACTTATTTTTAGACCAAGCTGCCAGACTTAATCCTCCCCCTTGTCATCTCCATCTTGACTTTCATCTTCCTCCCTACAGTCTTCTGCTATCCAACCTCGCCAACTCTATCACACTGACCCAATACAGCTCTAGCTCCATCACCCAGACCCATTATAGCTCTAGCTCTCAACCCATCAAGCTGACACCCATCAAACTGTCACCCAAAACCTCAACAACTCTATCACACTAACCCACTACAACCCAAGCTCCATCACCCAGACCCACTACATCTCTAGCACAGCCCATCAAGCTGACACTCATTAAACTATCACCCACAACCTCACTAGCTATATCACACTGACCCACTATAGCTCAAGATCCATGACCTAGACCCACTACAGCTCAACCCATCAAGCTGTCACCCATCAAGCTCTTGTTATCTACATACTAATAAGGTTAGTACTTTTTGTAAACTTGTCTTTCTCTATGCATTTTATAGACTCTTGCACACCCATTTGCTCAAAAACATGATATTCTAGTTTGTTCAAGAAAACTACTCCAAATCACGTTTTTTACCAAATAATAGCACACATAGCATGTTTTGTCCATAAATGCGTTTTCTGGGAAATATTCCTGTCCTCTATGGAGCAAGGACTGAGATCTAAGAAAAAGTGAGGTCTAGTTTTTTCTGTCCATGGCTTTCCCTAGTGACTTGTCTGTGGCTCTTGCACAAGTGCAGTAAGGGGGGAGGGGGGGGGTGATGGCAGTGATGTAGATATGAATGTGGTGTAGGGATGGAGAAAAGTGTAGATCCAAACTGCTGTAGGGATGGAGAAGAGTGTAGATAAGAGGAAATGGCACAGTTTTCAATGCATGTCACATTGGTCTTGTCAACCACACATGCGAAAAACGGTCTTCTAGGTACACATGCTTTTATTTTCTAATCATTGCTTGCACAGATTTCAAAACCAAACCACCACCAAGTAGAGTTAGCCTTCTCTTTTCATCTCTATCTCTAGTTTCAGTTGCCTCCAACCTCACCAGCTCACCACCTCCATCACAGAGTCCCACTGTAGCTCCAGCTCCAACCTCACCAACTCCATCACCCACTGCAGCTGTAGCCCCAACCTCCCCAGCTCCATCTCCAACCTCCCCAGCTCTAGCTCCAAGCTCACTAGCTCCAACTCTATATTCTGAACCATCACCTAGACCTATCTGTCATCAGGACACACAAGCCTAGGTAAGCAATCTGTCACCCATCATTGGTTTTTTCCTATTATTAAGGTGAAATGGTCATTCTCTAGCTTTTTATCAAAGACACTTTATGAGTTGTTTCTATTGAGCACATCTCATCTGCATTCTAGAGTTTAGGAGGATGGTGCATCCAACAGCATTGATTAGATTATGCTGCAAAGAAATCTGCTAAAAAACACAATTTCAGCATTTTCTTTATATATTTCCTCCAAATCGCGTTTTCTAGCAAATGTTTGCTTGGAGTGTGTTGCTGAAGAATGCAAAAAATTATTTGCTCAAAAATGCGATTTCAAGAGTTTGCATATATCTTTGCACCAAATTGCGTTTTCAAGCAAACTCTTGGGTGGCTTATTTCCTTGTTATGTTTGGGTTTCTGTTTAGGAGAAGACAACAATAGACTATGGCAAGAACCAAAGCAATAGCCAGAAAGAAAGGCAAGGGACCTGACATTGTAGGGGCTGCCACAGCTCCATCTAGATCAAAATCCTCAAAGAAGCTTGTGCACATGCTAGCAAGGAATAGAAAAAAGAGAGTGAGCCAAAGTAGATCTGTCTTGATGGAGATCAGGAAGGCTAAAAAATCCATAGGGTATGCAGTACCCATGGCACCATTCCAAAGGCTTGTGAGGGAAATATACATCAACTGGCACGTGGACTTTAAATGGCAAAGGACTACACTGCCTGCTCTCCAATAAGTTGCTGAAGAGTGGCTTATAGAGTTTCTCCAAGACACCATGATGAAAGTAGCACATGCACACAAGGTGAATGTATCATGAAAAAGGACATCCAAACACTTGTAAGGGTCAGGTATAGATATGATAAGATCCTTAATGCAGAGGATTGGGATGATCTAAAAATGAGAGATTTCCTGTTAGTACCTCTAGCCAAGAAACCTAAAGGAGATGCAGTAAGGATCATAGAGGTCACTCACCAACATGAGACCAAAGGCAACGTTGCCTATGAGGAGTCCCTCAAGGAGAGAGTTAAAGAAATAGTGTTTGTCTTGGAATCCCAGACATTACTGAGGCAGGTGCAAATTTAGTAGAAGCTCCTACAATTTGGACCAAGGATCAGAATATCTATAAAGACTGTGAATGATGAGCTGACCTGGGATTTGTTAGAATATTGCATCATGGCTTTAGCACAGAAAGAAAAACATGTCACTTGCACAATCATGCTTGCAACTCTATAGTAAGTATATAATTATAGGTCAATTGTGTTTATGTATTTGTAGCATTCACTTTTTCATAGGCTAAGTGAAGTTGTTTTTTGTAGTTTTTTGAAGAGTCAGATCCACTAGAGCCTTCAGCACTCTGTGTATATAGTTGATCCAGCCATATCTTTCAAGTTGAAGGATAACAAGACATCAACCAAAAGAATTTCCAAGTGGTTTCGTTTTTACAATTTGGATGTGGTTGATATGATTCTCCTCCCATGTATGTTCCCTGACCTTTTCCACTACTACCCTCTATTGACAAAATCTTGATATGTTCAAATTGTATTTACACCTCTTGTTTTAATCCCCTCATGTTTGTTGTTTTTCTTGCAGCAATCACTAGAGTTTAGTGCATATAGACATACAACAAAAGTTATGCTATACCTTCAACTCCTTAAAAGGCACCCACCAGGATTTAGAATTGTAAGTCAGTCATTCCCCATACTTTTGCTGTAAAACGCAATTTCCAGATTTTCTCTTGAAAAGTCAGCCATATCGCTTTTACATGCAGAAGTATGAATTTAATATTTTGTTTTACTTCATTCCCATTACAACTGTCTCAAAAGACTAATGGATGCACTAGACCTCCATGATCCAAATTTAAAGATGCTAGATTTAACTCAACCAATGCAATTGCAGGTACAGTAATAATTGTCACTTATCTTTATCTCTCTCTTATATACATCTTAGTTTTCTATTTTGATAAAATAGACACCACAACAGGAGGATCCTTTCTCTTGTGTATGGAGGACTCTAATAAGTGCAAAATATATGATGGACACATACTTTTCAGAGATACAGCCTGAATTTGTAAGCACTTTTATTACATACTATTTAAGAAGTTCTAAATTCAATGCATTGATACAAAAAAGATTGAAAACATTCTTTGTTTTTATTGCAGATGAAAGAGGATAATTTTGGCTCTGAATATGTAAATAGCTTCAGAGCAAAGAAAATTTTGAAGCTGCTAGAGGTTTCTTCCCCTTGTCCAACACCAAACCGAAAAATCCATACTGAAGAGGGCTCAAAAGAACTTGAAGATCTCTGGGTTGAACAAGAGCATAATTTTGGCTCTGAATATTAAATAGCTTCAGAGCAAAGACAATTTTGAAGCTACTAGAGGTCTCTTCCCCTTGTCCAACACAAAAAAAAATCCATATACAAGAGGGCTCAAAAAGGCCTTGAAGATCTCTGGGTTGAACAAGAGGCTCAAAATGTCCCTGTCACTAGCAATCTAGAAGATATTCTAGAAGGTGTTGGTGTTGATGAGCTACTTGAACAATTCTCGAAGGATGTGGAAGCAGAAGCCGCAGTTGATCCTTTTTAGGTAGAGCTACCACAAAAGCCCGAGCCTATGCATGAGGAGATAGGGATATCAAAGCAGCACGGCGATGCACGAGGAGGCAGGGACACCAAAGGAGCACAAGGAGTCGATGCACGAGGAGGTAGTACCCATGGAGGATGTACAGTAGCAGCAACCTGAGCAGCATGTGGAAGAAGCTAGAGACAACTTTTCTCAGAAGGAGTCTCCATTGCAAAAATGTCAAGAGAGAGATTCTGAGCAACGATAGAAAAACACATGATATTTGTAATCATTTTGTATTAATACATCAAATTTCAACTTATTTCTTTGGATTGCAAGTAATACTTGGAGTCAATAGCTTTGAATTATTTGAATTGTTCTATTTACAATGTCCTTGCATTGAATTTTGCTTTCGCTCCTTTGAAGTATCTGCAAAAATAATTTTTTAGAAATATGTAAATGTATTATGCAAATGTAAAGAGAATTGATTTAGGAGAAACACAGGGTGGAAACCAACTTACTCTCCTGTTGTTCAAAATGAATGAAAATTCTTTACGGAGATTGTTCTCAATCTCCATAATAATGTCATTGCGTAACTGAGAGAGAGTGCAGCATTGTCCCAATGAGATGGATGTTAGAAGGATGTCATTCTCAATAACATTTATTTCAATTATTGGACCTGAAGACCTCTCGTCTTGGTCCATTGCCACAAGTTTTGTGCCTATCATCCTGCTGCGTTTATAGTAAAAAGAGAAAATAAAGTTTTGCGAGGCAATCATGTACTTAATGTTAATGGAGTTATGAGCAACCTCACAATACACATTGTTGGCCACCATTCTATCCCAACCATTATCCAAAAATTTTGGAATTGGAATTTCATCATATCCTTTTGCTCTGAAAGTCAAAATTGTCTTACAAACTTTAACTGGATAATCCTGAAAAAGTTCTACAAAAACTATAAGTGGTATGAAAACGTTGATTTTAACTATCTTTGTAGCAATATTTGGTTTCAGGGAATGCTGTACTTTCAAAAATAGTTTGGCTCTGTATGATTCTGTGATGCTGCCACCAAGGACTAGCCAATCAATTGTATTCCATGCCCACTAGAACTTACTTTTTAATAAACCGTGTGAGTGAGCATTATCCATCAATTGATAAAAGTGATCATAAAAACATATACCTGATTCAGCAAGTGTTGTTGATTTTCTACCTTTGTATTATAGCTTCCCAATAGCACCATGTAAAGCATCAAAGAATACCAGTATGCACTCCATTGGTTGCCACTCTTCGTATGATGAGGGATATATATCTGAACAAAAACAAAGATACTGTCTATCATAGAAAGCAACAATTATTTCATTTCAACTATTTCATTACACAAATACACTTACAATTGGGTCTATGGTGTGGACAAGCAGGATAATCTCGTAATACAAGTTCTCAGTGCATGTAGACATGTTGTATCCGAACCTCTCTGATGCATCTTGTGCCTTCCTTTTTTACTCTAAAATTTTTCACTCTGCCCTTCCAAGAAGCCAAAAAAGTGTTAGTTGATTGTTGCTTTCTCTGCTTGTTGGGTTGCATTAGCACCCAATCTCCTTTCGCCACCCATTGCTATCCTTTTCTAGCTACCGTCCATACTCACAGTATTGGAAACTTCTACACATGAGATAAGTGAGGTAGGTCTTCGTGGCAAAGAGATACTTTGTACATCCACATCTTCGCCAAGTAGAACGACAGACCATTTCCTAGTGGCACGACCAAAGTTTTTGGTTGCCATCTAAAATCCTCACTCTAATATCTGTGAAGTCTAAGAAACACACACCAAAATAGTAAGACATTAACAAAACCGAACGAAACTGAGTACAAGCGAATAAAAGGTGAAAGGAGCTTATTGTCTTGAAAGTTTAAGAGCATCACAACAAAACTAATGCAACGAGGAATGCTTGTCGAAGAGAGGATGGAATGGCTCGTGCTGGTGAAAGTAGAGGAATGCTTGTTGAAGAGAGAATGGCACCTGAGAACAAGAGAAATTGGATGGTTTTGTTTTGGGTCACCACGCGGGAAGGTTTCAAAATGGAGCTCTGTTTCGATTTTGGGTCCACATCTCTTGATAGGACAGGAGAACCATAAAAGAATAAAGAACAAATCTTCTCATTAATGCCACACACTTGTAGCAACATAAAGTACTATTTTCTTTTTCATATTTTTGCCTTTTTTTGTGGAATTTCTACATTACGTTGGCCTTCTCCTCATTGGTTGAGAGACATTTTTCCCAAACCCTAAAAGGACCCAAAATGAGCTCCCTTTTTTTTAATGCTAAGAAGAGTAAGGGTGACATGGGTGTCAAGCATAGTGCACAGGATTGGCTACAGATGTACAAAATCAAACGTCTACATCCCAAAAAAAGAACGGCAAGTTCTCTATTAGGTTCGTGCCTATAGGATCGAAGTGGCAGGCACTTTCGTAGAGGGACACATGGCAATAACATGTAATCCTACAAATCAAGTTGCTAGCTCTTCTAGTTTAGAGACATTTCTCTTAGAGCAGCTAAAGGTCACGCTCGCAACAGTAGGATGTTCACAAACATATATGCACCGTATTGGAACTTATGAAGGATGAGGAGCCTTTACTTGATAATTGACATCATGGGTACCTCCATCACCTGTGTTAGATGGAATGTTAGGGAATCTTGCTCTTTCTAGAAAAAGCATGCTACTATTTCTCTGAGCGTAAGTATAAACCCAACTTATGCGTGCTTTAGAAACTCAAAATAGGTGATCAGGCATTAGGAAAATTTGGAGCTCATTTTGGGGTCCTCTAAGGACTTCCCTTGAGAATATTCTCTCAAAAAAGGGGGGCATGGACAATTTTTTGCAGATTAGCTCAAAACTTGTCAGACTTGGCATTTCTAGAACCTACTCTTTGAGGGCTTTCCAATGATATATACCATGATGGGGTTTGGACGTGGGAATGGAAAGATACTTCAAAGATATATACCATGACGTGGGTATGGAAAGATATATACCATGATGGGGTTTGGACGTGGGAATGGAAAGATACATCGAAGATTCCTTTCTTCTGAATTTATGGGGTTCCCTTCCATTCCCACGTCCAAGCCCCATAAATTCAGAAAAAAGGAATCTTCGATGTATCTTTCAGAAGAACATGTCCAAACCCCATCGTGGTATATATCATTGGAAAGCCCTCAAAGAGTAGGTTCTAAAAATGCCAAGTCTGACAAGTTTTGAGCTAATCTGCAAAAAATTATCCATGCCCCTCTTTTTCAAGAGAATATTCTCAAGGAAAGTCCTTAGAGGGCCCCAAAATGAGCTCCAAATTTCCCTAATGATATTGACAGATTGCAAATGGATAGATATATGTTGTTCATGAACTAGACTGTTATAGGCCATGGAGGTCTTGTAGTATTGGCTTGCATGCACCTCAACCCCATCATGTTCACTACTTTTGATGATGGTTCTTTTTTAGTAGTGTAGATCTCTTTCCTTGGGCAGTTTTGTCAAGTTTGTATACGCTCCAAATGCATTATTTCATCAGCTCTGAAAAAGTTTGTCATCAACATTTGTAGGGAAGCAAGCCATATTCATGGGGAATTGAAATATGACTCTGGAACCGCATGACTGATCTCATGACACCTTGGAATGGACTCCAATAGAATGTGAAATGTAGAATGAATTTCAAGAGTCTATGAAGCTTGTTGACTAGTGTCACTTGGATGGGCTCAAACACTTGTGACAACACACGTGGTATAACTGCCATGTAGATTCTAGTTGGCAGGGTGCTAGGTTAGACCATTACTATATGTCCAACTGTGCTTGGTGGATCGACCCACGAGTTTATGGAGGAATTGCCACAGGGTACCTACCAATTCTTTTTCTCTTCTAGCCTTCACACCATTCTCGTTCAGCTAGGGGTCCTCTCCATTTCAAGATGAATGTGTCTTTATTTGGTAGACGTTCATTCGATTGTGATATAGCTCGTGCATGGTGTGACATGTAATCGAACCCAATCTATAGATGGGACATGGCTTGCGAAATGTTATTAAGGTCTGTAAATTATATGGTCCAATCTCAAGATCAAAGGCAATGAAGAGATTAGCATATCACTCCCATTTGCAAAGATCAATTCTTGAGGCGGTTCAATTAGATCATGCCGACCCATATCTTCACCCTTGCTTCAAGCTGTTAAGCTCCATCTACATAAGCATGATCATCATACAATGATTGCAACAAGAATTCAGTCAAGTTTGCGAAGGCTTGATCAGGGTGATGGCCCATCTAACTTCTTTTACAAGCATGTAAAAGACAAAAAAGCAGGGAAAATATATATGTCATGCTGGATAAAAGTGCAAATGAAGTCACGGGGGATAATGAGATCGCAAGATCAGGGTGCGACACCTTTCAAACATAGTGGGTGCGTGGCCTAGCATGCCTCTTGTTGATTACCAAGAGCAAGTGGCTACTTTTTTTGAGCCTACACTAGCAGTTGTCTCTCAGCAAGAAGCTCTACTATTGCAGAGATCTTTCTCATCGTCGAGATCCACTATGATGTTCAATCAATGGACCCCGAAAAAGTGCCGAGTCCAGATGCCATTCCAATCGACTTTTATCAAAAGTATTGGCAAGTTTGTGGCAAGTGTTTGGCAGTGTTACCAAATCACTGTTGTATTCAAGGGCGGTAACTACCTACGTCGGTCCAATCAACTCATTCCAAAAGGACCAAATAAGCTTATGCTAGGGGATTGGCAGCTCCTTACCATTCTCAACGCTACATGTAAGGTGCTAGCAAAATCCATAGCACCTAGGATCAGATTCATTCTTGCCTCACTTCTTCAGTATGGTTTCCTTCATGGTAGAAACATATAAAAAGCATCCTTAATCTACTTCTTTCTATTGAGTAGGTGGTCACACACAACAAGCAATTCTTTTTTATTAATCTGGACTTGGAAAAGGCATACAACTAGGTGACTACTTATTATGTCGTCATACACAACAAGCAGTTCATTCTTATTAATCTGGACTTGGAAAAGGCATACAACTAGGTGACTACTTATTATGTCGTCACAGTGAACTAGGATTTTATCCTCAAAGGCTCGATTTCAGAGTGGGATTCTGAAAGTTGATCTCTACACTTTTCTCAAATTTTCTCAAATTCCACTGCTACAATAGCCATTAATGACTAGCATTACAGTACTATCTCCTTGCAGCCTTCTGTTTAGCAGGGGTGCCCTTTGGTATCCTTCTTTTCACTGTCGCAACCAAACCTCTACTTCAACAAATAGATTTCCATACTAGTAGGGGTATGCTTTGAGGGCTAGCTCTTCCTGATGGACAACAATTTTTGGCACAGTTTTTTGCCGATGATAATGCAAATATGGTGGAAGCAGATCGCTCAAACCTTAACAATCTCATGGAGATATACAATGCCTCCTCTATGGTTTCTGACTCTATAGCCAACACTAGGAAAACAACCTATCTTGCTATAGGCTGGGAGACTGCCTCTGGATAGCTAGCTCACTATAATTTCACACTCATCCCGATGGATGTTTTTAGATATCTCGCCTGCCCACTTGGCATCAGGGTAACTATGCAACAACACATTGATTGATATATGGACAAGCTAAAAGAAAAATGTCATAAATTGAATGACAAGAAGCTCTCCCTTCTTGGCCGTGTAACCACGCTAAAGCAAATCTTGAATCTTATGATGGTGTATGCCCTGACAGTGCTTCCATTTTCCAACCAAGCGTTGTCACAAGTGGAAAATTATTTCGAGACTTCTCCGGAGGGGTAACTAGCATTCCTTTCTCTGATTGTATGCCACTTCAGTGAAATGTAATGGGGCCGTTGTATTGGAACCAATTTGAATCAAATGTCATAGACTACATTGCAAATGGATAACCAAGTTGCATACTCTATATCCCTTGGGCGAATGATCGCTCGCTATGGGATTCAATAGCAAGGTGTTTTGGGAATCTCGGGCAACTCAGTTGCATGGCAGGAAATCCTCATGAACAAATTTTGTATATGCGTTAAACAATCGAAACTGCTCACGAAGTTAATCTCAGTGTGGACTCTAGAGGAAAGGCTTGGGAAGCTGTGATTGGTAGGGATCCTCAGGTTTGCATTCCGAAGCGTCTTTGAATCTCAACATTTGCATTAACAAATATCAGTTTGTAAATCAAACGTAGCACCAATGCATGTGATGGTGAAGCTATCTAAAAGGATTAATAGCCGTAGACTGTGTTCATGGTCCTCCTTTTGGAATATTAGAAACCATGACTAGCACTCTTTGGATCATCTTGAACAACGCTTTCATTTATCGGCCCTAGAGAAGGACTTGATCTCTACCATAATGGTCAAGCTTAAACCAAATTGGCCAACTAGCATGATACAATGTCCTTGGTTGACATTGAAAGGGTGGAAGAATAGGAACGACTTGATCTCTACCATAATGGTCAAGCTTAAACCAAATTGACCAACTAGCATGATACAATGTCCTTTGTTGACATTGAAAGGGTGGAAGAATAGGAACGGGAAAGACCTCTCTCAGCTTGGACTTTCAAACTTCATTATCTGTGAAACATACTATATTCCCAATTTGGTTCGTGCAACCTAAAAGCCCAAGATCTCATACGACTCAGTCTCAATTTGGGCACGCGATTCTCATGGCTTTGGAAAATAAATGCCGCCATCGTAGAGATTAAATTTCCTCTTGTTGCGACTAATAACGTGTAAACTCTCCACCAAGGACATGATTACAAGTTTCTCCAATTTTCCCTCTAACTTGAGACACACTATCACTTTGGGATTGTATCGTTGTGCGTCAGGTTTGCAGACCTATGTAACGATGGCTTCAGAGCGCAAATCTTTATCCCATTCAAATGGAAGAATGTTTGTTATCGGGGTCGTCTAAACGACGACAAGTTAGTTGTTTTTGTGGAATATTGTGAGAACCATGGTGATCCTTCAAATTTGGAAGGCAGCTATTCTCATTTTGCTTCTTTTGATGATATTAGTTCATCTTCACTTTAAAATGTTAGAAAGCTGGCCAGTCAATGTTAAGTGTTGCAAATGGCAGCCATACATCACATTCTACCTTGTAGCCATGCTGCCTCCTCAATCACCCAAAAGAAAGAGCTGGCGAGGATGATTGAGAAGGGTTTCTTCTTTATTATATCCGAGGATCCTCAAGTGCTTTCATTGCTTATGGGATTTCTTCCTTTCCTTATGTACATGTGTAGTCACGGGCCAAGGGACTCCATTTACCCCACTAACCACGTATATCACGAGACACCGCGAGGGGTTGAGCCCTATATTTCCAACAAAAAAATGTAACATATATACATTTTCCCTTAATATATGTTGAGAGCCGAAGTGAGCACTTTCTAAAAGCCGAATATTATGTATAGGAAGAAGGGTGGAATTCTGTATTGATCGTGAGGTATGAAGCAGCAAGCGAGAAATAACAGTAACATCTAGTATGCAATTCTATTTGACTTGCAAATAATGCGCAAACGAAAGGCAGTGAAGTAGCTAAGCAACATTTTCCTCTGTTTGATGCAAGCTATTCTAATTTCTCTACTTTTGATAGTCTTCATCTTCACTTTAAAAATGAACATATATCCATTTCCCCAAATATGGGCTTAGAGGGCCGGAAGCCAACAGTTTCTACAAGCCGGCCAGTATTATGGACAGGTAGAAGGGTAAAAATCTGTAATGAATCGTGAGGGTATGAAGCAGTAACCCATAAAAAGCATCAAAATCTGGTATGCAATTCCCTTGGATTCTATGCTTCGCCAATGAAAGGCGCTGAGTTACGTATCTGGCACCTATGAAAGAATTCTCCAGCCCGACCAAGTTTGCAGGTCAAGTGAGTCTAAAAAATTTAAAAGTCCAGTGCTGCTATCCGGGACAATCTGAACGAGGCGGACCAAATGGCTTCAATTTCCGAGCTCTTCGACGTGCTAGTGGTAAGAGACGCTGCACCACGAAAAATGAAAGGGAGGACACCGTAAGGCGCCTGACAATCATGATCATCGCTGGATGAAGTAGGGGGCTTGTAGTAAGATTGGGCAGTGGGAGGGTAGCGGCCCCAGAATCTCATGAAGACGCGGACGCTGGTACCCAATACGTCTTTAAAACCGGAGAAGCTCATGGGGAAGAAAGGAAGCAGTGGTGGAGACGGCAGCAAGAAGCAAGGGAGAGGAGAGAGCAGGAAGCTGGGGATGTGGGCGAAGGGGAGAGGTAGGAAGGCTATGAAAGAAAGGCGGTGATGGAGGATCGAAGCTGCCTACGCGGTATGTAACAGCTTGGACTGAGTCTCAGTCTAGAAGTTGACGTGCCTATTCCCCACGAGAAACGCGTTATAGTAATATTGTTAGAGCGTATTCCCGCTTAGTGCCAATGTAGCATGGTGTAGTGGGATTCCAGTCTCCATACTTTCCCACCTAAGCCACCTTCCTTTCTCCTGACTTTCAAATTGTAGCTTTCTGAAATTTCAACCTCATGGTACCTAGCACAAACGTTTAGAACAAGCCTTGCACACCTGAAGACGTTCGTAGATGCAAGAAAAATAGTCTAGGTACCATCACAAACGTTTAGAACAAGCCTTGCAGACCTGAAGACGTTCGTAGAAACAAGAAAAATAGTCTAGGCTGTCAACTAGCCCCAAAATGCCTAAGGAGAATGATATCTTTCTCGTTTCCAACGTCGCGCTCAAATGCTACGTCTTGGAACCTATTGTTCCACGGTGTTCTGTGGGAACAATACGGCTGTTGGCATTTCTAAGCATTTTTGCTGGTTTGGCGCTAGGTGGGAACAGGCTCTTAGGGGGAGAATCGCTAGAAGGATCCAAGTCAACCCGGTATGCTCCCTGTGTAGCAAAGCGGTGGCTCCTATTTGAAGTCATGGTCAAAATACCACAATCGAAGTTGCTGTCAAGATTGGTGTAGATATGGAAACTAAAGGCCCAAGGGCGTTATTGGGGTGGTCTCAGATTGTTAAGTGGTGATGCCTCACTTGGAAGATCCTTGTGGTGGTTGGCACATTGGCCGTATGACAGTGGTCCAACACTGATCAGTTCACATCCATAGATGGTAAGTGGACTATTAAAAGAGCTCAAGACTTTTAATCAAGTGTGGGATCCTGGTGGAAGAAAGTGGAGCACAATTGACAGTATTGTGTAGAAATTTGACCTGAATGCTTCAGAAGAGGTTTTCCTAGAGCTCTTGTTTCAAAGGCTAAAAGAAGATTGGCCTACCTATCAGTTCTTTCGGGAAGACTCTAGGTTTAGAGGTTTTTGTTGGAAGAATGTAAATTTTTTTTCTAAAATTAAACTAAAGGATCTTGGAGGAGATGCCTCCAACTTGGCACTTGTGACAACAAGAAATCATTGGAAGTTTATGCCCCACATAGTCTTGATGTTTGGTCAATGAGACTCAGAAGAGTCTGAAGTTCCACCCTTTCGTTCAAGCTAAATTTTTTGCTTTGGAGGGTGTTGGTTGGTAAACTCTCTGTCATGGCAAGAATTTCCAAGTGAAATCAAATGGCGAGCCCACTGTGCCCCTTTTGCAACAAGTGCAAGGAAACGCACATGCATGTGCTTTGGGACTGCCCCTTTGTTAGAGAAATTTGGAAAGAAGTAACTAAGAGTCTAAAAGCATCTCAGGTTGACATTAAGGTCAAGTGGAAGATTGCTTTATTGGGAGACCGAGGGAAATTGAATGACTCAATTTTTGAAGTGTGCCACCTTATAAGGGGGATAGTTACCAAGCATCTGTGGACATATAGAAACCATGTAGACCCCATTTCAGTAGCGGTGTAGGTCGTTTGATCTTTGAGGATGTTAAGAATTTGATGCAATAAAAATGAGACCCTTAGTGCTCTAGGTAATCTCTGGATGTAATCAATTTTTGACCCTCCAAAAGAGCAGACTTTATTTTTTTCTTACTATTGTAAATTTCTCTTATAAATATGAGTTATCCTTATTATCTGCAGAAACCTATTTGCATTCGTACCTTTTCTAATGGGTCTACTAATTCAAACAATTTGATAACTTTGGGCTCAAGCATCGGATTTGTATCAAATTTTTTAGATCAGGTTTGTAATTTTTTGTTTCTATTGTCTTGGCATTGGGATATCGCATTGGATTAACAAAACTTAAAAAATTTGCACGATTCATTGGAAAAATTAATTGGTGATCTAATAAAGTCATTAGCCTAAGCTAAAACCCCCTAAGCCAATTCACCAAGAGTCGAAGAGAAAAATACATTCCATTGGAAAAAATGGAACAATTCCACTAGAATAAAAAAGAAAAGGGGGCAAAATGCAACAATCCACGAGCCAAAAGAGCGACGAATAGTGATCGACAAATGGTGCATCTATCTTTGTCTATAGCCTACTAATCAGGTGGCATGCCCAAGCTTACATGGACTCTTGTACAATGCTCAATGTAGTTAGCTAGTGATTGTTAAAAACCAAAGCAAATAGTTTCAAAAGTGATATGGCATTTTTAACATAAAGCAGTTAAAAAGATCGACCCAAGATGCCCATTTCTTATTACTCTAGAAGTCTTCCATGAGCTCTTCCCTCTTTCAACTAATTATATTATGATACGACTAGTGTGTTAATAAACGCAAGTGACTCCTTGTCTCTAGGATTCGGGGTCATGGTTTGCTTGGGTGTAGCCATTTTTGGTGAGGTTCAGGGACTTTTCTGTATATAGGCATCTTGCATGACCCATAAATTATGCATTGCTCAACGGAATTCGGTAAACTTTGTCTATAGTACACATTCCAAACTTGAACGTGAGAGCAAAAAATTATGGAGTAAGAATTTGTAATGAGACCATTAAAGCATTACAAGTGCTATGTTGCATGTGAAGCATGCATCCTGAAGACTATAGGATATAGCAATTTAACATCAAAATTTTGTTCTATACATACATGCAACTAAGTAATCATTCAAAAGTACACTATGTAAGCTTCTCCTCAACCCAAGTACACACCTAAATGAGATCATTATGCATAGGTTACCGGGCCTCTAATGTTGTGCTAAAGTGATGATACCCATTTGAGAGCACGCTCCATAACTTTTTTTTGATTTGTTGAAAACAAAAACGGATTGAAACTTTGGAATCCAAACTATTGGTCTTAAAACATTGATAGTTGTTGGTACTGGTATCTAGATTCACCCTAAAATGGAAGAAGTTGGAAAAGTGCAATTTGTGCATGTACAAAGATATTTTAATAAATCCAACACTATTTACAATTTTGAATTGTTTCTTTTTCCATGTACTTTCTTACTATATGGCTCATAAGCATGCCAAAGGTCATTGCATTTAATAATACAAAGCATCAAACCCGATAATGTGTCCTTTGGCCTATTTGTTTTTTGAAGCATTTTAGGCCACATTGCACTTGTTTGGGATATCCAATTTTGCTAACGTGTATTGTCGAAGGGGGAAAAACTAGTGGCTGAAATTTTGCTACTCTCGCAAATTTCAAATTTGCACACCTCTCGCCCATCAAAACTTGGAAGATTAAGTACCTGCAACCTGCCCCCACCTTGCAAACGCCCTACAACCCGCACGCACCTCGACGTGACGTTGTGTAGACTTTGGTTTGCCATTGTCTTCTTTCGGGTAAGTTTTCTTCTATTCTTTGCTTGCCTCACTAGCTAGCTTCTCTAGGCCTATTCTAGACCGATCGTGGCCATGGCGTCAATGGCAACATGCAGCTCACCATCATGGATGTTTCTATCGAAGGTATATAACAGAGGCTGCGAGATAGGAAAGTAAAAAAGATAGGTCAAGGCACATGGAACAGAGTGCGGGTTGAGGAAAGCATTGGCATGATATCAAATTGGCAATAGAAGACACTTTTGCAACATCTGCAAAGGGAGATACAAAGAGAAGAAAGAAGACTCCTTGCAAAGCAGCAACAAGAAGCAGTTACATATGCACGCATTTGGTCATTGCCATCGGAGCGAAGAACACAAGCTATGGTGTCATGATTGGTGGGGGCATTCGAGGCAGCAACATCAGGCCATTTTGGTGATTAACAGTCTCGAGTCTTCTCAAGCTTTAGCCTGCACCCTAAAGCTCGTAGAGTACCAACCCTACCAACACCTCAGGAGATGCAGGCCCAAGAGGCGATGCTCTCTAACTTGAGAAATGACCTACAGAAAGTGAAAGGGGTGCGCAACTTAGATCGACTAGCTATAAAGAGGGCGACATCAGCTATGTTGGTGTCCCCTAAAACAAAGGAGAAACGGCTTGGACGCACAATGTCGAAGATGTTGTCAATCAGAAGGACCAACGTGGCTCCTACAATTGAACGTAGAGTAGAAGCAATGCACGATCATCCCAATCTGAGCAGTCTGTGGGCTTCAACAGAATGCAAGAAAAGGAGAGAGCCTAAGTGCGGAAGTCATTGCTACAGTGACGACCTTTTGGCATGAAAATACGAGAGTTTCTTCAAATAGAAAGGACATCTGTAAGAAGCAAATGGGACACAAGGTGTTTGCGGAGGGGCACATCATACAAACGCAGGTTAGTGGTGCCTAAACCAGCCCGTTGGTTGTTTGTGACTGAGCTTTGGGATAGTTTACTTGTTTCATTTCTTAAACCAAGCTTGGACTAAATGTGATTGTCCTAAACTACCCCGGTGGTTGGAACATCATGAAACCGTAGGCTCATGGATGATTTTTTCATGTTAATTTCCTTAAGAAGCGAAACTTTTATATTGGCATTGAAAGTTTAGTTATTGACTAGCCCGGTGGTTGAAATTATTATGTTTCTTAGTACTTAAATTTGTTAAATTTAATTTCCTGCTATTCGAGTCATATACCACTGTTAAATTGTGAAATTCAAAAATGAAAAGCAATATACTGCTATTTTCTAATGGTGAAATTCAGAAATGAAAAATAATATACTTGTTATTGTCTAATATGTGAAGTTGAGACTGTCAGACTAAACCATCTCGGTGGTTGAAACTATGACATTGTCCTAAACCATCTTGGTGGTTGAAATTGTGACTGTCCTAAATGTGTTTTAAACTAGCCTGGTGGTTGACTGTCCTAAACGTGTCCTAAACTAGCTCGGTGATTGAAATTGTGACTATAATACTAAACCAATGCAGTGGTTGAAAATTGTTTTGCTTCATTATATACTTTAATTAGACTATGTTTTGTATTCTTGTAGTAGTAGCAAAAGGGGGGCTCATTGTTCTGTTGTTCCCGCATGTTGAGTTAGCAGACGGAGTTGTATCTCAAGTTTATGGATTAGAATCCAGACATTTCAATTGGGCAGAGGAGCTTTGAGTATTGTAAGCCCTGGTATGTCAGGAAACTCAAAGACAGGTTGTTGCAAAACACACATAGACTTTGACCTGGCCCGGCAAGCTATGAATGACTTGAGATCTAGTCGTGTCGGAGCATTGCTCCATGGGGGATCGATGCCCTCCATTTCGACCAACCCCCCCCTTCCCCCTCCATCTCCACCACCACCCCCTTCCCCATCCTCCCCTCCCCCCTCCCCCCTCCATCTCCACCACCCCTTCCCCCCTCCCCCCCTCCATCTCCACCACCCCCTCCCCCCCTCCATCTCCACCAACCCCTTCCCCCTCCCCCCTCCCCCCCTCAATCTCCATCACCCCCTCCCCCCCTCCATCTCCACCACCCCTTCCCCCCTCCATCTCCACCACCCCCTCCCTCTCCACCACCCCCTCCTCCCCTCCATCTCCACCTCCCCCTCCCCCCCTCCCCCTTTCCATCCCCTTTCCCCCCTCCCCCTCCATCTCCACCCCCCCCCCCCACCATCTGCACCACCACCTTCCCCCTTCCCCCTCCCCCCCTCCATCTCCACCACCCCCTCTCCCCTCCTCCCCTCCATCTCCACCACCCCCTCCCCCTTTCCCTCTCTCTCTTTCTTTCTCTCTCTTTCTCTCCCTTTTTTTCCCCTCTCTTTTTCGCTCTCTCTCTCTCTCTATCTCTCTCTCTCTCTCTTTCTCTCCCCCTCTCTCTTTCTCTTTCTCTTTCTCTCTCCCTCCCTCCCCCTCTCTCTTTCTCTTTCTCTTTCACTCTCTTTCCCTCCCCCTCTCTCTTTCTTTCTCTCTCTTTCTCTCTCTCTCTTTTCTCTCACTCTCTCTCTCTCTCTCTCTCTCTCTCTCTCTTTTCCCCCCACCCCCTCTCTCTTTCTCTCTCTCTATCCCTCCCCCTTGCTCTCTCTTTCTCTCTCAACCCCTCCCTCCCTCTCTCTCTCTCTCTCTCTCTCTCTCTCTCTCTCTCTCTATATCTCTCTCTGTACCCCCCCTCACTGGCCGCTCCCTACACTAACCTAACAAGAAGCTAACCCAACTACTATAAGCAAGGGCCTTAAGGCCCTTGCTGCTCAAGAGCAACGCACCTGCCCCTTCGCTGCCCCTTCCCCACCCCTTTGCCACCCCGTCTCCACCCCTTCGCTTGCCCGTATGCCACCCTTTGCCGCCCTCCGCCCGCCCCTATGCCGCCCCTACGTTGGCCCCTTCGTCGCCCTCCTCCACCTCGCTATTCCCTTCCCCTCGCATCACCTCCCCTCCCCTTTGTTCGTAACACCCCCCCACCCCGCCGCTGCTCGCAACCCCCCACCGCCGCCGTTGAGCAAAAAATCCCCCCCCGCCGCCCCCCCCATAGACAGTAGAATTTGCCCAACAAAAAAAAACCTAACACTAACCCTAGGTTAGTTAACCTTAGGTTAGGTTAGTCTTAACTTTAGTTAGGTTAGTTTAACTATTAGTTAGCTACCCTAACTAGACCATTAGGTTAACTGTGGTCAGTCTAACCCTAACTAGGTTAGGTTAGACTAACTGATTAGCATCTAACTAGATAGTTAGGTTAGTTACACTAATTAGGCCAGTTAGGTCAACTAAACTAGGTTAGTTACTACCCCTCAGTTAGTCTTAAAGCCCCTTCACACCAAACCTTAAGACCAAGCCCCCCCCCAAAAAAAAGCAACTTTTAACCCTTCTTTAACCCTCCTAACTCATCCATTTGGGACTCAAACTGAACCCCGTTTGAACCCAGATTTCACACACAGAAACACCATGCTACGGGGTATTTTTCTAGCCCATTGCACACCATTTCGGTATCCCTAGCACTCGCTCATTCACGCCCCCATGCAAAATTCACTCATCTTCACATCGTGACCTCTGATTAACGGTCCGTCTGCACCGGCACCTTTCCCTACGCACGTAGGACAATCTTAGGCACATTATTAACACGACGGTCCCTACACAAACTAACACCACTCTAACCCTTCCAACAAAACTACATCCACACTCGCACTTGTGGCAGAGACAACCTTGGCAAATCTTGCCCAATTTGCATGCAGCTACTTTTCGGCCAATGCCTCTGACTCCAATGCTTGCCACATCCGCATACAACTCCACTGCAACCATTGCCCCTGCCAATCCTCTACCCCGAATCCCCACCTGAAATTCAATCACTCTCTTTAACTCCTCCACGCCCCAACATGGCTGGACGCCGTCGCAACAATGATGGGGATATCGACCTTGATGCAGAGGCTGACAATTTCTTTAATCGAAGAAATAATAATAATCAAGGCAGAGACCCCTTGGGAAAACTGGAACTTCCCAAATAAATGGTAGGGGAGATCTAGCTCGCGTCCTCCAGCATTTTGATGCCGCATGCCGAGTAGGTGGTGATCAATCCCATGAAGCCAAGGTAGTTTGGTTTCCCATGGCCTTAACTGATGAAGCATCTGAATGGTACCTAGACCTTCTAGTGGAAGAGTGTGCCACATGGGACCTACTTCAGACAGAATTTAAAAGATGCTTTCAAACAAAGAGGCTACAAGATGATCCCGCTCTCCAACTAAGCAATCTCGAACAAGGACACCAAGAAGATGTCTGCACGTACCTGGGTAAGATGAAAAGATTAATCGCCAAATGTGACCCATGCCCAAATGCCAAGTACCTCACGGCATGGTTCATTGCATGACTAAGAAAGAAAATCCGAAAGGATATGAAAAAGATAAGAAGCCATGAAACGTTCAGTGCTACTCATGCCGTAGACATTGACATCAAGGATGGCATGGTTGACTCAGACACTAGCAGTGATGACGGTAGATCTAGTACATGCGATAAGTGCTCGAAAAAGGGTAAATCAAAGGACATTGCCGAAACATCAAATGAAGATAGCCTAGAGGCCATGACCATGAAGCTGAAAGAAGACATCATGTAGGCCATGGAACAAAAACTTCACTTGTCTCAGCCACCAACTCAGACATATCCACGGTGAGAAAATGTCTGGTGTCCACACTGCATGGCCAATCATACAGCAAATGAGTGCTCGGTCCTAAGAGCCAGGGTCACTACATAAGCAAATCCACCGCCAAGGTTGTGGTGCCATATCTATGTCGTCGGTGGCCATGATGAGAACAGTTGCATCTTCAACATGCGCAACAACCCGCCTCACCCTCAACAATACCAAGCGACACCCATGCTAGTATACAGGCAACCGGCACTTGCACAAGCGCCCCCAGCTCCAAGGCTAAATCCTGTTCCCATTCGGACACAAGTCCCACAATTACTCAGGAATCTGAATCCACGACCATATCCAAGAGCACCCAATCTAGCTCCTCAGGCAGTTCCAATACATCAATTACAAGCTGAGGAAGTAGACTTACCATTTGAGTATGAAGCAGAGTACCTAGTGTACTATGTAGAAGGTGCAGAGGGTCTAATACCAGTTTATGCAAATCAAGTATGGCCCAACACATATCGTGCACCAATCAAGTGCTACAATTGTGGAGAAAATCATCGGATCACAGAGTGCCCTCATTGTGGTAGCCCAGCTACTTTCCAACCACTCTGCAAAGATTGTGGCATAGGACATGCCTGTATGGATTGTCCCATGAAAAATAAGGTCCCAAAACAAACAGAAATTAAGCCTGACATCCCCATCGGCATCATTGGGGTGGACCATCAAAGTCTGGGTTTGGCATATGTAAAATCACAACCTGTAAATGTAATTACACGCCAACAGAAAGAGGCCACCAAGGACCCTAACATTCCAATCCAACCAAAGCGACTTCTGAAAAAGAAAGCACAAGTGCCTCCACCTCTGCCAAGCAATGAGCAACCGAGCTCATCCACATCAACTCCCAAGCCTCAAATAAAAGAAGCTCCATACCCAAATGCAGAGGTGGAGAAGGCTCGTTTTCAGGCACTTCAACAATGGGTACAAAATGAACAAGCTCAATTTGAGGCTGAGAAACAAGCTCAAGACCCAATCCATGACTTGGCCCCACAAAGTATTGATACTGTACTCGAGCCTTTGTTCCAACAACAGACTCCACAACATAATGTACCGCCACGTCAACTTGAAGGAGCCGCACTCTCTAGCATCCTGAGTTGCCCTGTGTCAATTCCCATTGGAATCCTCCTACGGAATTGTCCCAATCTCTGGGAGAGTTTCAAAGGATGGATTGAACTCCGAATCCCCCTCCACCTATGAATGACATCAAAGATATCCCTATGCGGATGGGTGAGAGAGATGACATATGCAACATTACTGTGCCTTTGATCCATAAGGCATATAATGAAGTCCAAGCCATAGTGGATGGTGGAGCAGGTGTAAATGTCCTATCAAAGGAGCTCTACGAAGAATGGGGTCTCCCACCAATGCAAAAGGCTGATTTCAAATATGCCTTGCCGATGATTCACGGGCTAAACCCTTGGGAATAGTGAATGGCGTGTCCACAAAGATTGCAGGAGTCCGCTTTTCTGTGCAATTCACAATCTTGGATCTCCCCAAAAAATCCTATCAAATCTTACTGGGACGTCCTTGGTTATGGGAAGCATAAGTCCTCCATGACTTGGGGATTGATAGACTGACAATCCAGAATTGCAACACTACAGTCAGGGTGAATGTGGGGACAGGAGCTCTTAAACCCATTATGCCTAGAGCGTTGGATGACACATCTTCAACAACAATTTCAAGCAAATCAGCTCCCTTGCAATAGCATGCCATAGCAGGTGACTCGCAAAGCAATGTTAATAACTGGATACAAACATTGGCAACCATCGACAACTGCCATTCATAAGACCCCATCTTCTCACAGATAGATGCTAAGGCGCTACAGGTAAATCCTTCACTCCCACATGAAGAACCAATCAATCTAGAGATTCCATTCTTTATGGTTGACCTCGAGTGGGATAATGAACCTAAAGAAGGTACCCATACTAATGATGACTCAGATTTTCCTTGGGACCTTGCAATAGAGGCTGAGAATGCTGAAATTGAAGGTCAAATCTTTGATAATGACTTAGCCATTCTGCATGCCCTAATGGCAGTCGAGCTCCCAAAAGTTGAACCTCCAAAGTTGAATAACAGCAGAAGATCCTGCAAGAAAGCTAAAGGAGGAAATCGCAGAAAAGCCAAGGCCGAGCACTTCAATGAATTCGAATGAGTCCAATCAAGGATCGTCGAATTGTGCCTTGCAAAGTCAACTCCCTCAAAATCAGAATCACCGCCTCTTGAATGGTCACCTGAGGGACTAGAAGGAGTATGCTTAGCAAATGAACCCTTACTTGGAAACACCTCACTAGTGGAAAAGTTACCCCACAGTTCCCAGTGTAAGAAGTTTAGAAAGTATAAGCCACATGTGTGTATGAAGATCGATCAAGAGAATTCACTCAAAAAAAAAAAAAGGAAGAAGAAAAGAAAAGAAAAGGTCTCCAAGAGCCAAACAAATTGGTTATAATACTATGCCATACTATGCCACCCCGTACACATGGCACGTCAGGCTAGTTCAACACCATCAAACACTAATCTTCAAGAAGTGCCGGAGTACTTCAAGAATTACACGTGGCAGTGTCCTCATAGCAATACCAAGACCACTAAAAGAATCTGAAGTTCAAGCTGTGCTACTAGAGACATTGGACGGAATGAAGCCCACACCCTTTGGGGCATTGTTTTGAGTTCTACTTTGGTATTCCAAGCAATTGTCTCAAGTGTCCATGCTTCCTTGCACTCCACGTCCAAAAGCATGTCCTAACCTTGCAACCCCTCCTCCCCTCTCCTCCAACCTTGCAACCCATCCTCTCCCTCTCCTCCTCACTCCTCCTCCTCCCTCCTCCTTCCTCCTCCTCCTCCTCCCTCCTCCTCCTCCTCCTCTCTCCTCCTCCCTCCTCCTCTTCCCTCATGCTCTTACACCTTCTTCCTCTCCCACTCCTATGCTCCCCCTAAACCCTTTTTTCCTCAACCCTTAAACTCCATGATCTACGAGGGAGACGAATTCTCCACCATGTACTCTACCCTAAACCTTGGAACCTCCTTCTAAACCTTGGAACTTCTTCTAACCCTAGAACCTCCTTCTAAACCTTGGAACTCCTTCTAAACCTTGGAACTCCTTCTAACCCTAGAACCTCCTTCTAAACCTTGGAACCTCTTTCTAAACCTTGGAACTCCTTCTAACCCTGGAACCTCCTTCTAAACCTTGGAACCTCCTTCTAAACCTTGGAACTCCTTCTAAACCTTGGAACTCCTTCTAACCATGGAACCTCCTTCTGAACCTTGGAACCTCCTTGTAAACCTTAAAATCCTCCTAAACCCTACAACCCCAATGAAGGCGAAAGCCTTCATTACCTTAATCATGATGATACATGTTCCTTTTACACATGCATGCACTTTGTTTTCTTACCACACTTAAGCCTATGTCTCTCACCAGAACACGATTCGAGGTCCTAAGCTACACATATACTACAACCAACGACCCTGATATATTTGTAGGTGACAAAAAGCCTTGGAACCCTGCATACTGAGAATACCTTGCTCTTCCTATGAAATCAGTAGGAAAGAGCCAACATATACATATAGAATATCCTATCTCTTCCACTGCTTCTCGAAAAAGTATGCTTCCAAACTGACTCCAGAATTTCCTAGAGCATTTTCAATCATGCTTTCATTGATGGTCATTAGGAAGAAAGGGAGCTCATTTTGGGGCCTTTTAGGATTTGGGAAAACTGTCTCTCAACCAATGAGGAGAAGGCCAACGTAACATAGAAATACCATAAAACAAGGTAAAAATATGAAAAAAAAAAGTGCTTTATGTTGCTACAAGCGTGTGGCATTAATGAGAAGATTTGTTTTTTATTCTTTCATGGTTCATTTGTCCTATCAAGAGATGTGGGCCCAAAATCGAAACAGATCTCCATTTTGAGATCTCCCCACATGGTGACCCAAAACAACCATCCACTTTCTCTTGTTCTTAGGTGCCATTCTCTCTTCAACAAGCATTCCTCTACTTTCACCACCATGAGCCATTCCATTCTCTCTTCAACAAGCATTCCTCATTGCATTACTGTTGTTGTGATGCTCTTAAACTTTCAAGACAGTAAGCTCCTTTCACCTTTTATTCGCTTGTTCTTAGTTTCGTTTAGTTTTGTTAATGTCTTACTATTTTGTTGTGTGTTTGTTTGACTTCGCAAGTATTAGAGTGAGGATTTTAGATGGCAACCAAAAACTTTGGTCGTGCCACTAGGAAACGGTCTGTCGCTCTACTTGGTGAAGATGTGGATGTACAAAGTATCTCTTTGCCATGAAGACCTACCTCACTAATCTCATGTGTAGAAGTTTCCAATACTGTGACCGTGGTGGACGGTAGCTAGAAAAGGATAGTAGTGGCGAAAGGAGACTGGGTGCTAATGCAACCCAACAAGCGGAGAAAGTAACAATCAACTAACACTTTTTTCGCTTCTTGGAAGGGCAGAGTGAAAGATTTTAAAGTAAAAAAGGAAGGCACAAGATGTGTCAAAGAAGTTCAGATACAACATATCTACATGCATCGAGAACTTGTATTACAAGATTATCTTGCTTATTTTCCACACCATAGACCCAATTGTAAGTGTATTTGTGTAATGAAATAGTTGGAACGAAATTACTTTTGCTTTCTATGACAGACAATATATTTGTTTTGGTTCAGATATATATCCCTCATCATACAAAGAGTGGCAACCAATGGAGTGCATACTGGTATTCTTTGATGTTTTGCATGGTGCTATTGGGGAGCTACAATACAAAGGTAGAAAATCAACAATGGTAGCTGAAGATAAGTGACTATGATTACTATACCTGCAATTGCATTGGTTGAGTTGAATCCAGCATCTTTAAATTTGGATTATGGAGTTCTAGTGTATCCATTAATCTTTTGAGACATCTACAATGGGAATGAAGGGCAACAAAATATTAAATTCATGCTTTTGCATGTAAAAGCGATATGGCTACCTTTTCAAGAGAAAACCTGAAAATTGCATTTTACAACAAAAGTATGAAGAATGACTGACTTACAATTCTAAATCCTGGTGGGTTCCTTTTAAGGACTTGAAGATACTATAGAGCTACAAGCATGATTGTACAAGTGACATGGTTTTCTTTCTGTGCTAAAGCCATGATGCAATCTTGTGTCAAATCCTAGGTCAGGTCATCATTCACAGTCTTTACATATATTCTAATCCTTGGTCCAAGTTGTAGGACCTTCTACTGAATTTGCACCTGCCTCAG
Organism: Dipteris shenzhenensis; assembly: GCF_047967505.1. Taxonomy (NCBI): domain Eukaryota; kingdom Viridiplantae; phylum Streptophyta; class Polypodiopsida; order Gleicheniales; family Dipteridaceae; genus Dipteris; species Dipteris shenzhenensis. The sequence continues at coordinate 25,803,569 of NC_141600.1, forward strand.
TAATGTTTGGGATTCCAAGACAGACACTGTTTCTTTAACTCTCTGTTCAGACAAAGGTGGACAGTCAGTCGCTAAGGTAAAGGAGAAGTAGGAAAATAAGTTACCCCAATTGCACCTCTTGGAATTTCTACAAAAGTAAAAATGCCAAATGCAGTATCACAAATACCATGAGATGTTCAATAAAGACATGGATTTGCAGTCTCTTCTAACACAGCACAAGGATTTTCTTGGAGAGGTGTATGAATCTTTCAACAAGCTGACAATTGAAGGATCAGAAGTTGTCAATAGTAAGACTTTTGTACATATCAAGGACATTGCCACAAATGATAGGATGAGGTATCAAATGCACAAGCTCTTTGATAGTTTACTAGTACAAGGGAATCTGCACTATACACAAGGGCAATTGTAGGATACTTGAAGAGTCACTTGCCTTGCCATGTATGTACACTATGCTGATGGATCACTTGCCCTTATTGCACAATCTTGCAGGGTTGACAAGGAAGTAAGGATTGATGACGATCCTTTGTTAGAGCTGGAGGACAAATTCAATCCTTCGGAAGAATTGTGCATCTGTTTTGAGCAAGCCAAATTGTATGAAGAGGTGGACAATCTTGTAGGAAACCCAAGCATGAATGAACCCACAGCAAGCTTGGATATTAGTCAGAGCTCCGAGGGGAAGGAGGAGATGGGTATCTCCTTCTTTAACGATGATATACTTGAGAAAGAAGAGAATATTGAGGTAAGGCACCTACTTTTCTTGAATTTGGAGTTTAGAGATGCAATTTAATGGCTTGTTTTAAATCTAAGTGTGTTTTGCGTATTCCTCCTGAGGGCAGTTGGAAGTAGAATTCCTAGGCTTGGTAAACTATCAAGCCTTTCTCATTATATTAAAGCCCTATCTGCTGCAAAGATATTGATTTTTAGCAAATTGCTTAGCAACAATGGAGTTGCTATTATTTACTTTTTCAAGTGTTAAGAGATAAGATCATTCTGATAGAGAAGCGATCTGATTTAATTATTTTTGGATGTTGTGCTAGAAAGCAAGGCTCAAGAGTTGGTTACTTTTTGACATATACTGTTTGTGTTAGAGTTAGCTCAAATGTCCACCTCTCATGTAACCCACCAATATTCTGTGTACCCAATGTTGTAAGGCCCCCATATGAGGAGAAGCCATGATGGGTATCAGATATTGGGAGGGATCCCCAGTTTAGACACTGGAAGGGGTCTTAGAGTAGACCAGATGGTTATGAGACGGCTTAGGAGCCAAGAGTAGATACCCGTCTGCACAAAGGGGGGGTTCGGGGGGGCGATAGCCCCCCCGATAGCAGGGGGTCCGGGGGGCGCAGGCCCCCGGTGGGGGTCTGGGGGCAAAGCCCCCAGCGGCAGGGTCCGGGGTATGACCTATGCGCGACGGTATGACCTATGCGCGATCCTTCATCTGCCCGACGGCATGTTTTCTGAAGGGTCGGTGGTCTTCCAGGCCGACTGTCTATTAGGCCGACTGCCTATTACAGGGCCGACCGTCAACCACTTACACTATATAAGTGGCCACCCCCTATCATCAGATCACCAGTTCTTCACGCTCATAGTCCTCCGTCCAGCATCTGTCTAGATCACCATCGAAGCTCTGTCTGTAGAGCGCACGGGTGGACAGCCAACCATCAGTTGTATCAGCAGTTTGGTATATCAGAATTTTTGTATTCTCTCCAGCTTTCCATTGTGCACTTGCGTTTTGTTGTTATCTTCCGCTGCGTACTATTTTCTTACAGTTTGGGCACTAGCTTGTGGTGTAAAGGATCCCCTCTCTTGGAGGGTTATGGAAAGCATAAGCTCATAAGTAATCAAGAGGTTTTATTCTCTCTCTCTCTCTCTCTTCTCTCCTCTTCTTCTCTCTCTCTCTCTCTCTCTCTCTCTCTCTCTCTTCTCTCCTCTTCTTCTCTCTCTCTCTCTCTTTCTCTCTCTCTTTCTCTCTCTCTCTCTCTCTCTCTCTCTCCCCCCCCCTCTCTCCCTCTCTCTCTCCCTCTCTCTCTCCCTCTCTCTCTCCCTCTCTCTCTCTCTCTCTCTCTCACACACACACACACACACACACACACACACACACACACACACACATACACACTCACTCACACATTGTCCTTCTTATGAACCCCCCCCCCTGAATTCTTCCCTTTTCTCAAATTTTCATCATCATATGATAGTCGATAAAACAAACCCCCCCCCAATACTTTCCTTTAGAAATATAAAACCCCACCTTTTGTTAATTTTTATAAAAAAAATTCCGCCTTTCTTTCTCGTGTTAACCCCCTTGTTCTTTTATTTAATGTAGAAAAGAAAATTTCCCCTTTTTTTTAAATTAAAATTATAAATTATTTTAAAAGACCCCCCCCCAACCCGCAGTTTTATCCTATATGGCATTTAGCCAGGATTGGTCGTGTAGATCTGATTGATGCACTGCCTTCCTCCCTCTGACTTGGGATATCTGAGTATTTGGGAGGCCACTTCAAGGTCATGTTAAGGAATTGCTATGTTTAGATTTGAATTTACTAGCTTGTAGGTTGTGTAACTACCATTATGCTCGTAGCGCATGAACCCTTCGTTGGTCACATGGCTCTACAATTTCACTTTGTAGATTGCTAGCAAGCAGGAGTGAGTTCTAGTTCATGGGTACTACAAGTTCCTCTACATATAGCTCAGGTCTACTTGTTGCAACCCATTGATGTGCTCAAAATTAGCCTGAACGGCCCGAGGGAATGGATTCAGAGGGTCCAAAAACCCTGTAGCCAGCTTTAGAAGCAATTCCATTGCCAGAACTTTATGGGCTGCTCCCTCATCATCTGGTGTGGCCGTCCAAAGTAGGAAGAGTAGCCAGCATAATTTTCTTTGCCCGAATTGTTACTTGTTGTTTGGAAAGGCTTGGAAGGCTTATGCTATAGAGAAAGGGGATGGAGAAGAATGGCGATCATGAAGGGAAGGGCTGCCCTTCCATCATGCAGTGTTACGAACAAAGGAAGCTCTCTGTTTTCTTTTTCCAAGAAGAAGAACAAGACTTTGATCAAAGTCTTACGGTCCTCCAAAAATTGACCACTCTCCCAAGTACATTTGGAGCTCTCCTTTCAAAATCTTAGTCAACAGATCCCTCAGCTCTCTTCCCAACAATTCCTTGGGGAAGTATCTCTCAATCTCAGTCCTCGTGGAGCGTAGCAAGAGCTCTAATACCACTGAAACGTCTAAACCAATTTAAGGTGCATGAAAAATATCGTTCCCATTGGATATGCTTTGGACGGTCAAACATGCCATAGACCCTATTTTTCACGAAATGTTATGCACAACTGCCAAAGAATAGTATCTAAGGTGTGTTATTCAAATGCACTCATACCCGATGGGAAAGATGTTGGGGTAAAGGGCAATGTGCCCACCCACTTGTACAGTGCCCATGTATACTCATATATATATGATAGAGGAATAAGCTGTAGTAGCTTTTGCTCCACCACTTTTGGTGTCTCCCCATCCCTTTGTGTGTGCTCTCTTCTCCCACAACTGGTATCAGAGCTCATGGCGTTCGATCTACGGGGAGCTCGAGGAGAAGAGCCTAAGGAGAGAGTTCAATGGAGCCATTGAGGGAGCCCAGGCTATTGAGGCACCCATGAGCGTGTGTTGCAGGACACTTTTGTAGAGCCGTGAGTAGGAGTGGTTGGAGAAGACATCATTTGGGAGCTTCATTGCCTCGTTGATGGAGGCATTGCTTCGTAGATACTTGCTGGAGGTCGTTGACGGCCGTAGGCTTGGGCTTGCTTGTGAAGTGTTTGGAGACTCGGAGATCCGATCGTAGGAGCGTCATTTAGGCTTGCTACTACTGCTAAGGCTAGAGCTTTGAGCGATGCGTTGTTGTTAGGACGTTGACTGGAGAGGTGTGATGCCGCGCGACTGGCGTTGTAGGAGTTGCTCAATGCAGAGGTTTCTACGTTGGGGTGTGCTGCAGGCTGGAGTTGAGGTTGAGCCTTCATTGGAGAGCATTGTTTGGAGAGGGCTGTAGGGAAGCTCTTTGTAGCTGCAACTGCTGCAGATGGCTCGTGAGCCACTGCGAGCTCTTAGATGGAGTAGATAGGAGTCTCTTTCTCTCCATACCCTTCTCCTTCCCGTGAGCAAAGGAAGAGCAGCCCAGTGATAGCAACAACATCCACTTTTGAGAAAAAGAGTGAGTTCTTTGTTTTTAGTCTGGAAATCTGACAGTATTTCAGACAGTAAAAGTGAGAAGAATGCCATTTTCGATAGCAAGTATTTGCAAATCCATAAGGATTTAGGCTCGATGCCCAACAGAGGAGTTGGAGAACTTTGGAAGGGCTACATTTCACTGTTGATAGCTCGGTCATCCGAGTTTACAGTACAGAGTTATTTACTATCCAAAATAGGGACAGTTTATGATCAGTGTGTAGACAGCCATTTTGCAGACTGTATATTGGCAAATGCATACATGTTGATACACTTTGGCAAGTTGATGCATTTTGGCAAAATGATGCAGTAAATGTCACTTGGTATATGCCATTGGTGATGCATTTTGGATGCATAAGTGAGTGGCAAATGCATACAATTTGATGTTCACTTGAATGCCAATATAATGAGGCCATATACATGCAGTAAATGCATTTTGGGGACTCTTGAAAGGCATTTTTTATTCTCTGGTATGCAATTTCCAAAAAGCGGTTTATGCATTGGATGCCACAGTATGTGCAAGTATTTTGCTCAGAAATTGGATGTTCAATATCTGGTTATGCTTTGAAGCCCGCGAGAAAATGATTGATATTCTTGACTGACAGGTCATTGAATAGTTGCTGCTGTTTTTTTTTAATGACAGAACAGTCATTTTCAGGACTGAATATCTCTTTCCTGGTGCGGAATTGCACTTTGTGCTGAGCTGGAAAGTTGTAGTTCACAGAAAATACTACAACTTTGCTTTTGGAAGCAAGTTGATCCGGTATAAGCTGCAGGAGTTACAGCCTCTGCAAAACCACAAAAAGTTGCAGTCTACTGTCTATTTGTGACCAATGTGCAGGAAGCTGTTTTTCAGGTGAGAATATTTAAGAATCCAGAAGGATTTGGCTCTTGAGGTCAACTGACAAGTTGTATATCTTTCTACCAGCTACAACTTTGCTGTTTACAGCTTTGGCATCCGGTCTTTCAGTGAAAAGATATCGCTGTTCAAAAACAGGGACAGCGTGTTATTTTGCCCAAAGTGGCTGTGAGGTATTGTTGTAGGGATTTCTCTTGCACAACAGTGAATTGGGAACTCACAGTAAATTACAGAAAGTGATTGGGATCTCACTTCAGTCCAAGGGCATTATTGGCATTTTGGCAAGTCACTTTGGCACATTTGGCAAGTGGTGAATGCTTGATTTTGTTGCCAAAGGATTGCACACTTGAGGTGATGCATTGGTGATGCAGTAAATGCCATTTCGATGCATTATGGATTTGCATTGGTGGATGCCGCACTGATGTTTATGGATAGTTGAGCTGGGCTCCTATTGCCATTGGTTGAGCAGGCATTGCTCATTTGGTTCAGTGCATTTCTTACTTGGATTGCCAGGCATTGGCAGGTTACTGGGCTGCATATATTCTTGTTTATGCCTCTTTATGGCTGAGTGCTTTTGAGCATTGGATCAGCCAGTTTATTTGGAGACCTGATTGGTTTGGACAACACTATATTTTTGGTCATTTGGGTTGCCTATTGCACTATACTGCTCTTTGGTTGTGAGCTATTATGCCACAGATATGGCATCTACAGCTGGTAGTGCCCTCTTTGATATTGAGAGGTTGGATGGATCAAACTTTCAGTATTGGAAAGAGCAGATTTATGATGTGTTAGTGCAGAAGAGGCAGCATAAGCCCATTCAATGCAAAGGTATCAAGCCTAATAGCATTAAACAGAGTGATTGGGATGACATGGATGAGCAAGCATGCTCTATCATTCAGGCATCACTCTCGAAGTCAGTCTACTTGCAGGTACAGGATGGTGTACAGGGTGTACACTACCATGCATATGAGTTTTATACTCGTATATGCCGGATGTATGACCATGATAGTGTTATGTTACAACATGATGGGCTGAAATGTCCTGATGGGCTGAAATACAGCCTTGATATGCACTCCAAAGGTCGATCAATTGGTAGAAAACAGGTCATGTTCAAGGGGGAATTCCAGGAGCAAGTCTAGCTCTTGGACTTGTGTTAGATGTTTCTATTGTGGAAAGTATGGCCACATGAAAAAGTATTGCTAGAAATGGCTGAGAAAATACAAGAAGAAGAGCAAGGTTAAGAATGATAGGAAGAAGGAGAAGAAGCATGTTGAGCTTCAAGGCGTGGATGCTAGGGTTTCCACTGATAGTAGCAGTGATGAAGGCATTCTTTTGTCTATGTCTGACACCTCCTTCTTGGCCACTGATGTACCCATTCTTGGTGATTGGATGTTAGATCCATGTGCTTCATGTCATATGACCCCTCATAGGTCATGGTTCAGTGCATATCAAGAATGTATTGTGAAGAGTGGTTTGATGGGCATTGATCATTCTATGGATGTCTATGGTTATGGGGATATCCACCTTGTTATGCCTAGTGGCTCTATTCTTGTTCTACAGAGGGTTAGACATATACCAGGACTTGCTACAAGCAAGATCAGTACTGGACAGTTGGTTGAGGCAGGTTATCATGTCTCTTTGGGTGATCATGCATGGAAGATTGCTAGAGGCAATCTGGTTATGGCTAGGGGATCACGGGTTGGATTCTCTTATGCATTGCATGTATTAGGTGTCCAGGATAAGATGCTTATGATTAGTAAGCAACCATCAGCTAGTTTATGGTATGCCAGACTTGGACATATGTCTACTGCAGGTATGGAAGCCCTTACAACATTGAGATACATTCCTGTTATGGATGTCTCTCAAATTTTATGTCATGATTGTGATGATGGTCAGCAGTCAGGATCGTCCTTTGTGAGGAAGACAATCAGTAAGAGGTATCTTGAGCCATTGCAGTTGGTTCATAGTGCAGTTTGTGGGCCTATGCCTACCGTTTCACTGGGTGGTGCCTCTTACTTTGTGACATTTATTGATGCTGCTACAAAGTACATATGGGTATATCCGATTCAGTAGAAGCATGATGTATATGATACATTTCAGCGCTTCTTAGGTAATGCTGAAAATCAGTCAGGAAAGAAGCTATTGAGCTTGATGACTGATGGTGATGCAGAGTTTACCTGTCCTAGATTTCAGCATCTATGTGATACACTTGGTATCAGGAGGGTGTTAACCACTCCTCATCTTTCTGCTCACGATGCCTTGGCAGAAGGCATAAATCGGATTCTATTGGACAGGATTTGTAGCATGCTACGGTATGCAGGTCTTACCGAATGCTATTGGGCTGAGGCATGTAAGACAGCTGCATACTTGCTTAACAGGTCACCCAGGAGATCTCTGAATGGAAGAGTGCCATTTGACTTCTTGACAGGTAGGGCACCATGTTATGAGCATTTACGTGTGTTTGGCTGCGAGGCTTATGCTCATGGTTCCCGATCGAGGAGGTGTATCTTCCTTGGATACAGTGAGTCCAGTGAGGACTACAGGTTATGGGATTCTTCAACTAGAGAGTTGATACGCAGCCATAATGTCTATTTCAGAGAAGATGCTATGTTTAGACAGCCCAGGACTGTGGATAGCAGGAGAGTGGTGTTCCAGGAGGGTGTAAGTGCACTGATACCTCTGAATTCTTTGCAGGGGCAGCCCATATCCCTTGAAGTGGGAGGTTTTTCCCATGGTGAGCAGGTTATAAAGTTGGGACAACAACGATTACTTCCTGATTTTGGTCAGAGACAATCAGATGTCTCAAGTATTCCATAGGTTTATACTCCTATGGAGATTGTTGATGCATCTTCTATGGAAAGTTAAAATTTACTCCTAGGATGCGGAGTGCCTCTTGCAAATGAGGATGAGGCTATGCATGGTGAGGAGGATACCTTGGCTAATGATGCCCGGTATGATCCATTGGCTGGTTATGCCAAGACAGATGTGGTTTTTGCAGTTATTGACTCGGGTCATATTGTGCATGGGCAGAAATCATTGATGTGTTTGCTTCGTAAGTGCCTCCATGGCCAGAAGCAATCCCCTCAAGCTTGGCTTCATAGGTTTGATACTGTTATGAGAGCTCAGGATGTGATGCGCAATGAGACAGGTTATGGTCTCAGTATTCAGGAGGTTGCTATCCTTCTGAGGTTACTTGCCATATGGTTCCTTATGGACATGGATGCATTGGAGTGGGAGCTACATGGTCTTGATGACGTTTGTCAGATACTTGGTTGTTTCAGTATGGAGAGGGGGAAGTTACTGAGTACTCCATTGCCTGTATTGGCTTCATACTTGAAACACAGCAGGTTTGACGATCACAGATTAGTTGAGCAGCAAGTTATGGTTGATATGGTAGCCATAGTACTTCATGCATTCATGACTGTGTTGAGACTTGGGGCTACACTTCCAGTTCTTGCTTCCGTTGCAGTGGGAGTTGGTAGCATGATTATGGTAGATTTTGACAGTAGGGAAGCGGTTGTGGACATCAGGTCCTTATGCTTCCAGGAGCAGCATGCAGCTGATGCAAGTCGGGTAGACCAGCAGAGGTCTATTGTAGGTTATGTGCTTATGGTCACAGGTGGTACAGAGACATTTTCTCTGCATAGTGACAGTTCGGGTGCTATGGACTTAGCACAGGAGCACGTGGTGGTGAGAGTTCACTCTCCCAGTGAGATCTGGCATGAGATCTTGGTTGACAGGCATCTACAGCTTGTCATTTTCTATCCTGCAAACCTGATGTCTGCTAGCAGCTTATCCTCTATGCACTTTGCACATTGTAAAGTGCCGATGGGCATAGGATGACGGTCTGGTCATCTTGTTTTTCAGCCTATGGCTGATTGTATTATATGTGTACTATACTCCCTTAAAGGCACACTGCCTTTAAGTGGGAGGTTGTTGGGGTAAAGGGCAGTGTGCCCACCCACTTGTACAGTGCCCATGTATACTCATATATATATGATAGAGGAATAAGCTGGAGTAGCTTTTGCTCCACCACTTTTGGTGTCTCCCCATCCCTTTGTGTGTGCTCTCCTCTCCCACAAAAGATACTTTGAATGCATGTTAATAAAATCTGTTTTGATATGTGTGCAAAGAATCTGCCCATTGGATATGCTTTGGATGATCAAAGTCACCCACAAACCCCGTTTTTCATCAAGTGTTATGCATAACTGGCAAAAAAAGTATTTGAGGTGTGTTATGAATGTGCACACATTGGATGGGCATAATACTTTGCACTCATATCAATAAAACATAGTTTGGGTCCTTAGCACATACCTTAGCCTCTAATTATGTGCTCATGGCACCACAACTCTCAACATTGACCATAATGATTGGTTATTTCCCATTGTCATGGTGTCAAAGAAAATTGGTAAACCATAGCTATGCATGGATTATCACAAGCTAATCCACAAACTACTCTTACCCATTTCCAATACCTTCCACAGATGGAATCTTGGATCAAGTTGGAGGACATGAGATGTAGATATTTAAGGATAATTGCAATGGCTATAATCAAATTTCTATCACTTTAGAAGATCAATCTAAAATTGCCTTTATTGAAGAATGGTGCTTATGCAACTCGAGTAATGCCTTTTGGTTTGAGAAATGCACCATCTAAACTTAGAGCATCTCCCTATGCTCCAAAAACATGCTCAAGATGATTCCATGCAGCATGAGAAGTCTTACATCCATCAATGTGGTGGATAAAAGGATCACTCAAACCAAGAGCAATTATAGCTAGTGCTTTTTCATCTTTAGGAAGCCATGAAGCTTCTCCTTCCCTAGTCATAAGTTTAGTCTCTTTTCCATTAGCCACCTTCCATATTCCATTTTTTAATAAATTTCAATTTGGTTTGCCAAGTGTGAAACCCCTCTGCTTCAAACTTATCTATTTTGAGTTTGGAGGCCATTTGGGAAGGTCTTACCAACTTAATGGCAGTGTCTAATCCCTTTACAAAAGATCAATCTTTCTGAACAAAAAAATCACCTTCACCATATAGATGCAAATTTCAAGATCATGAAAGGCAAGAGGCAACCACTAGGTACAATCTCCCCCCTCCAAGGTGTGGCTCATGATCCCACACCAAGAGTATTTATAATATTTCAATAAGCATATGAGCCATAGATACAAAGTGACGTATTCATCTCTTGATCATCCCTTTTCCATACTTTTCTCTTAAGCATCCTTTTACCTTACTTTTCTCTATGTCACTCCTTTTCTCACATACTCATCCAAATTTACATGTCAAAAGTGGAAGGCTTTTAAGCACTCTACCTTATCCAAAATGTAATGATCCTTGGCCATTTAATACATCACATAGCTCTAGCACAAAACCATGCCATTTAACCTTTATTCCCTTGAGTGTGTTTACTCCCATCCATCCATGTCATTTCTTGTACTGAATAAACCAATCCACCATTAGTCAAATACTTAGCGCAATGATATACATCATATGATTAGCCAATCATGCTAAGTAATGTTCTTTACAAATGACAATCCATTAATGTGAATATTTCTAAATGGCATCACCCATGATACTTATTAATGGCACACATTTAGTTAGGCGTCCCTGACTAAACCCAAGCATTAAATAGAATCCCCGTCACGTTTGGTGCGATCCTATAAAAACTTTATGTCAATTCGAACAAGAGCTTTGAGAAATACTTTCTCATAACAAGCACACAAGGGCAAAGGACCTGTTGTGGATGAGACCACTGGGTTGAGATCCCTGTATGGACAGTCCTCTAAAAGTGTGCCCTTGTAATTTAAAGCAATACAGGCGGGATTTATATGCCCTTATATGGGCATTTGCTTGCCCTGTGTGTGGATCTTGACATGTATAGGATTGGATTAGGGTCCTTCGTGCCAAGGAATTCATGTCTCTTTCCCTAAAGGCCATGGGCGATGTTTGATATACTGGGACATGCTGATCCTCATGTAAAAGGTAGAGACTTATGATGCCACTTCCTTTCTCATAAGGATGATAGAGGGGATGGCTGTGGTCATTCTCCTAGGCTCTTCCCAATCATTAGGTAGTACCTCCACCAATACTTGGTTGATTGGAGTTATACGAGGTGGGGACGGTTGCAAACCTAGTATGGGTGGAAATAATGGGCATATTGTGCTCTATATTTCCCTTGATTAGCTAGAGAGGCTCCTTGTGCATTCATTGGGTTGGGTGGGGACGTTTGGGCCAGTTGGGCCATTGGATGGTAGATCAATTGGGAAAGGACCATCAAAAATCGGCACTGGGAGGTGTTGTGGTTCGCCCATCTACAACAGTGTGCACAATAGAGTGCTTGCTTTGCTTTGAGGTGGGGGCAATCATTCCACGGGTGATTTCCATTGCATACCCCACACCAAACCTTGTCTCTCCTTGGGAATAAGTGGGGGTTACTTGGTGTTTCCTTGGAGATTCGTACCTTCCACTACTAGCTAGAGGCCAACTCACCCATATCTAAACCCTTAGACTCTTCATCCTCGTTCTTGGAAGGCTCTGTATTGGAAGACCTTACCAATTGTGATACCTCAGATGGAGATGTAGTTTTGTCCGTGGTGTTGTTGTCCATCATGTTGTCACTTATATGGATGGCTACCTTGCTACAAAGTTTGGAAGAAGTGGGATTCATAACCCTTAAATGTTCATGCAACTTTGGTCCTCTGATGAGGAAGCATGGCAACTATTGCTCATCGCTCATCCTATCATGTCGTTCACAATGGTAATTGAGGTGATTGGTCCTAGCAATGTAGTCTCAAAGGGATTCATTTTTGAAGGGATTCATTTTCATTCTATTTCACCTCATACAACTTATTAATTGGGCTCCACTTGTGACTACTGGGGTAAAACCCTACAATGAGGGCTTTCCACAATGCCCCCCAGTTGACTTTCTCCTCAGGGCTGAGGGTCCTCTACCATTGGCCTGCCTTGCCATCCAGGCTGAGGCTAAATGCGTTAACCATTTCCAAATCTCTAAGAGCACCAAATGCTTCACATATTTTCTCAAATTGCTACACGTGGGAGACCGGATCTCCTTCCTCGAGAAATTTAGTTATCATCTTGGAGATGGCTATGGGTCGACTCCTAGAGGGATTCGTGTTCCCTGCTTGAAATACAAGTATAGCCAAGGGTGGAGTGGACTCCATTCCTAGTGCATCCACTAGAATGCGCATCACCTCATCCAATAGCATTTTTTGGGAAGCTTGAGGGGGTGGCACTATTGTGGGTCTAATAGGATGTAGAGGCAGCCTCAAGCCTTGCCCTGGTAGTGAAATCCATTGGTTCGCCGGTGCCAACGTTGGGGTTGTAGGGCCTACTCCCCCAAAAATTAGGGTTGTAACTATGTGAGAAAACTATTGAACTCCATGACGGAGTGGGTTACCAAGCATCTGCATGGACTCTCCTTACACTTGTCTGTAGTATGGAGCTTGCAAGGGCACATAGCCGATGGCTTGTGACCTAAAGGTGAGTGTTGGGGGCACTTGGAAGGTCGTAGGTTCATAAGGTTTTCCCCCTTAGAAGTGTCGTGAGTTTCCAATGCCATGGTTTTGTTGTCTTGTGATTCCTCATCCATGGGTCTTCATCTTCTATGCGCTTTGGGTCAAGGTGCCGAGTGAAGACTGTGGGTCCTGAGTCCACAAAAACAACTGTAGTACCTACATGTGGCTCAAGGGCTATTGCTGGCCGAGTCGCTAGTGTCCCCTTTTTGTGGGCATACTGGCAAAAGTGTTCTCCATTTTTGCTGAATCCATTTGGCCTACATCCAAAATTTTTGGATATAAAGTCCTCCTTAGTCTAGAGGCTATGAAAGGAGCAGGAGAAAGAGGTAGAGATATGATAGTGTAGGGGGATTCAGAGGCCCTCGCGCTAGTTGGTTCTTACATTTCCTCATTTAGGATATCAGTCTTTTTTGAATCGGAGAGATCACTACATTGGTGCCCTAACACTGAGTGAGAGATGTACCGACTTTCCCGACTGTACAGACAAAACTATACGGAATTTTCTAGCTGTACGGACAAAATTGTATGGATTTTTTGACTATACGGATTTTTGGCAGTAAAATTTTTTTTTTCCTGACAAGCAAACTGTATGGACTTCCCCGACTATATGGACTATACGGATTTTTTTTGACTGTACGGACGAACTCGTACAGATTTTTGACAGTACAAAAAAAAAACCAGATTTTTTGACAGAGCGTACGGACAGAAAACAGACATCAAAAGGAACCTCTAGGGTGTCAAACTGAGGGAGAAACAAGCAGCTATAGGTGGGAGCACGAGGGCTAGCACGGAATCTCACTCTCTCTCTCACCACGCACACACACCAAACTGATCCTGTACACACACTTTTTTAGTGAGAAGAAATCTTTTATTGCTAATTGAATTCCCTGTCAGAGCTAAACCAAAATTGCGGTGAAAGGTGGGCTACGTGTAGTTCAAAATGCTGTCCTCGAGCTCAAGCTCCTTGGACAAAATTCTTCTAGACCTCAAGTACATGTATGAGATCCTTGCGAAGGTACACCCTACCTCAAATTCAGTTCTATATTTTCTGTCAGAGAATTTGTTCCCGAAGCTATCCCATCAGTTGGAGGGTTAGATATATGCCATCGGTTTTGAGGGTTAGCCTTAAGGCATCAATCAGTGGGATAGCAGATGGCATGTGTCAACAGGTTTGGTTGGGTTGGTATGCCAATGGGTTGGAGGGTAATCCTTAAATCACTGAGAGGCAGGATACAAGGATGCCGTCGGTCATAGGGTTAGCTACCGGTGGGATAGCTTGCCTTGGAGGGATACCAGAATGACACCGGTCGGAGATTTCATGGTTATGGCACTGGGCAATGCCTGTCAGGCTTATGGGATAGCAGGCCTTGAAAAATCATAATTAAGGTGGTGGGTTAGGTGATTGACATGTGGCAGTTGATGGGATAGCGACTAAGGTAACGGGCCGGTGGGATAGGAGCTAAGGCGATGGGTAGGTAGGATAGGAAATGTCTAGGAACATGCAATGTCATTGACTCTCTTCTGATGATTACTGGTGGTTCTTCAAGTTCTGTGTGCATAGGGGGGTTGTTAAAGGGTCGTTAAGGACCTGAACTACCTATGAAAAACAAAAAACAACACAAAACAATAACTTTTGGCACACAAATGAGTGGTTTCTACAAGTTGGGCTACCAAGCACCCAAAACAACTTCAAGACTCCACTCCAATCTTCATTTTCAAGTGTTTTTAGTTGGATTTGACACTACAACCAACTTAGCAATCATTCTAGCTACCTTCTTGTTGTATAAACAAACATTAAAAAAAACAATAAAAACAAGCTCAAATGCATGAAAATGGCTTTATGGACAGATTGTTAAAAAGTAAACTTTTCTACTCTAAAATCAATCTTTCTTCACTCTTTTTTGCTTCCAATCCATTCCTAACCTCCACTAACAAGGCCTAAGGACATGTGCAATGGGTTATTTATGAGAGGAAGCTAAACAAACACAAAATCATACCTCATATCTCCCTGGAAATGGTGCCAAAGATGTGTTGTCTGGTGGAGACACATGTGTCATGGGGATGCTGGAAGTGTACTCACGGAGCTCCTCACTCCCGTGCTACTCCTTGTGGGAATGGAGCATTGCATAGTAAAGCCTCACTCGTGTCACTCGAGTGACTACCAGATCATTGCAATGGGGTTTCCACTAAGAAGAAGGAGATGAGAAAGAGAGAGGGGAGGTGGACGAAAGAAGGGAAGGGGATGGGGGAGGGATGGGGAAGGAGAAGAAGGTGAAGCGAGATCATGCCAAACACCAAAGGAAAACAAGAAGAGCAATCACAATCTCACAACACATGATTAGGAAGAGAGCTTGTATTTCTCAAAGGTTGCATACAATAATGAAGACCAAAGTCAACCACTTGGCCGTTTATACATGTCACCTTTTGAAGGGAGGGCCAACCCTATTCCTTGTACCACTCTCTCTCTTTTTTGTTACAACTACTTGGGCCCATATGGTGCCAAGGCATATGCTGATCCTCACAACCTTGTCTCTATTTTCAAATGACTCTTGTGTTATCCTTGTTGCCAATTTGGGCGATCCTAGTGACTACTTCGAAACTGATCCATTTGTGGCTCAAAACCCGTAGGGTTTGGATGGGCCATATCCGTTAGCATGCTCAATGGTTGTTAACATGGAACTATCCCCAAAACTCCAAATCACTTTCTTAAGCACATTTTTAGAGTTGCCTTGTTTCTTGATGGTTTGGGGGCTGCCCTTTAACTCCAAGCTTTTGAAGGTAGTTACTACTTTGAGAAGAGCACAAAATGCACTCATATTTGAAATCTGGGGGACATATTTGAGATGTTCTCAAGAAAAATATTTGGGTTGTCGGACACTGCAAATCTCTTAGGCACATTTCTACAATTGCTCTTGTTTTCTACTTTTTGGGTGCTTCTCTTTCTCTCCAAGCTTCTGAAGGTAGTTAATAACTATGAAAGGAGAACAACTATGAAAGGAGCACAAAATACATATTTGAAATCTGGGAGGTGTATTTGAAATGTGCTCAAGAATTTAGTGATTTGGGTTGTTGGGCCTTCCCCCAACCCTCAAAATTTCTTTCTTAGGCACATTTCTATATTTCTCTTTCTCTTTGGTTTTTTAGTGCTCTGAAGGTAGTTTGTTCTATAAGATGAGAACCAATGGCGCTAATTGCAGTATTAGGATAAAATTTTAGGAATCTAGAAGGCATATTTGATTGTGTGGACCAGTGTTTACGAAATGTGCTTAAGACAACGGTTTTTTCTATTGCACCTCCCCGAAACCTCAAAATCGCTTTCTTAAGAACATTTCCATATTTTGGGTGCTCTCCATTCTCTACATTGTCTGGTGTATCTTTTTTAATAGTATTTGGAGTTCTGATCAATTGTATGGAAATTAAGAGGCAAATGGATAGTTATTGAAAAATGTGCTTAAACAAGCGATTTATCCTATTGGACATAGTCCCACCAACCTCAAAATCAATTTCTTAAGCACACTTTTACCTTTGCTATTTTTTGCATGTTTTTGGGTGCCTTTCTTCCTCTACTGGGCCAATTGAGGTCAATTGTGTAATTAAGCTTTTGCTTGGAGGTTAGAAGACTATCTAGGCTCATGGAAAGGGCAAAGCAAATAGGCAGGGTGGTTGGTAAGGGACCTCCCATTGCTGCTCAAACTACCACTTCCAATGTTAGAGGTTCTCATAAGAGGAAGGGGATGTCATATAAATTATGGTCTACAATCATATACTTAATGGTAGTTGTAATTGGCACCACCTCATAGTAGACCTTGTTAGATGTTGATTTATCCCAAGCATCATCCGAGAAGTCAAGGTTATCTTCATTTCCACTTGTTGTGTAGGTGAGCATTGTTTTGCACACCTTGACTAGATACTTGTTAAACAAGTCAATGAAGATAGTGATGGCATGCATACATTGATTTTTACAGTCCTTGTCGCAATGTTGGGACTAAATCAACATTGAACTTTTGCAAATAGCTTGGCTCTATATGTCTCTGTCACACTACAAGGAGACACTGGCTAGTCTATCGTATTCCATGGCAAAAGATCTTGTTTCCTCAACACCTCGTATGTGTTTGCTTTGTCCAACAATTCATAAAAAGGGTTAGAAGAAGATACCTATTTGAGCTGATTGAGTTGCAGATCCACCTTGTTATTGCAATTCTTCTATTTCTCCATGCAAGTCATCCAAGAATTCCAAAATGCACTCCACCATATGTCATTCTTCATATGATGAAACCAAAACACATTTTAGTTGACACAGAAAATACCCGAGGGATCACTATGTAAAAGCCCCATATAGCACATGCGATCAAGGGGTATAGAAAAAACACCTACTTATGGTTTTTACAACCTATATACACCCCTTCTATAAATTTTGAGTATCCCTTATGTACAAAAATTATCACTTTTTCAATTTAACAAACTTTATGTATGTATATTTTCTATAACTCCATAAACATAAACCCCTTCTATTGATTGCACGTACTATCTTAAGAACATATTTTGTAGTGGCCCCCCCTAGAGAAAATAGCAATGTTTCACACTACCATTTTGAGATTGAAAGGTTTAAAAACTGACAATTGGGCTTATGCCATGATGGAAGATAATTAGGATAATCATGTAGCACAAGTTTATTGTGCATATATACATGCTCGACTAGTATTTCCTTAATACTTTTCTTACCATTTGTTGTTCTAAAGTCTTTGGCCTTGCCTTTCCAAGAGGCCAGTAATATATTGTTTGACCGTGGTTTTTTCCTCCTCGTTTGCTACATGAGCAACCAACTACCTTTCAACACAACCATGTTTTGCAAGCAATCATCTGCATTCACACTATTGGTGAGCTCTATATATGACATGCATGCTGTAGGTCGTTGACAAACAACTCTCACCGTCACTATGTCAAAGTTTACTACATTATGAGTTATGCACTGCTTGGAATTGGGATGCCTTGGGTTGCATGTTGCCATGGATTTGTTAAAGAGAACCAAACTTGCAAATGGGTGAAATGCAAGAGAGATAAGTAGAAGGAAAAACAAAAACGCAAGCAACAAAGCCCGTTTAGGCAAGAAAGCCGCCCTGGGTTGCCTATTGCCATGGATGGAATAAAAATTTGAAATGGGTGAATGCAAGCGGGAGAACTAGGAGGAAATTAACCAGGAGAATCCTAGGCTTTGAAAATGCAAGTAAGAAAGATGGCTTAGGCGAGAAAGCACATTTGACTTTTTGACTCGTACAGGCGGGAAAACTAGTTTAGGAGGGAAATCACATTTGAGTCCATGATCTTTTTTGAAAATGACTCCTTGTCAGGTTTATAAGTTGTACATCAGTAAAGTTTTGTTTCTTTCTCTTATTATGTGAAATTATTTGGTATTTTCTTAATTTTCCCAAAAGTTACATTCGCCCTCTCTTGATTGGTGGAGACGTATTTTTCATTTCAGCCATAAGGCCCCAAACTGAGAACCCTTTTTTCCTAATGTCAGCTATTTCAAAAGATCATTTGCGTGAAAGAAAACCTTATAGCTGAAAATATGAAATGGTTTGCCAAACTACAATCCACCCAACTAACAAGAGTACATAGTCTACAATAGGTAGAGTGTAATTCAACCTCATTTGTAAGCATGCCACCTCGGGGCACTATGTTAAAAAATCCAATGGCATATAGCATGTGCGATCAAGGGGTATTGAAAAAACCCGCTACCTATGGATTTTTATAACCTATATATGCCCTTTCTACAAATTTTGAGATGATGAAAGTATCCCTTATGTATAAAATTACCACTTTTGGAATGAAAAAACCCCTTATGTATGTATGTTTTTTGGTAACTCCATAAAAATATGAAACCCCTTCCTTTGATCACATGTATTATCTTATATATTTCTTAGACGTGCCCCCCTGGGCATGCCACTTTGCTTCCTCTAGGAAAACTCAATGCCGTGTGAAAAAGCAGCAAGAGGAAGCACAAATGCTGCTAATAGTGATTGTCATGATGTGTAAGGTTTCAAGTTCCAAGAGAAGAAAAGCATGGCAGGAAACAACAACCATGGCCACAAGTTCAAGTTAGCTATCAATTCATGGTTCATTTTTCTAATAGCAAGCATGGGGGGGAAATATTTAATAATTCGATGTAGTTCACGTATGTTAATACTAGGAAAGAGAGAGGTGTAATACAGAAACATTCTCTCACCTTGTATTTGTGTGTCAGATGTTTGCTTCCAACCAATAACTTCACAACTCTTTCAAAGACTTGCCTTTCATGCAGCTAGCAATGTCAAAAACAATGATAGACAGAAGTACATGTCCAACAGAGAATGTTGGCTCTCCAAAATTATGTATCACCACTAGGTAAGTAGTTCTTCCATGGTGCTCAGGACCAGCAAATTGAGAAATCACTCAAGGGGCAATTTTTTGTGATATGGAATGCAAGTATTTAGTTCCCTTTCGTAATTTGACAAAAGACACATAAAACCATCTCAATTTCATGTTCGCATAACAAGATCCAAATGAAATAATTGATTGTGGACTTTATTCTCTATTAATATAGGATTCCCTACTAATATACATATACATATACATATATTGTCATCATACTTTCTCTATAAAGGATTGTGCGAAATTATGTGCACGTCCCTCTTATTTTGGCAATCTATCCTGCGGTGCCAACTCCCTTTAGTAAGAAAACCCAACAAAATCTTGAGTATGAGATGCATTTAACAATATGCCATGAGTAGAAATTATTCAAATTAACAAGGTTGTGTTCTACCCTAAAAGAACTTCAAATATGTCTTTACACCTTGAAATTTGGGTAACACATGAAAAAGTTACATTAATTTGAAAGGAGATGGGTTTTCATATTTTAGTGTATTTTTCATTTTACCCCTGCTCATCCAAAAGACCCCCTCCCTTTGGGCCTCACACATTGTGAAAAATATGTACAAATCTTAAAATCTTGCATATTTTTCAAGGTATGTACCTTATATTTTGAGGGTGGGGGAGAGATTTTTTAGGGAAATCCATGCATATTTTATGTGGACCTTGTCCCCCCATACCCTAGATTTTGGACAAGGGTAGTAACATATTACATATTAAGTTGGCACCCTAGGCAATCTATCTACCTTGTTAGCTAATTGTGCGAGATTCTAGCCTCTAGGTCGTTGGGACTCAAAAGATTGTTATTATAAAAGAATGGGGAAACCACAGGTCCATAGATAAGCAATGGGTAACTGTGTTGGGAAGCTCTTCTACTTATAACATTGGAATCCGATATTGACATAATAGATTTGAGTAGTAAGGCATAGTAGGGTGCCAACAAGTTCTCCCACTTATGCACAAGGGCGCTTAATATGTGGAGCATAATAAAATTTACAATGGTCTCCCACATTAATAAGCATCTTAAAAGCATCCTTCTAAAAAATAGAACTATGGTCACTTATGACCTTTTGAAGCTTTTTTAATGTAAAACACCCTAAGTAACAGAATATTTAATAAAAATCCATCTTTTGAACTCAGATGATAAGGTTACATCTGATGAGTGACCTATTGGAGAATATTATATTTGCATATATTAGGTGGTTGCAAATTTATCAATACTTTGAACATAGCTTTCAAAGGAGTGCTTGGTATGTACAATGTTGCGTAAATAAAAGAAAAATCACTCAATTAGTAGTGATATTTTTGAAATATACTTGAGTTTTTATAGTAACATTCTAGGGAGCAAAGGAATAAATAGAAAACACTAAGTAAGGGGAGCACTCTTCACCAAAAACTGGGAAACTATGTGGAATGAAACTTCAAAATTTCAAATCTACGTAAAATTTTCATAATTTCCACAAAACTTTTTATGCTTTAGTTATATTTTGGCCGTAAATCTCTTTTATCTCTTAAGGAGAGGTTTGGGGGAGAACGATTGGGGAATTGTCCATCATTAGATTAGAAAGACCATCCTAGACCATTGGATGCAAACCTGGGCGTTAGCGTTGTTTGATGTTTGTTATGATGTTATTCATCGCCTCGAAATCCATATCGAGATCGATTACTTCGTCTGAGAATACCGTTTTAGTTCATTCATCGCCTCGCAATCCATATCGAGATCGATTACTTCTTCTTAGAATCCCATTTTAGAGTTTCACGATCGACTAATTCTTCTAAGAATCCCGTTTTACAATTTCATGCGTAATTTCATTGCCACTTGTTGCTGGCTGCCAGATTAATCTGAGAATCCCGTTTGCCAGTTTCGCAATCGATTACTCATTTTGAGAATGTTGGTTGCCATCACTCATATCGCAATCCATTAATTATGCTAGAGAACAATCATCAAGGTCCACTGCATTTCTTTTTCTCGTCTTTATCAAATCCTTTATACTAATTAAGTTGTTGTCTGGGATCGCCGAATCATGTTGAGTAAAGCTCTGAGTCTTTGGTGTCTTTGGTCTTTACAGGGCGGGTCCTCTTTCTCAAGGCCAAAAGTGTCCACCCTTGCAAATTACTCATTCTGGACCCGAACAAAGTTTGTTGGCGCCTCGACTCATTTGCTTTGGGGGGCATATCATTTAAGAGAGCAGGATAAACTTGAGTAGCGCAATGAGCACGATAAACTTGAGTAGCGTAATGAAATGTATATGTGGTTTCATTCTGAATCATTGCCGCATGTATGTGCTACGCTGAGGATCACAATATATTAAAGGTGAGATTCGTTAATCTTTTTTAGCGCAACCAGCCATTACATTCGGAGTCAAAAAGTTTTTATCAAAATTTTTATAAACTCTGTTAGATTTGGTGATGGGGAATAGTCTAAAGTATAAATGCTGCTTTTGCTACCTGTGTGAAGACGCAAGAAAAGGAAGCATTGTACAGGTGAAAATTGGTTTGTAAAGACAACGTAAGAATGCCCGTCATGAAACATGGCTGTGTATATCCAGTTTGTAAGCCTCTAGAGTTGAAATAAACCGCTGAATACGTTCACAATGTGAACAATACTTAATCACAACGCCGTACAACCTAGATGAGAGGGGGCGATTTAGCCAATTGGGTCTGTTTGTTGCTATGTTGTTGCCTGTCAAGAAGGTGAGGGTCACAGTGCTCCCACAGATTCTCCTTATTAGCATTTTTGCACCCTTAGCATTTCAGAGGAAATGGAGATGGATGATCTTTGTTTTGAAGTTTGTGGCTTGCCACGGGTTGCATACTAGTATGAAATTAAAAGGAAAAACATAAGTACTAAAATGAAATTAAAAAGAAAACGTGCGAGGTTCTCTATCTAATTTAGAAACTATGAAACGGGAGGTTATACAATACTTGGGTTGAGGTCATACAACCATGGCCTAGACCTATTCAAGATCGAGGCTTTGCAAAGGCCAACAGGGGCGTGGCCATGCGTGTTGTGAGACCGCTCTGCTCTCTCATGTCAACACTTTTCCCCTCTCCCAGTTCCCAATGGAAGCTCTTCACCAAGTTTGCCACTATCACTTCCACCATCGCCAGACCCATTGACATCCCCGGACAGCTCCTCCTCCCTGACCCGAACGGCAGCAGTTCGTAATGCTGCCCTCGAAGATCAATCTCCGTCTCTTCGAACCTCTCGGGCTCAAACTCGTTTGCCTTCTCCCACACTAGTGGATCTCTCCCGATAGCCCAGATGTTGACCATCAGCTGCGTCTTTGCCGGTATTGTGTACTCGCCTACTTTGCAAACCTGGGTCGATATGCGAGGGACAAGCAGCGGGATTGGCGGATGCAGTCGAAAGGTTTCCTTGATTACCTGATTCAAATAGGGCAGACGGGGGAGGTGAAGATCGGTCACTCGCTGGCCGCGCCCCACGACAGTTTCCAATTCGACCCTAAGTTTGTGCAAGCATCTGGGGTTTAGAAGGAGCTCTGCCATTGCCCATTCCACAGTGACAGCCGATGTCTCAATGCCAGCGGCGAGTAAATCCTGAAAAACAATGTGTCGATGATCAAATGATCAAAGCCAGGGAAAACGTCGAAGTACGAGTTGATTGGCATAAGGAACCTATAAATCTTGCAAAGTGCAGCCCAATTGTGAATAAGTAGTGCACCTTACCAGAATTATGGCCTTGATCGATTCTGGGTTTAATTCTGCACTTGCTTCCGCTTCATGCGACATTAGCACAGCAAGAAAGTCGTTGTAGACCTCATTTGGGTTCTGTTCCTTGGCGAGTCTCCTCTCAACAAGAATAGAGGCCAGTATTCTGTCCAAGCGCTTGTGCGCATCGCTCATGCGTCGTTTAATTCTCCAATCAAGCCAACTGAGATAGGGGATGAAATCTCCTACCGTTGATGTGGCCAGAAACATTCCTTTTTGGATGAGATCTTCCAACGTGGCAGCTGTATCTTCTCTGGATTCGGGTGGTCTTTGAGTGTAAAGGATGCGGCTCATTATGTTCGACGACATGAAGCCTACAGTCTTACCGATATGAGTCTCCACACTCCCTCCTTGAGCTTCCTTATGCATCCGTTCCAGTAGGCCAGCAACCTCCTCCTCTCTTACGTACCGCAGGTCGTCAAGCCTTTTGCTTGTGAAAAGCTCTAGTGTGCAGAGTTTGCGCAGCACTCTCCACTGGTTCCCGTATTTAGAGAACACGAGCCCAGAGTCGTAGCCATAGGATATTCTCCGGGTGAATTCGATCAAATTCAGTACGGTCGGCGAAGGCTCTGTCATTCGAGCACAAGAACTCTTTTGCGAGGGCTGGGCTGGAAACCACGACAGTAGGAATACAGCCGAGGCGGAGGCCCAGGATGTGCCCAAAGCGAGCCGTGAGTTTGGCGATGTCCTGGTGGGGAAGAAGACCGGAGAAGAGATGCAAGTGGCCGAGGATAGGCCAGGCAAGGGGGCCGGGGGGGAAGCTACGACACGGGATGTTGCGCTTGTTGGTCGATCGAGCTGCAGCAGAAGAGAGGAAGGCGTAGAGGAGGAGCGTTGCAGTCTGTAGAGGAGGAGAGAAATCCATATTGGAGATGGCGAATGGATGGTGAACTGAAGCTAAAAACGTATTATTGGAAACAATATGACACGGGAAAAGAGCTTTCGAGTGGTAGATACCACCACTTTCCAAGGATGGACGTGACAACTCCTTTCAAATGGTACGTAGAGGGTAGTACGTCCTCTCTCCCATAATGAGCATCTCAAGTTTCAACTTGCTCACTAGCAAGAATTTTATGAGGACATATATGATTGGTGTCAATCCTCTCTCTCAGAATGTGGATAGCTTGTTACAAGGTCTGCAGTGTTAAACACCTTAGATCGAGTAGAATGTGGAATCGGAGGGCAGAGTCCACAAGAGCAGAATCACATGAATTTCTTATTATTAGTGCACATGGAGTACTTCTAAGTTTTTAAAAAAAGATTTAAACTACCAGATGTACTATAAGTTGGTGGTCAGTCCAAAAGGACCATCACAAAAAGGGGGCAAAAAATAGGGCTCAGCACCTGAGGCCAAACTAGATACTTATCTAGAAGATAGGATACTGTGAACATCTATCACATATTTGTTACAGAAGAAGCCCTTTTTATTTATCACACTATATGAAGGTCATGAGGCTTGTTCTTTATGAGTTGGATTGAGAGATCTCAACAATGGAAGTGGAATGGAAGAAGGTGAGAGAGAGAGGGAGAGCCAGAAGAGAGAGTCACACGTGGGTGCAGAACACCCTAATCTTCTATGTCATCCATATATAACACTTATTTTATTAATTTTGGACTTGTCAATGTACAAATCCATTTTTACATATACTTTTGGACTAGTTTTCAGATAAAATTTAAGAAAAACCCAATCTTCAAAGCAAAATTATAAAATTTAAAGCAGCCTAGATAAGTTACATGAAAAAATAAGATTCAGCAGTTGTAAACTCTCTTAATATATAGTGGTGTTAATAAACACCTTCAAAAGTTACAGTATTAAAGAAACTCTCACCATATTTATAATAGAATTTGACAGACACCAAAAGTTACAATAAGCCTGAGATAAGTTACACAAAAAAGAGTGGTTTAGTAATTGTAAACTCTCTTAATATTTATAATAGTGTTTAGGAAACACTTTCAAAAGTTACAAGTAGAAGTAGCAAACTCTCACAATATTTATAAAGGTGTTGAAAAACACCAAAAGTTACGATAAGCCTCTCACTGGAAGGCAAATCTATTTTCAAGACTGTAGCCTAAATTCAACCCATTCAAGAGGTGAGCTCATCTCATCCTCATCGATGTAGTTAAAATTATAGAAGAGAAGTGAGGATTAATGAAATTTCTATTTTCAAGACTTTAGCCTAAATTCAACCCATTCAAGAGCTGAGCTCATCTCATCCTCATCGATGTAGTTAAAATTATAGAAAGAGAAGTAAGTATTGATGAATTTTCTCCTACATAACACTTTGTTTATTCCGAATGACTTGCGCTTCCTAGGGTGGAAATCTTCCATAACGAGCCACATGCGAAGATATCTCACTTTGAAAGTCTATCAACTCTCTCCTATATGGCTGCAATTTATCTATTTCAGTAGTAGCCATACTTATTTTTCTTTTCTCTTCCTTCTCTAAGCCCTTCTGACAAGCAAATTCATCCTTCTCATACTGGGTTAATGGAGCTGGATTTCGCTTTCTCTCCTCTCTCTTTCCTTGGTTCTGGGTAATCCATACTTTGATGCTACTAATGGCTTGCTTGACAAAATCGATTACCTTAAAAAGATCCATAAAAACGAGAGGAGAAAGGTAACGAGAGTGAGGAAGGTAACTAGAGAAGGTAAGGCAAGATGAAAGGAGTATGTTTAAGAAGAGGAGGTAAGGCTACGGGCAAGATGGAAGGAGCAAGCTTGAGGAGAGGAGTAAGGTAAGAAGAGCAAAGTCGAAGAAGTGTTTGCTGCGGGTGAGATATAGAAGACGAACGAAAGGAGGAAGGTAACTAGAGGAGGTAAGGCAACATGAAAGGAGTATGCTTGAGAAGAGGAGGTAAGGCTGCAGGCAAGATGGAAGGAGCAAGCTTGAGGAGAGGAGTAAGGTAAGAAGAGCAAAGTGGAAGAAGTGTTTGCTGTG